>NC_052056.1:91893313-92215125 GCF_903992535.2 Arvicola amphibius
TGGGGTATAGAGAGTATATGGTATATGGCATATGAGAAATGTTAGCGTCTATTTAGTATATAGGGTATAGAAAGTGCTAGCGTATATAGCGTATGGTATAGATTGCATTTAAGTACATAGTGTATATAGTATGTGGTCTATAGGACTGCTAGAGTATAGAATATATAATATATAGCCTAAGAGATTATAGAGTATATAAAGTATATAGTATATGGTTTAAAGGAGGTTCTAGAGTATATAGTATATATAGCATATAGCGGGTTCTAGAGTATATAGCATATGTTTTATAGGAGGTGCCCAAGTCTATAGAGTACATATGAGAGGTGCTGGAGTATGTAAGGTGGTTAATTGAAGGGTAGCTCTATATATGCAGCTATGGGGAAGCTGCCATCCAGAGTGGCTGCTTTGAGGGACCCCGTGCTCCTGCCCATAACCCTTCACCATGTTCTGTAAATAAACACAATCGATTCATTAGGTCCCCAGGGGAAACTGTGGTTGTATTATACTTTGGTTTGCCTCTGGGAACCACATGAGGGAATGGTGCTTCTGTTAACCCCTTGAGCACTGTTCTATGTTCAACAAAACTGTAACTTCACCGTGACTCATACTGAAGTTCTCCTCTACACTGAAATTGCTGAGGGTAACAGCTTGGAGCTGTATCTGTCCCCATCCCCACCCCCTGACAGTCACATGACTGATAGCCAGTGACTTTGCACTTGGTCACCCAGAAGATCTGTTTGGGAGGATTCCTGTTCTCGGTAGATTCTTCTACTCACAGGGCAGCAGGATTTCACCCTGGTGGGTCAGAGCTCCCCCCAAACCACAGAACAAGACAGGATGTTATTTTCACTGCTGGCCATTGGTTAAAGTTAGTCAGGTCAGCATCCTCAGGTCAGTGTGGGACAGGGGACAGAGGTGGTGGGGTGGGGTGGGGGGGTGCCCGTCAGTTCAACGTCAGTTCAGTGGCAGGGGTAGAGGGGAGGGAGGAGGTCTTAGTCACTTTCCTCATCGCTGTGACAGTATACCTAACAAAGTATAACTTTAAGGCACAAAAGCTTCATGCCTGGCTCACAGTTTGGGGGTGCAGTCAAATCATAGCAGCAAGGTAATAGCGCAAGTGGCACTCACAGTCGGGGAGGGACAGAAGGCTGGTGCTCAACTCTCTTTCTCCTATTCTACTCCATCCGGGGCCCCAGCCAATGGGATAGTGCCGCCCATATTGACGGTGGATCAGTTACAGCTAAGTAGGACAGGCATGTACACGGGAGCACTCATACGAATGTACCATATACCACACGTGCACAAAATGCACAGAATATTAAAATAGGAGAACAGATTAGTTCAAGAAAATCTGGGATTGGGATGCCTGTTGGCTCCTGTAGGAGATGGAGCACACGAAACAGAGTGTGCCTCTGAGAATTTCTGCGAACATTCACGGGAAAAAAAAAGATCATTTAATTTTGCTCAAGTTCACACTTCTTCGACTTACATCACACAAACTCTTTCACAAGATGCTTATTTCTCTTAAAACCAGCATCCCGTGCGATCTCCTCTGGGAAACACCATCGTGGACTAATTCTTGGATCTGTGAGCAAATCCAATTAACTTTATTTCAAATCTCAAGCATCCGAGGGAAGAGCTAATGGGTGTTGCATTTTCTTACTAAGCTGTTTCTTTCATGGTGACTCCGCACCAGATGACACCCAACGTGTGAGCCTTTTCATAAACAGCGGAGCGAAAACCCTCGGCAGAGCTTCACGCTCCATCCCGGGGATGGAAGCCGATGTTCTCGGCGTTAGAATTGCAAATGCTTTCCACTCAAGTGCTCAAGTGTTTCCCAACCCTATAACTTTACATTTGGGGATGTGTCTTTCAAAATGAATTGCATAATCTTTTTCTAAATTTTTGGTTATGGAATTAATTGCTTTTTTTGCTTTGATTGATTTTAAGGGAGGAAGGGAGAAGGGGGGAATCCTTGCATGTAAAACAACTTGTTTTGAAAATAAATATAAACCTGAGTTTCCTCAGGGAAGAAATGATTGACAGGACTGTTGCGGAATATCTGAAAAATAATGAGAGAAAGAAGGAAAAGCATTGTGGGAAGAGAAGCATAGATATGGGCAGAGCATTCTGGGAAAGGATGCCAAGCTGTGATGAGGGAAGAGACAGCTGGGTGGGAGAAAGGTGCCAGGTTAGTGTTACTAGAGGATTTAGGGCAAAAACTTGAACTCCGGTAGCCCTACCTAGGGGATTCTTAGGACAAACTCACCCTGGATGTCACTCCTGGAATATCTCAGGAGGTCTGTCTTGTAAACTAGCCAGGGATGGATCAGAGAGAACCTGTGGGACCTTATCATGAAATCTAATGCTGTAGAGATGCATAATGGCCCCTGAGAACACAGACTGCCTGTAGTCTATCCGTTATAGTGAATGTTTCCAACATGACGAGATTCAGATGTACCACAGTTGTGTCTATGAGGATGTTTCCAGAAAAGTTTAGCTGAGGAGGGAGTACCTGCTCCCAATGGCTACAGCATCTGTGTATGGGCTAGCGTCGTGGATGACATAAAGAAGAAAAAGTGATCTGAGCACCAGCATCCGTCTCTGCCTGCTTCCTGACCATGGATGCCACGCGACCAGCTGCCTCAGGCTCCTGCCGTCGTGCCTTCCCCACCATGGTGAACCGTACTTTCAAACTATGAGCCAAAATGAACCCTTTTATCAAATGGTATGTGGGCATAGCAATGAGAGTATGAGCTGATATAGGATATATTACTATATGATACAGAGAGCCCATCCGAAAAGCTTCCTAGATAGGTGACAAATATGGAAGTAAATAAAATTTCATCTCAGGGCTGGAGAGATGGCTCAGCAGGATTCAGAACACTGGCTCTTGCAGAGGACCTGAGTTCAAATGTCAGAACTCACATCAGGCAGCTCACAGTCACCTGTGACTCCAGCTCTGTGGGACCTAAGCCCTTTTCTGGCCTCTGCAGGCACTTGTAGGCATGTATACATACCCGTACATAGACACACTTACATATACATGTAAAACTGAAACAAATTTTTGAAAAAAACACCATCTCATACAATTAAGTGTTTCTGGAAAACATCACACACACTATTTTGATTTACTGATTGGTACAGATCACATATGAACTGTTCCCCCAAAGAAGGCTTCTGTATTGATGGCACCATTTTAAATGCCAGTAACATGCAATTCAGAGGCCTTTGGGATATCTTGGATCATGAAGAATCTTACTTCATAAATTAATTATTTTATGACTTTCTACAGAAAGGAGCTGGCTTGAAATTATTATTTGGAAGAACTCATTAGGGGAGTTACAGACTCATGGCTATAGGTAGCCATGATGGCCATAGGCAGCCATGATGAAGCTTTGAAGAAGGGCATCCAAATTCATAAGACAAAGCAGGTTTATTAGATAATAGGCTTTTGTTGTTGTTGTTAGAGAGGCAGTACACACACCTATTTACCCCAGACAGGGAACCCACAATGGACCTAAGTAACAATAGTATTAGAGTCCAAGTTGGTGAGCCTGTGATGTTGCATTGTGGTTACTAATGGGAACATGGGTGAGGGAAAACATAGGACCAGGGCTGTCTTGTGAAAAGCATTTGTGTAGCTGAGACCCTACTCCGGTGTGGGTGATTGGTATAGGAGTTCCTTCTGTTTGTGTGTTGCTTCCATTGGATAATGAATAAAGAAACTGCCTTGGCCTATTGATAGGACAGAACTTAGGTAGGTGGAATAGACAGAACTGAATGCTGGGAAGAAGGGCCTGAGACCGACTCTGGTAAGCCATAATTACGTAGCGATACACAGATTTAATAGAAATGGGTTAAATTAAGATGTAAGAATTAGCCTATTAGAAGTTAGAGCTAATGGGCCAGGCAGTGTTTAAATGAATACCATTTCTGTGTAATTACTTTGGTTGTAAGATAGCCGGACGGTAGGGAAAACAAGCAGCCCGCTCCTCCTGTTACAGGTGATAACTCAGAAAAGTGACCATGGAGCCCTCTATACAATCTGCAGGCAGCTCCAGGAGTCAGAAATTCCCCCTCTGCAGCTGGATTTTCCAAGAGCCTCTTCCTCCAAACCCTGGCAAGGGAGCCCTTATTTGCTCTGGCCAGTTTTCACCTTCTCAAACCTGAGACTTTTCCTTTACCATCGCACACCTCCCCTCCTCCCATCCCAAACTGCCTTCAAACAGGTTCCTGACTCTTATGGTGTGTTTGTTTGTTCAGAGAGTGGGTAGGCCACAGTGAGCAACACGCCTGAGACCCAGCATCCAGGCTGAAAGTCAGGAAGGCACTGGTAGAGACTAGTTATCCCTCAAGCTTGGCTGTGGGTTGGGAGTAGGGCAGGGGATGCTGAAGCTCTAAGAAGGAGGGAGACTTCAAGGCCACATCAGGTTTATCAAACCTCTGTCCCAGAAGAAGCTGCAGGAGGACCCATGAGCTAAGAGATTAACTCCTCATGGCCTCACAGTCTAATGGCTGTGTTGGGAGCTGAGGGAAGCATTAAGAAGGGGCACCTCATTGGAGGAAGTAGGTGCCTGAAGGGCATGCCCCTTAATTCCCTCTTGCTCTCCAACTCTTTGTTTCCTGGGCTCTGTGAGGTGAGAAGCTTTCCTCCACCATGTTCTTCCACCAGGATGCTCTTCCATTGCCTGCAAACCAGGAACACGGAAGCCAAGTGACAGTTGCTGTCACAGCTGAAAACGTGAGCCAAGGACGTCTTTCTCCTTTAGATTGTTCTCCACGGTACTTGTCATGGTGATGAAAAAAATCTAACTCATAGACCAATATTTATTATTTTATCTTGGTAAATAAAAAAATAACCTAAAGTCTATCCCAAGCTCATTGACATGTCCTTTTAACCTTATTTTTCCAGTGGGTCATATGTATAGTGGTTTGAATAAGAATGTCCCCCATAAGCTCATATATTGGAATGCGTAGTGTCTTCCTTAGGGTTTGTGCTGCTGTGAAGAGACACCATGACTAAGATAACTTTTTTTTTTTTTTTTTTGCTTTTTTGAGACAGGGTTTCCCTGTAGCTTTAGAGCCTGTCCTGGAACTAGCTCTTGCAGACCAGGCTGGCCTCGAACTCAGAGATCCGCCTACCTTTGCCTCCTGAGTGCTGGGATTAAAGGCATGCGCCACCACCGCCCAGCCTAAGATAACTCTTACAAAGAAAATATTTAATTGGATCTGGCTTACAGTTCAGCGGTTTAGTCCATTATTGTCATGGCGGGAAACATGGTGGCACCTACAGTGGTATACATTTAGACATGGTGCTGGAGAGGAGGTTGAGAGTTCTATGTCCAGATCTGTAGGCAGCAGGAAGAGTCAGTGAGTCACTAAGGCTGGCTTGAGCTTCTGAAACCTCAAAGCCCACCCCCTGTGACATACTTCCTCCAACAAGGCCACGCCTACTCCAACAAGGTCACACCTCCAATGATACCACTGCCTATGAGACTCTATGGGAGCTTTTCTATTCAGACTACTACACTTGGTCATCAGGGAGTGGTGCTACTTAAGAGAGATTAGGGGATGTGGCCTTGTTGGAGGAAGTGTGTCACTGGGGTTGGGCTTTGGAGTTTCAAATGCTCAAATCAGGCCCAGTGTTGCTCTCTTCCTGCTGCCTGAAGATCCAGATGTAGAACTTTCAGCTGTCATGTCTGCTTTTATGCCGCCATGCTGCCTGCCATGCAGAGAACAAAGTAAACCTCTGAAACTGTAAGCAAGCCCCAATTAAACGCTTTCTTTCTTTTATTAGAGTTGCAGTGGTCATGGTGTCTCTTCACAGAAATGGACCACTGATTAAGACAGTATTCAGTCATGATTTTTATATAAAATTTCCAAGCTTATAATCTCTGCCATCAAGTAGAAATTATACTAACATCTTACAGAAGCTTGTGCTAGAGAAGTGTCTCAGAGATTAAGAGCACTGGCCACTCTCCCAGAGGACCCAAATTCAATCCCCAGTAGCACCCACATGGAAGTTAACAAGCCTCTGTAACTCCAATCCCAGGAGATCTAATATCCTTTTCTGGCCTCTGTGGCATGCAGATATACATGGAGGCAAAATGCCCATATACATAAAATAAAAATAAAATCTCAAAAGCATATTGCAGAGGCCATACAGAAAGGAAAGTTGTGAATTCAGAGAAGAAATAGAAGAGTTATCTAATAATAGTTGTGTAGCTAGGCATGGTGGTACATAGCTATAATTCCAGCACCTGGGAGACTGGGCAGGAGGGTTGCTCACTGCAAAATAGTCTGGGCTACAAAGTGAGTTTCAGAACATACAGGGATGCACACTGAGGCCCTGTCTCCAAAAATTAAAACAAAATAAATAAAACAAGGATTGGGGCAATGGCCCAGATGGTAGAGCGGTTGTCACACAAAAATAAGGACCTGAGGGCTGGAGAGATGGCTCAGAGGTTAAGAGCATTGCCTGCTCTTCCAAAGGTCCTGAGTTCAATTCCCAGCAACCACATGGTGGCTCACAACTATCTCTAATGGAGTCTGGTGCCCTTTTCGGGCCTACAGGCATACACACACACAGAATATTGTATACATAATAAATAAATAAATAAATAAATAAATAAGGACCTGAGTTTGAGTCTCAGTACTCAAATTAAAGCCAAATATTGTAGCTTACTTTATAATCTTAGTTCAGGAAGAAGGCAGAGACAAGAGAACCCCTAGTCATGCTCGTCAGCCAATCTAACCAAATGTGCACGTGTGGTGGTTTGAAAGAAGATGGCCCCCATGGGGAGTGGCAACACTAGGGGGTGTGGTCTTGTTGAGTAGGTGTAGCCTTGTTGGAGGAAGCGAATCACTGTAGGGTGAGCTTTGAGGTCTCCCATGCTCAAGCTAGGCCCAGTGTGGCACAGAGTTGTTTCTGCTGCCTGCAGATCAAGATACGGAACTCTCAGCTCCTTCTCCAGCACCATGTGGACATTCACGCCACCATGTCCCACCATGATGATAATGGACTAAACCTCTGAACTGTACCAGCCACCATTAAATGCTTTCCTCTATAAGAGTTGCGTGGCCATGGGGTCTCTTCACAGCAATAGAAACCCTAACTAAGACAGCATGCCCCATAATTAGTGAGAGATCCTGCTCAGAAAGTAAGGTAGAGGGTCAGTGAGACAACCCAGTGGGTAAATGTGCTTTGCTTGCCACCGGGCCTGATGGCATGAGTTGTCTCTGAGCCCCGCATGGTAGAAAGAGGGAGCGAACTCCAGTCAGGTGTCCCCTGACCTCCACACTCCACACATACCGTGGCACGTATGCTGACACAAATGCAATGAAGTCAATAACTAAATAAATGTAAAAAAAATTAATAATATGGTTCAGATGAAGGAGAAAGATACCTGACATTCTACAAGTATGTGTGTGCAAGCATGCACGTGCACACACACACACACACACACACACACACACAAATCTAAGTTAGCCAAACGTAATACAAAAGTTATCACTAGCCTTTCCACTGTATTCTGTCCCAAAGAAGTAAAAGTGAACACAACACATTAAGATGTGTACTTTTTAGGTCAAAATATTGACAGCAGGGATCTCGACACAGCCTGCTGCCCTCTCTCTGGCCACTGTGCCCACACCCCTGCAAACACTCGGTCTCCCAGATGACTTCCCTCTCTAGTGGTTCCTTGGCCTTCCTTGCTCTTGACACATGTTCTTCCACAGCCTCACTCCTGCTCGTGGGTCCTGTTCTGTTGCTGTGCCTGCCATGGAAAGTGCCCGTTTGCAGACCTGAGGATGTCTCTGTGCGGTTCTCACATCTAAGTGACAGAAGAAGGACAGAGTCAGATCTAGCTCTCTTGACAATACTCAGATGTCAATAAAGTGACTTCGGGAACTACGTGGAGTGGAGAACACATCCTCCGCTGACTGAGGTGCCTGGCTGCTCTGCCCAAGACTGTGAACCATGGCATGGGTTTTGCTTAGTCTATCAATAGCTTTAATTAGGAACCAGTCATTGAAATTTTCCCAACTTGCCATTTTCTCCTCTTCTTCCTCTTGTCCCCTTCTTCCTCCAACTCCACTGTCTGTTCCTTTTCCTTATCCTCCTCCCCTTCCTTCTCATCCTCTGCCTGCTTCCTCTGCTAATTTTGGATGCAAGTTCTTGCTATTTAACCCAGATGGACCTTTAACTCACAATGCCTCTGCCTCTGCCTCCCAAATTCTGAGATGTGCATACGTGCGCCTCCACACTTAGAAACTTGATTTGTTTTGTAGTCTGGAAAAGTCCTTTTCAGGGCACATTGTTAACTGTCATGGATACATGTCATACAGTTTCAATGAACTTTGCAATTTTTTGAGTTGCATTTAAAAAAAAATCAAGTTGGGCCGGGCGGTGGTGGCGCACGCTTTTAATCCCAGCACTCGGGAGGCAGAGGCAGGCGGATCTCTATGAGTTCGAGGCCAGCCTGGTCTACAAGAGCTAGTTCCAGGACAGGCTCTAAAAAAGCTGCAGAGAAACCCTGTCTCGAAAAAAAAAAACAAAAAAGAAAAGAAAAAAAATCAAGTTGAATTTTGGCTTTAGACCAGAGCAGAAGTTTTAAAAATTTCTGAAATTGCCCTAAACATGCTTCTACCATTTGCATCATGTATTCACAGCATTGACAATTATAAAATCAAAATATTGGTCAACGTTGAGAAGCATTGAGGATGGTTTACACCTTGTGGCATCAAATGCAGCCAATATTTAATTCTTTATGAAAAAGTAAGCAAGCACACCATTCATATGCAAATAATTATTCAATGTTAATAAGTGAGAAAATTGTATACACACCAGGAATTGCTTTAAAATAAATGTCTTTATGATTTGTTATCAGTAAATGTTGAATTTTTATGCTTAGTTTACATACCTAGGATTGTTTGCAAATTCCCAAGTGAAAAGGGTGGTGAGTGAGCAATAGAACTGTAGTCTTGCTTGGGTCTGGGGAGATGATTCAGCCAGTAAGGTGCTTCCTGCGCAAGCATGGGGATCTACGTTCAGTTCCCCAGCACCTACATAAAAAGTTGGGTGTAGACACACAGTTGTGATCCTAGTATGCTTGCTAGACAGTTAACCTGTACTCAGACTCTTGAATGAATAAACATACACGCACACATACACACACACACACACACACACACACACACACACCAAAGAAAGGAGGAGGAAAGAAAGGGAGGGAGAAAGGTCGAGAAGAAGAGAGGGAGGGAGTAAGGGAGGAAGGAAGGAGGGGGAAGGGAGGAATACTATGATGGGAAGCCTGGGTCTCTACAGTTTGGGAATTTTACAAATTACTGTCCCCTGGACACGAGATAGCCACCGTCCTTCTGAACTCTGAGCAACTGTAAATACCCCAAAGAGACTTGCACAAAGTTGGGTTTATTGACTTTCCTATTGAGGATATTTGAACAGATAGCAGCTGCCGGAGAAGGACTTTTTTCCCAGCAGGGGTGTAGCCACCCTTAAGTTTCCCATGCCCCTTTCAGTACCCACTTCACCCACACTCCCTTAAGTAGCTTTACATAAACTCATCATCCCGATAAAACTAGACTTGGGAGGAATCAAAGCTTCACCTGTCCTTAGTGCTTCATCTGAGATGAACAAATCTTTGTTCATCTCTTCAGGAAGAATTTGCCCAGCAAAGAGTCCAGGTGAGTGATAGACATTTCTCCAAAGATTTCTCAAGGCAGGAGCTTCAAGAGTGGCCCACAGTCAAGCTTTGCATCTAAGGAAGACTCAAGAGACCCATCACGGCCTCTATATCATTACACAAGGGAGCCCTGTGGCCAGAAAAGGGAGCAGAGATAGGAAGCCATTCTAATGCATTCTTTTGAGATAGTCTCACTATGTAGCTCAGGCTGGCATCAAATTTACAATATCCTCTACCTCAGCCTCTCAGGGGCTGGAATGAATGATGTGCACCACCATACAAGAAGCTATTGCATCTGTAATCCTACTTCTTGAAGAGCCTGCACACTGCATAGGGGGCAAGGATAGGAAGATGTCCATTGGTAAGTCATGGTGAGAATCAGTTCTAGACAATCCTGAATTTGGCCTCATGAAGACCTCATACTGCCTATGACAGAAACAATGGCTATATCAGCAGAGACAACTGGCAAACAGAGCCCAAGAAGGCAGAAAGACTCCGGAAAGTCAGTGAAATAGAATAATTATTTCCTCAGTCCTTAGGTTCTTTCTTTGACCAGACAACCTGGTTATAAAAAGAGAATGGAGCCGGGCGATGGTGGCGCACGCCTTTAATCCCAGCACTCGGGAGGCAGAGGCAGGCGGATCTCTGTGAGTTCGAGACCAGCCTGGTCTACAAGAGCTAGTTCCAGGACAGGCTCCAAAGCCACAGAGAAACCCTGTCTCGAAAAAAAAAAACAAAAAATAAAAAAATAAAAAGAGAATGGAAAGGCTGGAGAGATGGCTCAGCAGTTAACAGTGCTCACTGCTTCGGCAGAGGACCTACATTAGGTGGTGCACAACTTCTGATAACTCCATCTCCAAAGGATCCAGCACCCACTGTGACCTTTGTGGGCATATGCATGCAAATGAATGGACGCCTGGCATGGTGCTACACGCCTTTAATCCCAGCACTTGGGAGGCAGAGGCAGGTGCGACTCTGTGAGTTCCAGGCTTGTACTGCCATGCCTGGCAACGTTTTCTGATCTACACAGCAGGTTTCAAGTCAGAATGGCCTCTCTGAAAGACAGTGGAGAGGAAGTGGGAAAAGTGGGCGGAGAGGGAGAGGGAGTGAGCAGACAGGGAGGGAGAGGGAGGGAGAGGAAAAGAGAAAAGTGACTTGCCTCAGCCTCCACCCTTCAATCCAAACTACTCAGGGACTTAGAAGATTGTAGAATTAAAGGTCAAGTTGAAATCGATTTTAAGAATGAGGTTTTAAAATAAACTGAGTGAGGACAGAATGAAGGCCAGAATGTGACTGGATCTGAGGGGGTAAGCAGTCGTGCACCCTGGATCTCAGCCCTGAAGGCGGGAAGGTCTGGAGCTTGAGTCCAACCTTGGCTTCACAGACAGACCCAACATCTAAAGAAAACAAATGCTACCATCTAAAAATAAAAGAAGAAAAAACATAAAAAAACACTACCACCAAAAACAACGCAAAGATATCTCCACGATTGTAAAGTACCGTTCGGCTCCTGACAGACTGTAAACAAGGCAAGAGTTTCATCGTCCGCACCCTTGAAGCTTAGCTTCTCAACAGCTAAGTCAGCTAGCATTACTTTTTTACTCCACAGAAGGACTTTAGATGCCTCACCTTGGTGAGATGGTTTCCCATAATTTTACCTGGAGCAACGATTTTATAATCTTCGTGCTTTAAAAGTTATGCAGACTCTCTGTCTCTACTCTTCTTTTGTAAAGATTTTTTTCTAAATCATGTGTAAGGGCGTGTGTGCCTGTGGACATGGGACTGTGGTACCTACAAAAGCCAGACGAGGGTGTCAGATTCCCCCAGAACTGGAGTTCCAGGCACTGGTGGGCCCTCAAGGGTGGGCGCTGGGAACCAAACTTGGGTCTTCTACGAGAGCAACAACAGCTCTTAATTTCTGAGGCATATCTCAACCATCTACTCTTAATTATTAATTCTGCGTTATTGCTTGGTCTCTGGTTTCTACCAGCCCTTCTGTGGCTGGTTTTCTATCAGGTTCCACAGTCTGTGTCCAGTACCCATTGCTTGACTTTCTTGTGCTGTAATCTCTTGTACAAGATTTTGTATAGCTTCTTTCCTTTTCTTTCTTTCTTTCTTTCTTTCTTTCTTTCTTTCTTTCTTTCTCTTTTCTTTCTTTTTTTGTAGTTTCTGGTATAGTTATATGTGTTGTTAAGTTTTTTTTAATAGACTATCTTTTAATTATTCCTTAATCTTTCCATATATAGAAACAATGTATCTTGACTATATCTACCTTACATTTCTGTTTCCCCCTTCCCACTTTACATCCTTCCTGTCTTTTAGAAGTTTTTTTTTTTTTTGATTTTTTTTTTGTATCCGACTGAGTCCAGTTAGAGCTGCCGGTTGGGTATTGGCTGATCTTTTTGCTCACAGGAATCCACAGCTGTTCCTTCATGAGGACAACGGCCACCTAATCTCTAAGAAGCACTTCTTTGTTTCATGAGACAGGGTCTCACGTAGCCTAGGCTGGTCTCATCCTTACTATAGACATCACCAAAGACAACCTTGAACTCTCAATCCTCCTGCCTCTACCTCTGGAGTGCTGGGCTGGCAACTGTACCACCAAGCCTGGCTGTGTTTTCTCTGGCAGCCGGGGAACAAACAAGCAGTCTCCGTCTACATCTTGATTCTAAATTTATTTGACTAATTTGATGATCTGGCCCATCACATTCACCTTTAACTGTTTCAGAAATGGTAGGATTCAGGTTGTTGCATTTTTCGTCATAGACTGGCTTTGTATGTTAACTCCCCCATCTCAGGCATCTTCCTGGACCTTTTAAAGATATCTGGAAGGATAAACATCCGAGCTGCTGCAGGGATTAAGATTACTTGGCTTTGAATACCTGACCCAGCCACTTAAAAGCTTCACGACCTTAGAATCGTAGAGAAAGGGATAAACCAGCCCATCTAAATACAGAAAATACAGCCTGTGCATTCCCTAATAGAAAGAAGAAACTTGAAGGCCATTGCATTTAAAGGGCAGACAGATGAGCAGAGGGAGAGGCACCTGTCCGGAGACACAAGAGGATGAAAGCAGAGATTACCCGTTTTAGATGCTAAGACGGAAGGTCAGAAAAGGTTAGATCACCAAGGCGCCTGTATGAGTGAGGCATTACGGAACTGTATCCTGTAGACATGCTCTTCTCCGGGGATCGAACCTAGGACTTTCCACATGGTACACAAGCGCTCTCCTATCAAGTACACTGCAGCCCCTCCCTGGGGGATTTTAGGCAACCGTTCTATGACTGAGTTGTATTGCCAGCCCCTCACTACTGTATCCTCAACAAGTCTCCTGATATTAAGCTACGTCTCCAGCCTCTTTTAACTTTCCAGTTTGAGGCAGGTCTCACTGCGTTATCCAACTCACCTTGAACTCCCTCTATAGCCTAAGCCCACCTTAAAGTTGCCATCCTCTTGCTTAAGCCTCTCCCAAATAGCTGAGGGTAACAGCCTATGCCACCAGGCCCAGCAGACAGGCATTTTGTAAGTGCAAACCTTGTGTTTTGGTGTAGTATTCCAGAAACACAGGGAGCATCAGGCTATTCTCCCCTAATGCCCTAAACTGGTGATATGAGTTGATACAAGCTCTTTTCCAAACACCATTTTAAATGTAAACCAAACAAATACACTATGGCAGAAGCTGCAAACATCAGAACAAGATCTTAAAATAAGCATTTGTTCAAGTACTTATGGTGGTGCACAGTGAGTCCATAGAAGGCCCATTCAATCCTCTAAGGTCCTTGAAATGGTGACCAGGAGACCCCGTGTGCCTCCCCGCATCTTCTCGGTGCAGGTTTTACTCCCTCTAAGACAACCCAGCCCTCCCTAAGCCAACTACAATGACAGTATTAAGTGCTTGTGTGTGTGTGTGTGTGTGTGTGTGTGTGTGCAGAGTATGTACATGTCAGTGTATATGTATGGGGGTACATCCGTACATGTGTACGTGTATACATGTGTGTAGAGGTTAAAAGTGAAAAACCTGTATCTTCCACTACATGGCTCCTTTTTTGTTGTTATTTGTTGGGGTTTTTGTTTGGTTGTTTGGTTGTTTAATTTTTGGCAAGGTCCCTCACTAAACCTGGAGCTCACTGATGAGGCTAGATTGTTTGGTCACAAGCTGTAGGAATCTTCCAGGTCTGTCCTTCCCCTCCCAACACTGGGATTGCATAGACCACCATCTTGTATCTTTCACAAGGGTGCTGGGGATTCAAACTCAGGTCCTCTTGCTCACTCAGCAAGCACTTTATTAGACTGAGCCATCTCCCCAGCCCCTTAAGTGGCTTAAGGGTAATAACACCCTGGCCCTTCAGAAGCCACTGCCCCCAAACAGAGACCAACAAAAGATGGCATTCCCCACTAATCCTGATGTATTTTCAATTTATGCAATCGAGAGTACATAGGTCTGCCCTGTCCCTTGCCTGCCATGATTAATGGTCTGGCCCCGGCTAAGGTCCAAAAGAGAAAGGAACCCAGAGAAGCAAAGGCAGGGGGTTTTATATTATCGTGACTACAACAGACTCATGTCAGCGCCGACTGTGGGCTCTGATTATGAAATATGATGCATGTTGAATGTAATGACTTTCTCTGCCCTTCTGGGGAGTTCACTGCTTCCCAATGTCATTTCTGTTCTCGTCTAAGTGGTAATAAAAGGAATATCATTGACTGTCGGAGCGCTGTGACCACTGTGTGTTTTACAATAAATTGCATTTCAAGACCTTTCATCCCAGGAGAAAAGTGTGTGGCCAGAAGGATGATCCTGAGCTGGGTTCTGGGACCCCAATCTCCCCAGCAATGGGGAGCTTCACTTTTTAGGGAGAAATTCCCAAAGAACATTCATTTTTCAAGCAGTTCTATATCAAAGGCCAGTTTGGACTAGGGAGGGAGATGATAAAACGTAGTCTCCTAAGCAGAAAAGACTATGGTGCATCCAAACTAAGGAGGAAAGGACCAGTCTGTGCCTTTGCACTAGCTCCAGTGATGAATGGCCATACTCCAGCAAGGTGCCAACCTTAGAGTCTGACCTCTGACAACTTCAAAAGAGGAATATTGGAAGAATACCGGTTCAAAAGGAGAAGGCAACCTTGAGAGTCCTAAGCACTTGACACTTTTTAACTAAGCCTTGCCCTACATTATTCCATGTGGATTAGGTGCTATTTTGTTTGCCATATCAAAGGCTTAAGGGAAAAAATGTTGCACTGTTCAGGATTGAAGGTGTAGGACCTTGCTTATGTTAGGCAAGTGCTCTAGCCTGGAACCATGCCAGTCTCTTGCTGGGGGGTTCTAGGAAAGAGCTCCGCTCATGAATATGTCTCTAGCCCCCATTTTAGCTTTTAATTTGTGGCAGGTTTTTGTTTAAAAAGGACAACTTTTTAAGTTGTCCGCCCACATCTCCAACACAGACCATAGCCCACACTGTGATCCCTGAACTCGTGCATCGCCTACCTCAGCCTCCTGAAAACGGGCATTACAAAGCCATTGCCACAAAGCCTAGCCCTGGGAATACTTAAAG
The DNA here is from genome assembly GCF_903992535.2 of Arvicola amphibius. Classification (NCBI taxonomy): domain Eukaryota; kingdom Metazoa; phylum Chordata; class Mammalia; order Rodentia; family Cricetidae; genus Arvicola; species Arvicola amphibius. The sequence goes on from NC_052056.1 coordinate 91,908,566, forward strand.
GATGGAATATGGTTTTGATTCATGGTTTCAGAGGATTCCGGTCATGGTCTTTTGGTCCTATGCACTTGGGCAGAACATCATGGCATGTAGTATTTGTGGCCCTAGCTATTCTTCATTTCTTGAAGGACAGGATGCTGGGAAATGGTGTATAAGAAGGGTCCAAATTAAGGTATGTCCTTCAGGACTATCCCACCACTAACTACTGTTTCCAGCTATGCCTCATGCCCAACCTTTGATCATTTCCCAGTGATGCCATCACATTAGAACTCTTATCAAGAGATTGATTCATTCATTAGATCTAGAACTGTGGTGTGGCTTGTTCACATCTCTGCAGATCAGAAAGCAGGGAGCTTGAGCTGGAAGTGAGCCAGGCTATACATAGTCTTCTGCCGTCGGTGATTCACCTCTTCCAGCCAATCACTGTCTACCTGTGATCAATTACTGCAACCCTCGGTCCTCTGGGAGCATTTCATATCCCATTCACAACGAAAGGGACCAAAGGTAGAGCAGGCAACCGCTCATCTGTCACTTGCACTGGGTGGATTATCAACCTACAGAATCTAGCACCTTCTTGAAGAGTCACAGATCATTTCTGGGCATGTCTGTGCTAAAGAGCGAGGGACCCAGGCTCTTCTGGAACTTACCCTCCATGCCTTGAGACCATGGAAGTACTTCATTAAGGCTTGGAGGTAACACTCTGATAAAATCTGAAGGTCCCTCTTGTTTTGTCTAAAATGCAATTTGGTCAACTGTTCTCTTTGGCCATTATCAACTCTCAACCATTGAAACTGCTCTAATTTCACTGTAATAATTCCTAGTTCATGAGGACCAGGGAGCCAAGGGAGGCCAGTGCCAGAGCTTGGTGATAGGTTAGAAGGCTCCAGGGGTAAAGTTCTTGGCTTATGTCAGTGCAAAAATAAGCATAGCTCTCATCTCCAAAAAGACGAGAGAGAGTTTATTCTGGAGTCAAATATGAGTGACCATGGCCTGGGAACACAGATTTAGGTTACCTCAGATTCCATGTTCCAACACTGTAACGGGTTGAAGTTTTGATAGAGACAGAACTCCGATAAAGAAAGCCATAAATTGCGGTACTTTTCAAATACGTTGGTGAAAGCATTAGGTAGGTATTCAGGTTAGAGTGAATTGAAGAAACCTTTGCTACAAGCCTCGATTGCTGTCTGATGACATTCTTAGGCTTTTGGTTCATAAAAAGCTGCATCCTGTGTGTACATTCCGAAAGATGTGCCTAACAGTTGCAATGATGTTAGCTCACGCATAGAAGAAGACAGTAAGTGGCTATTAAGGGGGCTGAAGGTGGCCCAAGATAATTTGACTCTGGACTTGAAACTCTCCAGACTCCCTACAATCAATCAGCCTTGCAGAAGGCTCAGTGGTGGGTACAGCTTCTTTGCAAGAACTTTCAGTCATACTCTATAAAGTGTGAAGACCTGAGTTCGATTCCCCAGAACCCATGTTGAAAAGGCAAGCATAGGGGCCTATGCCTACAACTTCAGTGCTGGAGAGGTAGAGACAGGAAGACTCCCGGGGTCCCCTGGCCAGCCAGTCTAAGCAAAGCACCAGGGCTGTGGGAGACTCTGTATCAAAAGACAAGGTGAACAGCGCCTAAAGAGCCACACCTGAGGTTGTCTGTTGGTCTCTGTGTGTGCACACACATGTGCACCTAGTGGGGGGGGGGAGAGAAAGAGACCCTGGCGACAGCTACTACGTCTTGTAGATGAACAAATTGGATTCAAAGAAGTAGGAGCTTCCAAAAGCCACACAAGAAAGCAGAGCGGACCCCTTGGCCTAAGGCTCAGAACACCTGGCCCAGGAGTCCGTTGTGATCAAGGATTCCAGCTTTCTTTAAATGCGTATCTGATTTTCTTTACTAAGAATAATGCGCTCTCTCTCTCTCTCTCTCTCTCTCTCTCTCTCTCTCTCTCTCAACATCTTTTCCCAGAGAAATAATAGATCACAGAGAGAGGTTTGCCTTCATAACGGCAATGTTATTATTTTTATACGAACGCTAAAACAATTCTGAACTCTCAGCCCAGCACCAAGCTACCTCTGTCTTACCTGTGTCAAACACCTGGGATACTTGGTTTAGAATTTCTTTTTCTTTTTTTCTTTCTTTCTTTCTTTCTTTCTTTCTTTCTTTCTTTCTTAAATGAATCAAATCCATTCTGAATGGTCTATCTTAGGCTTTTCAGTTTGTACTCAATTTGTTTTATCACAGTGATAGGAATTAAAGGCCTTCACTACAGTTTAGGCAGCCTGCCAATACCTACTTTATAGCAGTAAAATATGTACAAATTAAGGAATCTCATGTGGAAAATCCATTCAGCGGCCTCAAAAGCCAAATGAATGGTAATTACTCCAAGCACAATGAGGCAGCAATCAAGCGCGATTGGATCATGCTTTTAAATGTACGTCTACGTTTTAAGAACGGCGATAATTATGAATTATGAAAATAACCAACAGAGACAATGGAGCAGCAGCGATGTTGCCTGTGAAACAGGAAAGGGCCATTTTCAGAAGGGTGTGGGGGAGCCAGTCATTCTTCGCACCTGCCCGGGGGAGCAGTTGCTATTTTACAAAGCACAGGGCTGGGATGGGTTTCTCTCTCTCAGTCATTCAGGGGGGAGGGGGGTTCCTGATGAGCTCCAGTGTTTGGAGAAGTTGATGGGGGAGGGACCGCAGAGACACCCAACCCCATGTTGCACATCATTCCCAGTTGTAGCATCTTTGACATGCAAATGACGATCATGTAAATTGGGGTCATGCAAATCAGAGCCATGCAAATCAGGGTCATGCAAATCAGGGTCCTGCAAATGAGGTCAGCCCTGGTCAATAGCAGCTCCTTTCTGGGTAAAGGCTTAGACTACTGGGATGTAGAGCTGTGGTGTCAGCTTACAGCGTTCCATGGGTAAGGGCTTGGGATTTGTTGCACAGTTTGATCTTCTGAACAAAGTCACCATCTTCCTCAAATCAACTGTGCCTACTCCAAGAGTCCATCAGATCGGGCATGTTGGCTGCTAATATGCCTTTACAGGAAGAGGAGCTGGGGAGAGTCACGGGACACTCATCTGAGATTGCAGCTGCTCTTTCTAGCCATTTGTACGACCCTTCCCTCATTGTGGCCTCTGGGTCTGGGAAACGCTAGAATACACACTGAGAAGATTCACTGAAGCTGGGACTCCCTCTGATGTAGGTGTGTCTTCTATCTATCTGATGATTTCATTGGATAATTAATAAAGAAACTGCCTGGCCCATTTGATAGACCGCCCCTTAGGTGGGTGGAGTAGACAGAACAGGAAGAGGAAGTGAGGTAGAAGGATCAGTAAATTGCCACGCCTCTCCTAAGTGAGGCAGACTGTCGTGCCTCTCCTCAGAGAGAGAAGCCAGACACGATGAAGCTCCAGCCCAAGATGGACGTACGCTAGAATCTACCTGGTAAGGCACCACTTTGTGGTGCTACACAGATTATTAGATATGGGTTAGTCAAGATGTGAGTAAGAGGCTGAAACTAAGGGCCAGGCAGTGTTTAAAAGAATACAATTTGTGTGTTGTTATTTCAGGGCATAAGCTAGCCGGTGGCCGAGAGCAGGGCGGCAGGAAGCTGGCCCACAGCTCCCCTCACTACATCCCTCTGTGGGAGAGCTATCATCTATGCTGTGGACAGACCTCCCAGTGCTACTACTTTGGGGTCATTCATGCTCCTGTAGGCAAACGCTCACCTGGGCTCTGTAAGCAAGCTCAGTAAACTCGCTGGTTCCCCAGGGTGAGCTGTGTGGAACTGTACTTTAGTCCAACAGCATCTATGAGAAAGGGGTACACATTTTTTTAACATCTCCCTTGAAAAGAGATTCTAGCAACAGGATTCCTGAACCAAGGTTGTGGAAACTGCCCCTTCTTTATGAATGGCCTTCTCCCCACCTACTTATGCCAGGTGTTTTTGTCACAGCAAACAGAAAAGCAACGAATGCATGTGGCGAATGATGGACCACTGTGTTTCAATGGTCACTTGATGTCCCATAGTTTGGCTGATCACATCTCGGGCATGCCATCATGCTGTGGAGTAAGTCATGAGTTTCGTCTCATCCACATGAGATGAATTTGCTTCAGATCCTCTCCACATCCAAGGTGTCTTTGCAGTGACTCTATTATCAAGATTCGTGTGTACCTAGAATCTTCAAATCTATTGGGGGTAGGGGGAATGCTCAGCTTTGGGCAGCAGGTCATCGTCTCACCCAGCCTCCCTCTACAGCAGAACTTATCCATCCTCTTGGTCTCACTAAAGTCTTATAAGTTGTCTTGTGGGTCACAAAAGTGTTTTTAAATAAAGAGTAGAATATGCAGCCTCTCAAATACACAAAACAAAGCCCACTCTCTCTTTCTAGATGGCCGTCATGGGGTTTACTAACTTAGTCCCTTGTGAATCCATTAATATTTCACTAATGTGGCAGAATCCAGGATTTTCCTAGGCTATTTCCTCCAGCTGTCAACAGCATAAATTATATTACTGTATCCCAGAACACTCAACACTTCCTGCTCAGCAGACCCTCCTGGCATGACATCATGGAAACAGTGGACCACCGTAATGTTCTAGGAGTTTTCAAGACCACCTGAGTCCTTGGGAACAGCGATGTCACAGAGAACAGCTGAGGTAACTCAGGGGAGGCAGTGAATCTATTGCACTCATTGTGGTATAAATATTAACTATTTGGCTTTTCAGAAAACTTTAAAACTTAACAGATTTAACTCAGGACTCCACTTGTTTTCTGGTTCTCATAAATCCCTATATATCTATAGGTCATCTATATCTATCTCTCTATCCATCTATCTATCTATCTCTATCTATCTATCTATCTATCTATCTATCTATCTATCTATCTATCTATCGCGCTAAGCTTTTCATTAACTGGTTGTGGTGGCCCACAACTCTAATATTAACACTTAGAAAGTGGAGGCAGGAGGATGAGAAGTTCAAAGGCATCCCTGACTGTGTGGTGAGCTCAACACCAGACTGGGATAAATGAGATTCTGTCAAAGAAGGAAAGAGGGAAAGGGGAGGAGTTGAAGAGGAGAGGGAGAGTAAGAGAAGGAGGAGGAGGAGGAAAGGAAAAGGTAGAGGAGGGAAAAAGAAAGAAAGGAAGATGAGGGAAGAAAAAGAAGAGAGAGAGAGAGATAAAGGAAGGAAGAGAGGGGAATGGGGAGCAAGAGAAGGAAGGAAGAGAAGAAGGGAAGGAGGGAAAGAAGGAAGGAAATGATACAGAGACGGGGATTGGAATGAATACACTTGTTCGGTAGCAGTTCCCTATTCTAGTCTAGTAGACACACCATGGTTAACGCAGCAGTTAAATCTGGGCTGCTGCTCGACTCTGGTAGGTCACTGTCATCTACCCACACCCCACATGAATTCCATGGAGCTCATGGGGTGGAATTGGGTTTCTAGATCCTCACATCCTTTAATTCCTGAAAAGCTGGCTCTTACCAATTTCCTTCCACTTAGAATTTAAATCTGAAATTTCCCCGTTAGCTCTTTTCTCTGCTGAAGGCACTCACCACATAGGCCAGCTACACAATGGGCTGAGAGACCTACACTGTATTGGTAAATTATCTCACATTGTGTGAGCTCACTGAAAAGCTGGCTCTGAAAGTAGGGCTGCCCTACCCCATTTCAGACCCAAGTATGTTTGTATGAGAGTACTCTCCAAGGCTCCTCGTCTGGCAGATGGCCTGACCCTCTCACTCTGTGACAGGGAGGGTAAGGAAACATTAAAACAGCCCAAGGGCAAAACAGTGTCCTTGAGGACAGCTGGAAGGTGACCCGTTTCCAACAGAGGTCACTAGTGTTCACAGCACAAGATAAAAGTGCCCTCATTGGGAGAGAGAGAGAAGCTGGATGCCCAGTCGTGGAGAGAATGCTCAATCTGGAATCCAGATGCTGCCTCAACTTCCTAAGTGTTCTAGGACAAATACACAATTTGATGATGTTATCTTTCTGCTGAGTTTTTTTTTTTTTAATTTTGGAAGCCTCACTCAAGGGGACACTCTGCTCTGTCAGGGACTCATAATTGGAAGCTTGGGGGCTGTGGCTGACTGCTTCAATGAGAAATTCTACAGTTGATTTCTGCTTTTTCTTTTTTTTTTTTTTTTGGAGTGTCTGACCTGAGAGTGTGTTGGTGTCTGTCTATATGTATGTATGAACATATGTATTTGTGTATGTATGTATGTATGTATGTATGTATGTGGGGGGTATTTATTCTTTTGCTTTGCCTTTCTATCCACTTATTCAAAACCCAAAGGATGGCTATATAGATCATTCTTCAAATCTATGATTATCAATTACAGAACCACACCGTTGGTCTACACCCATGGATTCCTCTATGAGACAGATCGTGTCAGAACTCCATTCGTTACCAGTTTCCATCACCCACTGGACATAACTGAGATCATATTGGTGTGTTGGGTACCCTATTGCTGGAGGTCATCTTAGATGATGGCTCTTAGCTCTAGAAAGTTCTATTTTTTTTCCAGTGCACTGTCACTCCAACTGAAGTTCCCATTGGTCTATATGATTATGATGATGCTGTAGAGTCTCACATCCTCTGAAGCCAGTGAACCAATGAGGTTTGTTCTGAAAACTTAGTGGAGCATTACTGCCTCCATCCAACACTTGACATCAGCCTTTGGACTGATAACTGCCAGTTTCCCCTTTTCAGTTTTGGAGACTTTACAAGAAGATGGCTTTTTATCTTGTCCTTAGACATGCCATGGCTTATAGCATAGTTCTCTACCAAAGAGGGCAAAACTGCTATCCCAAATTTGTGTGTGTGTGTGTGTGTGTATGTGTGCTTGTGTATGTGTTCATGCATGTGTGTATGCATACATACACATTTATGCATATACCAAAGGTTAATCTTGGCTGTTGTTCCTCAGGCACTGTAACCCTCCTTTATGAGCCAGGGTCATGCATTGAACCCAAAACTCACCCACACATTTGGCTGGCTAGTTAGTGAGCCCCAGTATTGGAATTACAAGCATGTACCACAATGCCTGCCTTTTATTAACCTGGGATCTGAGGATCAAATCCAGATCCTTGTGCCTTTCCTGCCTGAGCTGCCTCTCCAGCCCAGTCCCCAATTTATTTAGTATTGTGTTAATGTTCCTGCCCTTCTCTGTCAGCTCCGTGTCACCGCCTGACCTTTCCAGCTCTGAAATCCTTTAACTTCCCTGATATTCCAGAGCTCAGTTGATGGAGGATTCTCATTGGCTAATAAACAAACTGTCTTGGCTTTTTGATAGGGCAGGATTTAGATAGGTGGAGTAGAAAGAACAGGAAGAAGGAAGTGAGGTAGATGGCTCAGACAATTGTCCCGCCTCTCCTCTCTGGGACAGACTGTCGTGCCTCTCCTCAGGGAGACAGATTCAATGGAGCCAGCCACCAGGTCAGATATGCTGAATCTTTCCCAGTAAGACACCACTCATGGTGTTACATACATTATTAGATATGGGTTAGTCAAGATGTAAGAGGCTGAAACAAAATGGGCCAGGCAGTGTTTAAAAGAATACAATTTGTATGTTGTTATGTCGCATGTAAAGCTAGCAATGTGGGATCCGGGCAGGACGAAAAGCAGGCCTGCCCGCAGCCCCTCACTACACTCAGTGATGTAGCAGCAACTCTTACTGCCACCCTCAGCCCATGAAGACCAGCTACAGCTAAATCCCACAAAGAATGCAGGGCTCCATTCACCCACACACTGCTTACTCCTTTCTTATGCATATATGTATATTGGGTATATGTCCACGGGTATACTTTGTGTGCAAGTACATGTGCATGTGTGTATACACATGTGGAAGCAAGAAGACAGTCTTGGGGATCATCTTCATAAGCCCTATTCCCTTCCTTCAAGACAGGGTCTCTCACTGGCCTATCATTACCAAGAAGACCAGGTTAGTTGGCTAGCTAGGCTCAGGGATCCTTCTTCCTCTGCCTTCCCAGTGTTGAGACCACAGCCACACCTGGCTTTTTTATGCTTGGACTCTAATGATCAAACTTAGATCCTCATACTAGCGAGGCGAGTGCCTCCTGATGTCTAGCCTTGGAGAAGGAAATGAGGTAGGAGTGTGTTTTCCTTTTTTTAATTTATTTTATTAAAAATTTCCACCTCGAGCCGGGCAGTGGTGGTGCACACCTTTAATCCCAGCACTCGGGAGGCAGAGGCAGGCGGATCTCTGAGTTCGAGGCCAGCCTGGTCTACAAAAGCTAGTTCCAGGACAGACTCTAGAAACTACAGGGAAACCATGTCTCGAAAAACCAAAAAAAAAAAAAAAAATTTCCACCTCCTCCCCGCCTTCCATTAACCTCCCCCGCCCCCCTCCACTCTCCCTTCCTCTCCTGTCCAAAGAGCAGTAAGGGTTCCCTTCCCTGAGGGAAGTCTAAGTTCCTCCCCCCTCTATCCAGGTCTAGGAAGATGAGCATCCAATCAGGCTAGGCCCCCCCAAAGCCAGAATGTGTAGTTGAAGCCAAATCCAGTGCCATTGTCCTTGGTTTCTCAGCAGCCCTCATTGTCAGCCATGTTCACGGAATCCGGTTTTATCCCGTGCTTTTTCAGTCCCAGTCCAGATGGCCTTGGTGAGCTCCGATTAGATCAGCCCCACCATCTCGGTGGGTGGGAGCACCCCTCACAGTTCTGACTTCCTTGCTCATGTTCTCCCTCCTTCTGCTCCTCATTTGGACCTTGGGTGCTCTGTCCGGTGCACCAATGTGTGGCTCTGTCTCTATTTCCATCCATTCCCAGATGAAGGTTCTATGGTGATATGAAAGATATTCATCAGTATGACTATAGGATCTGGCCTTTTCCAGCTCCCTCTCCTCAGCTGCCCAAGGAACTAGCTGGGGACATCTCCCTGGATACCTAGGAACCCCTCTAGAGTCAAGTCTCTTGCCAACCCTAAAATGGCTCCCTTAATTAAGATATATACTTCCCTGCTCCCATATTTACCCTTCCTGTATCCCAACCATCCCATTCACCCACAGTCTCCCCATCCTCCCCTTCACACTTTTCTCTCCCCATCTCCCCTTACCCCCATCCCACCCCACCCCCAAGTTCCCAATTTTTGCCCAGCAATCTTGAACATGGGATATACTCACTCATAATTTGTTTCTAGCCATAAATAAAGGACATTGAACCTATAATTCGTGATCCTAGAGAAGATAAATAAGAAGGTGAACCCAAAGCAAAACAGATAGTTATCCTCCTGGATATTGGAAGTAGGAGCATGTTTTCTTAAGGGACTAGATTTTTCTGGTTTTGCATATTAAATCCTCCTGGAATTCCCGCTCTCTAAGGTCTTCTGATGGCTACCTCACTCCTCCTTCAAACTGATGTTTACTACCCCAATTTATTTATTATGACCCTTCACCAGGCACAAGTTTCACACGGGCCTTCTAGCAGTGATCTTGCCAGGTCATTAACTGTAAGTTGTGAGAGTCTGTTTTTTGCCCTTCTTCAGCTGTATATTCTGTGACACACACACATGCAGACACACACACACGTGCGCTCGTACATACCCACTGAGTCATCACCACCATCACTATTGATCTAACACTAGAAGCTTCTCTCTTCTGAATCCTCTTAATATGCACTTGATGAGTTTGGGTATCCTCATGTGTATGTGAGGGGAATGGGTGAGCATGCACATGTGTTTGTGTGTAGGTATTTATGCACACATATGCATGTGTGTGTGAAGACCAGACGTCAACCTAAAGTGACTTTTTCTTAAACACAGGATCTCCCACTTTTACCCAGCACTCCCCCTACTTGACTAGGCTGGCTGCCCAACAGGCACCAGGGATCTCCCTATTTCCGCTTTTGTAAAACCGGGGATGGCAGGCAGATGCTCCCACGCCTAGCTGTTTCGATGTGGTTTCTTGGACTCAAGCTCAGGTGCTCACACCAACGAGACATTCTAGTTCCATTTCTGTTCCTGCAATAAACGCACTCTGACCAAAAGCAACTTTGAGAAGAAGAGGGTATATTTCAGCTTCACATGCTATAGTCCATCGCTGAGAGAAGTCAAGATAAGAACTCAGGACAGACAGGATCTTGAAGACACATCCATTTGCTATTCCACAGTATTATCTCTGATGAAAGAACTCAGAGCCCAAAGCACAGCAGAGACCTTGGAAGATGCAGCTTGCTAGCTGGCCGGCCATCGTAGAGTCATCTGGCTTTTCTCATACAGTCCAGGACTCCATGTCCAAGGAACTGTGTAACCTCCACAGTGGGCTAGGCTCTCCTACATCAATCAACAGCAAGACAAACCCCTCCCAGGTAAGCACATGGATCAAATTCCTCTCGGATGACTCTAGGTATGGTCAGGTTAACAGGAAGTGAACATGGGCCTATAAAAGGCAAATAGAGAATAGAGAAGGAGCGGCCAAAGGAGCTCCATGGAACAATTTTCCAAGGAGATGGACCAGGGAACCCCACAGAGAGCTAGGAGGCTGACATAGGTACAGGACTTCTGCGGACACCGTCCAAGATAGGCCAAAGGTCAAAGACAGCACCCAGCACTTTCTGCATTTGTTTCTGTATCTTCAAGAGGTAGGGACTGTGGCCAATTGCAGTGGATGATCGCAGTAATGTAGTGTACCTTCCAAATTCCTATGGTAATTCCCCACTATGGTATTTCTTTTTCTCTCATTGCAATGACCTGACAGAAGCAACTTAAGACAGTAAGGGTTTATTTGGGATCACATCATGGCAGGGAAATAGTGGAGTGTAGAGCAGGTACAGTCCATTACATGGAGAAGATGAAGTCTGAGGTTGCCTTAGCAGAAGCAGAAATTTTGGGTTAAAATCATCAAGGGTATAACCCATAGGGCAGCCCCCGCTGGCAATCCCTTTCCTCCAACTAGACACCACTTTCTGGTTTCCACACCCTCCAAAAACATCACTAGCAGCAGAGGACAAAGTATTCAAATATGAGGGCCTGTGGGCGATATTTTTTATTCAAACTATAATGTCCATATTAGCAAGCTTCTAGCAAAATTCTCATCCTCTAGAAAGTACATTTGCAGCACTCCTCTGAAAAGGCTAAGCAGTTCAGAGCTGGTACTGCACTTGAGGGTACCAGAGTTCAAGTCCCAGTGCCTACTTTTGGTATCTCAAAATCTCCTGGTCCAGTCTACACAGGCACCCGTACACACACACACAGACACACAGACACACACACACACACACACACAGTTTACAAAAACTAAATCTCTTTTTAAAAGAAAGACAGCACCCTTTTAATATATAGACTCGGTCATGAATAAATGTGCACCCCCTTTATTCTTACACTCATGGGGCTGTCAATTATTTGGCAATTCTCTTTTCAGACCACTGTTTTGAGCCTGTGTGGGGAAATGGCAAAATAAATGCTCTGATTTCCAGCAACAAGAAAAGCAGGCGTGTAGGCTATACAAGACATTATCTTAAAGCAACTGCAAAAAACGGCCTCTTCCTCCTTTATTAGAAGTGGCAGGCACTGTCAGAGCGCTGGAGCACACAGGGCCAAGGAGATTGCAAGGGCAGTCCACACACCACTCAGCGCTCACAGGCAACAAGTTCTGATATCCTAAGAATTTCTAATTCATGGCCACTTTAGCTGGGAGGCCGAGCAAATACCCAAATTGATTCTGCCTGCTTCAGGCCCAATGTGTGAAAACACTGAGTGACAGGAACACCAAAGGGGGAGCCATCCGCCGAGTGATTGGTTAAACAGCTATTCATTTTGAAATACATCTCCAAGATGCAGAACAGAAGGCCACTGTAGTATGCGGCCCATTAATTACACAGTTGACAAGAAAATTACCCTTCAGATCCACATGAAGTGGAGATGGGGGCTGGAAGGGAGGGGTGGGTCAGAAACAACATTCAACAGGGTTATCTGCAGCCTGCCAGTGAGTGAGGACCTCTCGGTTCAGGAAAGAGAAAGCTTGTGTCCACCCAGCTGCCCATCCCTACCTGAGAGTCTTACATTCACTAATTCAACCCATAGAGGATCGAGGCATCCTTAGGATAGAGATGTTGGCATCTGTAATGAACATATGACTTTTAAAAATATGTATTCTCTTTATAATCATGTTTTTGTGGGGCCAGAAAAAGGTTTTGAATTACCTGGAGCTGGAGTTACAGGCAGTTAGTTGTAAGTTGCCAAATGTGGGTACTGGAAACTAAGCTCTGGGTCCTCTGGAAGAACAACAAGCATCCTTAACCACCTAGCCATCTCTTCAGAGCCGATGCACAGGCTACTCTTCCTGTTGCCAGTCCCTGATCATGATAGCATAGCAAGTGTTTGCACAGTGCTTGTATAGCCTAAAACTAGTGTCCTCATTAGCTTTAACTGTCAACTTAACATAATCTAAAGTCACCTTAGAAGGAAGTCTAAATTGAAGAATTGTCCAGACCAGATTAGCCTGAAGGCATGGCTCTGGAATGGGGAGGTTATCTTAATTGATAACTGATGTAGGAGGGCCAAGCCCACTGTGGGCAGCACCATTCCCTGGTCCGTATAAGAAAGGAAACTGAGCAGAAGCCTGCAAAGTGAGCCAGTAAGCAGAGATTGCCCATGGTTTTTGCTTCAGGTTCTTACTTGAATTCCTGCCCTGACTTCCCTCAATGATGCGACTGTGACCTGAAAGGATACGCCAAATAAACCCATTTCTTCCCTATGTTGCTTTCGATCCGAGGGTTTTATTACAGCAACAGAAAGCAAACTATAATAATTAGGCATGCCAAATAAGCTAAGACAGTTGAAAGCATTGAGATAACTATGTACAAGTTCTGCAACATCCTCTGTAATAAGCTTGGTCATTCTTATATTTGAGCAGTCCTGAAGGTAGTGGAGCCTGCTCCCCTGCAGATACCAAGAGGTGGCTATAAATCACATGCAATTTCACTAGCATTGGTAACCTTTCTGGTAGGCTACTTTGCAGTACAGACTGGAGCAGTGACAATGTTGGGTCATTGATGGCCAAGACCACACCTTGGCCAGAACTGGTTAGCTATGTCTACTTTTTGCTTTAACTAAACCAAAGCCTCATTAGGACCATGAGTGATAACTTAAATATGACTGAACCTCTTTGTCCTTTCCAATGTAGCTGCACTGAGCAAATCTCCTTCTTGGTTTTCACTATCACCTGTTTGTTTAATTAGCCTATTAAAGATGGACACCTCGCGTTTCTGTTTCCCAACAATGGATGAAACTGAGTATGATGGTGCACACCTATAGTCTCAGCACTCGAGAACCAAAGGCATGATGATCAGAAATTCAAAGTTATCCTTAACTGCAATAGTTAAGTTTGATACCTGAGTGAGCTGCATAAGACTTTCTAGAGGGAAATGGGCTGCCAGGTTCCATCTATCATCAGTTTCTAACCTCTTTACTTCTCCAAACCAAGGATGGCCCACCAAATGGTTGGCTCCCCTCTGAATCCAGGTCTGCCTCAGGAGTCAGAATCTCACTATTAAATATAACTGGAGGCTTCGCTCCTACCCTCCAGTTCCCAAATAACCACTCAGAGGATAAATGTTAATTACAAACTATTTGGCCTATTAGCTCAGGCTTATTATTAGTTAACTCTTACAACTTAAATTAACCCATTTATATTATTCTATATTTTACCACGAGGCTCATGGCTTGTTACCTCACATCTTGCTTCTCTGGCAGCTGCTGGTGTCTCCCTGACTCCACCTTCTTTCTCCCTGCATTCAGTTTGGTTTTCTCGCCTATCTGTATTCTGCCCTGCCATAGGCCAAAGCAGCTTTATTCATCAACTGAAAAAAGCAACATATATTCGCAGCCTACAGAAAGGTATTCACATCCATTAAATTTAATCCATGCCATGGGAGCCTAGGATCAAGATGGTATGTTTGTTACTAAGAAATTGCTCAGTTCTTGTCTTTTTGAAGGAAATAATTAGGTCAAGAGACATAGACAACTTAAGCAGAAATTTATTTAGCAAAGAGAAAGAAATACTCCAAAGAGACATTGGACTGGGCTTCCCAAAGGCAAGGGGCAGTCTAATGAGTTCTTAATTGTGTGCTTAAAATGTTTTAAAATATTTATGAGATAAGTATCATAGTTATGTGATGACTCCTTCCCCAGGCCATGATGGACTGGCTCTCCTTTTATGGTATTTCTTCCCATGATGGCTACAAAAGGGAGGCAAGGCCAAAATCACCATGAAGGTGATGTTATAATGATGTCAAGTTTCTTGAAGATGTAGGCCCTTCATTCTCCCAGTAGACTCACAGTTTCTGATACAGCAGAAAGTTCAGCTCCAAGGATGTGTACCCACACAGGAACATAAACAGATCTTTTTGGGTAATCACTCCTTATACAATGCAGAATAATATTTTACCTTGCATTACACGTCATCAGGAGATGATTTAACATCAACAGGAGGAATCATCAAGTGATATGCAAACATTATATCATTTTATAGAAAATACTTGATTATGCACAGATGTAGGTATCTTTAAGGGTCCTGGAAATAATCCTTCATAGATGCAAAGGATGACTGTGTGGGGTGTGAAGATTGCAGAAGGCCTGCGGAGCACCAAAGGATGACCATGTGGGATGCAATGATTGCAGAAGGTCTGGGGAGCACCAAGAGCAGCAAGGCTAACTTAATGCTTCTCTTTTGTGTAATTAAATGAATGGCCCATCATTTGTTAAACTCTATCCTGTGAAAGATTTCCCAAGTTGAGGGAAGGGGATTGTATTAAAAACAATTAACCAGATTTTTTTGCCCTTGACAAAGTTTTACCTCTGTGTATAACCTTGTATATAGGTTCAGTCAGTTTCAATCTGAGAACCTGGCTGGAGGACTATGTTCATATGTGATGATGTGTTTCCTCTTAGTTGGACAACCGCCAAGTAAAATTTTTAAAAATTCAGTTTTGACAAGAAGTACATACAAAGCCAATTTGTAATAAAGCCTTGGGAAAGTCACCAGCTAGCTTGCTTGCAGTTTGCTCTGCCTGGAGTTTCTTGTTTCCTGCTCTCAGCACACTCTCCCTCTGCATTATTCATTTGTCTTGTTACTGTAACAACATTCCTAACAAAGTAACTTAAGAAAGTTATTTGGGCTCACAATTTAGGGATGCAGCCAAGCAAGGTGGGGAAGGCATGGTGGAGCAGACAGCAGCTAGTCTGTATTGTATTCACAGGAAGCAGAAAGTGGATAGAGAGTTGGACCGAGCAACAACGAAACAGGATCACGGATAGAAGCTGAGGCCACCCTTGGGCAATGCAAAAGCAAGCTGGTAAAACAAGTACTGCAATCCTCCTTTTTCCTTCTTTTCTTCCTCATCCTCCTTTCCCTCTGCCTTCTCCTCCCTACTCTTCCTCTTCCCTCTTCACTCACTCCTTCTTCTTAGCCTTTGTTTTCCACAATTCCTAGAATGTTCTTTAAAATGGATGGCGCTTGGGGAACCCTGCAAAAGATGGGAAGGAAGGATTATTGGAGCCAGCGAGTTTGAGGACACCAGGAGAACATGACTCACAGAATCAACAAAGCAGGGCATGCAGGGCCTCACAGAGACTGAAGCGGCAATCATGGAGAATGCATGGGTCTGCAGTAGGTCCTCTGCACACATGCTGTGATTGTTTAGCTTGGGTCTTTTGTGGGACTCCTAACAGTGGGAGTAGGTGTGTCTCTGACTCTTTTGCCTGCTCTTGGGACCCTTTTCCTCCTACTGGGTTGCTTTATCCCGCCTTGATATGAGGTTTTGTGCCTGGTCTTATTGTGTCTTGTTATGCCATGTTTGGTAGATATCACTGAGAGGCCTGTTCTCTTCTAAAGGGAAATAAAGGAGCAGTAGATCTGGGGAGGGGAGAAGTGGGTGCTAGGAGGAGTGGAGGGAGGGAAAGCAGCAGTTGGGATGTATTGTATAAGAGAAGAATAAATAAAAAGAAAAATAACAAAATAGAATGGAATGAAGTGACTTATAATAGTCTTGCTGTCAATCACCCATCTCTGTGTTGTTTCCCCTTCTGTCTTACCCTGATCTCTCATCCCTTACTCCTGCTCCCTGCACCATTCCCAGAAGCCATTTAAATGCATTCTCTTATTTTCTTCTCTTCTTGGGAGGGGAGGGCAAATTTAGATGACTCTAGAATATCTTACCAAGCTAGTTGAAAGACTGATAAAGGATAATTTTAAACAGTCCATGCTTTAAAAAAAAAAAGGAAAAAGAAGAGAAGAGGGGGAAGAGAAGGAAGGAAGGCGAAGGAAGAGAGGGAGTGAAGAACGAAGAGAGACAGGATGGGGAGGGGCAGAATGGAAGAATGGAGGAAGGGGGTAGGGGAAAGAAAGGATGAAATTGAGGACAAGCAAAACTAAATCCAAATCAGGCCTTGACCAAGGCCAGCTCTAGAGTGGATGATGGGCAGCAGGTTCAAAAATCAAGCATGGTGGACAGAACATTCGGGAGGGAAAACTCTCAAGTGCCACAGATCTCACCTGAGTGAGCTCGTGGGAGAAAAATCACCATCCGCGGGAAACCAACAGGTCTCGCGGTAAAACTTAGTTAGATATGTGTGTAGCAAACAACATAAGTGAAACATAAGCTAATTACTTCCCCTGCCAGCTTTCCAAGAGAGGAAATACAAGCATAATAAAAGTGTGTCCCACTCGTGAGCCATATTTAGACAGCCACCATGACATAAATTTTCATGATTGATTTTTTTTTAACACATAGCTATATTAGTAGAGTACGGGAAGGAAAGTTTATGTGCAAGGAGGAAGCTTGAAAATGAGCAAGTTCATCATTTAGCACGGGCATGCGCACACAAGCAGACTTGCGCTCTCTGTCTCTCTCTCTCTCTCTCTCTCTCTCTCTCTCACACACACACACACACACACACACACACACACACACACATGCGCGCGCATACAAATACACAGAAAGACAATGGAAGATATTTAAGCTGGTAAATCAAAAAGGCTGCAGAGCTAGTCAGCTAGGAGGCTTCTGAGAACATTTCAGCTCTCAGCCTAAGAATCAGGCTCGAAACATGACATCTCTTCTCATTTCCTCCTTCTGCGATTTATTGAATTCTGTTTCCCCCTCTCACTTAATGACCTCTCCGTCAGAACCCATAGCATCCTGGTTATTTTAAGGAAGGTTTGATGTGAGCAGCCCACCTTCCCCCCTCCCAATTTAAAAACTTCAGTCCTTGATCTCAAAGAATGGCCTTCTCCTTCCATATCTCCAGCTGGGCCTCAGCTAAGGATCTCAGAGCAAGAGTGAGACGTGTTCCTTCAGTCCCCACTTTGTTCAGGAAGTGGGGTTCAGGTCACAGGGGTGAATATCTTTATGATGGTCTGCTGCCCTAAGTGTTAATCACATAGTTTCTCTCTCTCTCTCTCTCTCTCTCTCTCTCTCTCTCTCTCTCTCTCTCTCTCTCTCTCTTTCTCTCTCCCCCCATCTCTGTGTGTGTGTCCCTTTCTCCTCTCCCCCTTACTTTCTCTTTTCTTTCCTCTCAACCTTTGAGACAGAGTCTTTTACAGCCCAGAGTAGCCTGAAACTTATGATCACCCTATTTATCCTCCCAAGTGCTTGAATTACAGGTTCCCATCATCACACCTATCTCTCTTGGTGCCCATAAGGTGCTCATGGGAATTTTTTCTCTTGCTTGATTGCTTACTTGCTATTTGTTGAGACAGGATCCCATGTAGCCCAGCTTAGACTAAAACCTTTTTTGCAGGTGGCAATGACTTTGGACTCCTCATGTTCTTCCCTATAGCCCCAAAGTGCTGAGATGACATACACTACCTTAACAGGTTTACATGATTCTGGGATGAAACGCTGGACTTTGAGTTTGCTAGGCAAGCACTCTATCAGCTAAATTACATTCCCAGTCCCAGGAATAAATATCTGTATGATGTTGGCAGGCCTTAAATGGTTGAGTATGTGATTCAGCATCTTCCTCACCGGGTCACTGCAATAGTTAAATGATAATAAACCTGCGACCTTTAGACTAGGATCTGTAACATGGTGGATACAGTGTAAGCATTATCTTATTCTTGTTACTTCCACCGTATGTTTATAAGGTCTTGGGAGATGAGTCTCATTATCTTCTCAATTCTCTTCAGGCTATGGGCGTTCTTAGCACCTATTATTTTTAGCTTTGGGGCTATAGCAACAATTCAGAGACCAAAGTGAAAATCCATTTAATGTCTTATGACACGTGTTATTGAGAAATAGGGAGATAAACACTGGAAGAAAGAGCTAAAATGGTACATGGTGATTTCCTCTGGAGAGCATGCTACGGGGTGGGATGTGCAGCCCAGAGGCAGGTTGCAGCTCCTCATTACAAGTCCATTAGTGCTGCTGGATTTTTAAAAACTAGATCCAAGCCTCTCTTCGATAAAAAGCTAATTCTTAATTTTTAAAAGAAGAAAACATTCTGAGGATATGAAGCAGAATTTTGTATCTTAATTAGCATCTATTTTGCTTTAATCACATCTTAAAGATGGCATGACATCGCTGAAAAAAATAATACATATCACTCAAGAATAACAGGCAGTTAAGACTGCAGAGTTTACACATAGGGGCTGGGGAGATGGCCCACTGGGGATAGTGCTTGCCGGGAAAGCATGAGAACCTAGGTTTGGATCACCAGTGGCCATGTAGCATAAGCCAGGCAATGAAGCACAACCCTGTAATTTCAGTTCTAGGGAGACAATGACAGGAAGATCTCTAGAGTTTACTGACCAACCAGTCTAGCCAATCAGTGAGCTCCCGTTTCAGTGGGAGACCCTGCTTCCAAAAACAAGTGGAGAGTATTTGGGGAAGACACACAACATTAGCCTCTGGCTTCCATGTGCACACCTAAATGCACCTACATATGCACATTCTTTCCCAAGCAAAAGGAAAATATATCATTTTTCCTTAAGGAAATTTCTCTAATCCTTTTACTCAGTGGATTGGTACCATAGCTCTCAGTTGGCTTTCAAATGTCATCAGGTTTAGGACACACATAAGGTAGCAATGCTTTGCCAGGCTGCTCACTGTTTCATAAGTCTCCTGCCAACTTCGCCATGATGATTTCCCTGCACGCAGTTGTTTCTGTACTCTGCACACTTGGAATTCAGGTTTGGGGCCACTGGGTAAACACATCTATACCTCCGTAACTTTCAGAAAGGAATTAATGGATCACTAACTATTAGGTGTGCATGGGCAAATCAGTGAGTTCTTAATGCGAAAACAAGACAGAGTATATGCCATTTCCATCCCCAGTCATTTGCTGGACAGCTTGAGGAATGATCCAAGTCAGTGCAGAAAACATTACCAGGGTAGCTTCCCCAATACGGATCAAGAAGCAGCCCCCTAGTCAAACATTGCACCACCTTCTCCTCTGAGCTGAGAGCTGACAGTTGAGTCTCACTATTATTATCTTTTTAGTACTTGTGGGTGTTTGCCTGAATGTATGTCTGTGCACCACCTGCATGCCTGGTGCTCAGAGAGGGGAATACATGGAACTGGAGCTACATATGGCTGCAACCCATGATGTAGGTGTATGGAATCAAACCTGGGTCCTCCAAATGAGCAACAGGCACTCTTAATCACTGAGCTGTCTCTCCTGCCTTGAGCCTCATTATTGAAACAGACTCGTGTACACTCTTCATCCCCCCCAGTACTGAGATTAGAAGTATGAACTACCACATCCAGATTTCTACACGGATTCTAGGGATCAAACTCAGGTCTTCATGACTTACAAAAACCAGGGCTCTACCAACTGAGTTAGATTTCCAGTCCTAGACCCCCCCTTTTTTTTTACAAAACAAAATCACTTCATATTCAAAACGAGTGCATCATCTAAATTCCACCTTCTTGTCCTAACATTATGGTCCCTCTGTGATGCAGCTTGACCCTGATTTTCTAATCTGAACCCTGATACTGATATGCCTGACCTCCTCCAACCTCCACTTTCTCTGATTAGTGACATCCCACTTTCTACATTTTCTCTTCCTCCACTTGGCTCCTTCTTTCCTCATCTGCATATTCAAATTCATTCCCATTCTTAGTCCAGTACAGCTCCTATCTCTGTTCCTCCAGTGAGATCTTCCTTGATGACTTCTGTGCATATAAATCTTTTCTTTGTTCCAAAGTTGTGACCGTAAGGATCCCAGTGAATGTTTTGATGTGTGTGTGTTGGGGGGAGGGGGTACATGCATGTGTGAAATGGTATGTATGAGATAATGTTTAGTCATGATCATCAACTTAACTGAATGGAGCAATGCCTATGAGATTAGTGAATCTCACCTCTGGTGTGTCTGTGTGAGCATCTATCTGAGATGATTAACTAAGGCATGAGGTAATGAGGGTAGGACCAACCATAGGTTGTAGACCTGGACCAAATAAAAAGGGAAAGAGAAGGAAAAGTTAGCAAGAAGTACAGAATCAATCTCCCCCTACCCCATCCTTCTTTGCTTCCTGGTCACTATGATCTGAGTTTCCTGACTTTGCCACCACACATTTTCCACTGTCTTAGTCAGGATTTCTATTGCTGTGAAGAGACACCATGACCACAGCAACTCTTATCATGGAAACCGTTTAATTGGGACTGGCTTAGAGTTCAGAGGTTTAGTTCATTGTTGTCATGGCAGAATGGATGACAGCATGTAGGCAGACATGGTTCTGGAGAAGGAGCCAGAGTTCTATATCCAGATCAGCAGGCAGCAGGAAGAGAAAGTGAACCACTGGGCCTGACTTGAGCAACTGAAACCTCAAAGCCCACTCACTCCCTCTGGAACATTTCCTCCAAAAAGGCCACACCACCTCCTAATAGTGCCCCTCCCTATGAGTCGATAGGAGCCATTTTCACCTACTATAATGGCTGATACCTCTGAAATGATGTGCCAGAATCCATCCCTTCCATCTCTGAGCTGTTGATACTGTGCCATGTGGCATGCCCTTTCTGTCCCTTAGAGCATCTCTGTAATTTGCTTTCATGATTATCCCAACTTGTAGTTCTCTATTTTCCACCCTACTGTGTAGGTGTTAGAAACTCACTAACGGTTCAGTTGGATCTTAGCCCCCAGGCTATTCCTATTTTGCTGGTCAAAGTCACACTGCAGCTGTCTTTTCTTCAGCTTTCCAGATGTGTTCATCCAGAAGGAGACATCTGGACACAATGCCTATAATCTCTTGATTTGTGGAGGCAAAAGGATCTTAAGTTCAAGGTCATCCTTGGATACATAAGAAGCTGAGACATAATGTTCAATACTAATTTTGGCTCAACAGACCAGTTAAAACAATATATTCCAATCAGTTAACCAAATTTCTATAGTCATTAACTATTTCTCCTCAAGAATATTTCATTTTCCAGGTCTGTTTTATCTTCTCGTTAGGTTCATTTTCCCTAGACAAATAAGATCTGATGGTTGTATTACCAATCATTCATTATCACAACTACCGCAAAGTCAGGGAAGAAATGGTCACATTGGAGAATAGTCAGAACACATAATTAGAGAGTTCAGGTAAAAGCTATATTGACTGTGTTGATGCCACATTCATAAGGGCTCAAGAGAAGCCTCAGTGGATAGACTGCTTGTTGTCCAAGCCTGAGGATCTGAGCTCTGATCTTCAGAACCTATGTAAAATCTTGGGGAGGGGGCATCTGTAACCCCAGCTCTGGGAGGATGGAGAGAGTCAGATCCCCAAGACTTACTAGCCAGCCACCCTCACTCAAACTGTGAGTTCCAAGTGCAATGAGAGACACTGCATGCTACAATACCAACCTTCCTGGCAAGTATGCACACTCGTACAATAGCGACGTGATAGTTATACGGGTAGCAAACTGCTTTCTGATTGGGTATAAGACCTGCTCCACAGGAGAGATATCACAACTGATACCTTAAAAGCTGGTCAAAATCCCATGACTAAGGACAATTATTGACCCTGTGGAGGAACCTACTGTTTTTCTGCTAAAGGACAATACTGTCAAACTGCCTCCTAAATATTTATGTTCCTGTGCATAGATTTGTGTTGCTCTCAACTTTGGTCAGTATGCCCCAATTAATGTAGAGACTCAGGTCTGGTCAAAGAGTCGAGTATAATTAACCATGAGCACTCAGCTATGGACGAACCAATCAATTTTAAATTTGCTCTCACCCAAGGCTCGGGACAGATCAGAGAAGGAGGTAGAAAGAATGTAAGAGCGGGCAGATGGGGAGGACCTGCTGTTAAATGCCAACTCTTGAACACCATTTGGCTGTCCTGATCTCACGGTACATGTGGTTATCTGTGCAAGACCTGCAAAAGGTCAAACCAGTCAAACTTCCCATGGATAAGAGAGAGGCCCCAGAGGCTCCCCCCCCCTGCAGAGGAACTACTGGCAGTTGTTGGCTGCTGAGAGAGGGTGAGTCACTCTCCTTTGGCAATGTGGCAGCTGGTAGGTTGCCCATGCCCCAGTGGATGCCTATACACCCACGAACGTGAGCAACACTAACTGGACTTGAAAGGTTACTACCAACAAAAAGGATATGAAGTTGAGAGGGATGCAAGGTACCGAGTGAGGCGTAGATGGGTATGATTGAACTATGTTGTATAAAATGTATGAATTTTCTGAAGATGAATAAAAACAGTCGATTAAAACAATAAGATGAGGAGTGATTCAGAAAGAGAGCTGAAAGTAGCCTCTCACGTCCATGCATGGATACACAGGTGCATGCACTCACATACACACATGCATATGCCTCAGAGACAGAGGGGAAGAGAGAGAGAGAGAGAGAGAGAGAGAGAGAGAGAGAGAGAGAGAGAGAGAGATCATCTGCACAGATGAATCACAAAGACGAACTGACACCTCTGAAAGTAACACATCCACCTTCTTTAGTCTTGAGCCTGGGGCTGAGG
The DNA here is from genome assembly GCF_903992535.2 of Arvicola amphibius. Taxonomy (NCBI): domain Eukaryota; kingdom Metazoa; phylum Chordata; class Mammalia; order Rodentia; family Cricetidae; genus Arvicola; species Arvicola amphibius. The sequence goes on from NC_052056.1 coordinate 91,931,494, forward strand.
CAGAATTAGTAAACCCTACTGGGAAAGGGACATATTTCTTGGAACCCCCTCTTCAGTCCATCACTGACATTTGCTCTTCATCTGGTGGTAAAGTTAAAATATTTAGTGGCAGCAGAAGGGGTTTCAGGATGCATTAAATATTGAATGTCTCCCAGGGAGGCTCCAGAGCACTGAACAAGCCACGGGCTCCCCAACACATAGTTCTTAAATCATTCTGAGCGCTTCTGTTCAGAAGGGCTTTCTGGAGCTTTTCTAAGGAGACTACTTATTGGGAAGCTAGTCTGTGCTTCCCTCCACCCATGAGGGGATTATCAATAATGTCAGCGCGAAGGAAAGAAGGGAAGGAGGGGCAAGAGTGACATCAATTGGATCTCGCACAAGACGTTGCCAAAGGAACCAGACCAAATACCAAGAATTGCGAAGACTGTTTGGAGATTCTTAACCTCAGGAACAATAGAGAAATAAATCGTGGTTTGTGGTACAGGCCTGTGTTCCCAAGTGCTTTGGAGGCAGGAGCAAGAAGGTCACAAGTTCAAGGACATCCTGGGCTACAGAGTAGGTTTGAAGCTAACCTGGGCAGCTTAGTGAGACAATATTTAAATAGGAAGCAGTAGGGAGTGTGTATAGTCCAATAGTAGAGCTCTTCCTAAAATTCCTCAGTGTGGACGTAGGAGGATGAATGAGGAATAGAGCACCTGTCTAGAACGTCTCGGGGAGGGGCTGAGGGCATGGCTCAGCTGTAGAGCCCCTGCCTAGAATCCCCCAGTGAGGGGCTGGGGTGTGGCTCAGTGGTAGAGCACCTGCCTAGAATTCCCCAGTGAGGGGCTGGGGTGTGGCTCAGTGGTAGAGCATTTGTCCAGCATATGATACTTGGACCACTATGATTCGGTATCTTGTGTAAATCATGTTATAAGACTTCAAGCCAGGGAAGAGCATTCTCGTCTAGATATATAAAAAAATTAAGTCTCAAAAAAATAATAAATACAATTGGTCACATGCTCAATATCAGTCAGCATGTGACATACACACACATACACAGGCTTTGGTTTAACTCTTGAAATATCATTAGGAGGTGGACATTGCTATCCCCATTTCACAGATAAGGAAAGCAGTAGAAAAAACTCACAACAGATAAGTTTTTTTTTTCAAAAAAAAAATAATGAGATGAATCTATTTTCCCAAAAATTCTAACGTATTTCTCATTTAACCCAAATTTATATAAAAAAAGAACATTAGAACCTGGAGCCAGGGGAACTTAAAGGGCCTGCCTCTTGGGAGGCAGGTCATTGAGGTTCATTCTATCTCATATATGTCTATTCCTGCTCCTTACAAAGCATAGTGATGCCTCTTTTTCAGGTGTTGTATTCCTAGGACTCTCACGGACACATGAAACTTCAAAGAGCAGCAAATCCTATAGAAACCAAGTCTTGTATTTGTTTCAGGGGTTCAGCTCATATTCAGCCGGTTCCGCCGTTTTAGGACTAAGGTGATGCTTCCTATCTCGGCATTAGACGTGTGTACCAGAGAAGGATGTTCACTCACTTCCTGGAGACCAGGAAGCAGAGAGACACAGGTGGACTCAGGCAGGGATCCGATATCTCCTTCAAGAGTGTGCTCTTATTGACCAGCTTCTGACTCCACTCCACCTCTGAAAGTTCCCACACACTATCACAATAAGTCTCTGAAGCCATCAGTTAATGAAACCATTCATGATGTCAGAGCCCTTGTGATCAACTCACTCCACAGAGGTCCCACTTCTAAGCACTGAGCCTTGAAATCTAGGCCCTTCACATATGAGTTTTAGGCTGTATTTCAAGTTGAAATTGTAACTTAGAGCAAATTAATTTCTATAATCTCTTCACCCTTCTCCCTAGCCCTGGAGATTCCACTTATCTTATCCAGTGCCCTTCCTCTATGCACTCCACCAACGTGAGCCAGAGAACAGTGTATAATGTCCTGGGTAAAGCTTCTCTTCGGCAGTAAGGACTTGCAAGGCTTGTGGTGGAACGTGAGTTAGTTACTTACCATATGATTACAAGGATGCTGGTGGCACCCAAGGGGGCTGCACAGTTCATTCCCTGGCACTAGCAAAGAACTTAACCTCTTGAAAAGATGAGGACTAGTCCCACAGAGAAAGCAAAAGTCTGCAGCCATCCACCCTGAACATGACCAATCTTGTCTGGTCTCAAAAACTAAGCAGGGTCTGGCCAGGTTAGTACTTGGATAGGAGGAAGCAGAAGTAATAGCTTTTACCTCCGAGGAGAGGAAGGGCCCAAAGGCTGAGCATGTGCTCTGATTGGATATTTTTATAGGATTCCCCCATGTCCTCCCCTTTTCTCCCATTGATCCTGTTTAGTTGCTCACCTTTGTACCTTCCTCCTTGCAATGCCTTCCCGGAACAAGAATTCACCATCTTAGGGAACGTGCTTTTGTCTACTTATGTGTCTATGACTCTTCATGAATCTTGGACAATACAATCAAAAGCATGCGCGTGCGCGCGCACACACACACACAAACACACACACACACACACACACACACACACACACCCCTTCTGCCCACTCCACTAAGGCTAAATAAACAAAGGCTCTTGGACTCTTGGAAGCTTAGAAAATCTCAGTTTGTTCCTTGGCCTTCTAATGGTTTTCATTTGCCTTTTTGGGGTATCAGAAACTCAGAAGCCCACGCGCATCTCTGTTTTCCTGTGTTCTTGAGATCAGCTGTCTATCCCCTTCTTGTGGTTTTATGGGGTTGTTCCAGCTTCCTTCTCCCTGAAATCCTCAACCCCAGGAATTTCTGGATAAAGTGCTTATGTTTCACCTCCTAGTGTTCACCCCTGAGAGCTCCCACATGATCAGAATGCCCATGGTATTCTCAAGCTCAAAACCTTGCATCTATGCCAACTCTTGTTTTCCTGTGGTGCTGTTCATGGAACTAAGTGCCTCAGACCTCCAAGACACGGACTCTACCACTGAGCCATACTCATGGCCCCTCATTGGGATTCTAGGCAAGTTCTCTACTACTGAGCCACACCCCCAACCCTTGACCAAAAGTATAATAAATGTCAAGCCACTTTGAGATATCTGAGCCTCCATTTACCCAATTGTCATAAGATGTAAATTTCATCCATTATACATATTTCACAACCTCTCCAAATATAAAAGACACCATAGAAATGGAGAGGTGATTTCTATTAATTCATTTAGCCCTGGATTAACTGTCCAACAGAGGTTCATTGTAGGGTGAAGCCCCCCAAGGGGGGAGATGTTTTCTGAGTACTCCTTGCCTTTGCTAACCTCATCCAAACAATTTTTCTTGCTATTGTGAGAGAAAGCCCAATGTTTCATTTAGCAAATTAACCTCAGACAATTGAAATGATTTCTTCCTAGCCACAGGGAGGCTGCCTGGGTTATGCCAAAGTACTGTTCGGCAGGGGAGGCCAAAAGTCAATCTGTCTGAAAAGCAATCTGGATTTATCTAAAAAGGAGATTTATCCCTCAGAAAGCAGAAGGCGATGTAAGGAGTCAGCGAGAACCCATGGATCAATCCTCTCTTAGCCTCTGAACCAGCAGCCTGTGCTCCGTCACTCAGAGTTCAACGGGGCCAACGCCTATTCTAAGCAAAACAATAATCATCTCGCAGCCAGTAAAACGGATGGAGTGGAAGGAACGCATTAACCAGCTCTGTAATGGGCAATTGCCTGTGTTCACAAGACGTCCGGGCCTTGTCTCCGCACTGTTCAGAATATGCTGCATTAACTCCAGCCTCTGAGTAAGATTGCTGCTCAGACGTGAAGTGATTGTTCTTTTAACAACATGTGACAACAGGCAAATGCTCGGCATTAATACGGACGCGGTCAAATCCATCCTAATGTGTATTACAAGCAATTTCCCTAAGCAGTTGTAGCAAGTCTTGAAGGTGATATCATCTCCCCCCCCCTCTGCCAACCCCACCTCCCCAGTCTGAAGCCAAATTTAATCGATGTTACAAATTAACACTCTCCGATGCTGAGAGAATAATCAATGCTTTCCTACATGAAGGGGCTCTGTACACTTCCAATTGTATTTATTATGCTGAGTGCATGGAAAAGAGATTGCACTTGGTGGGGGTGCTCGGGAGAGGAAACTGGTTTCTCCAGTGCTCTTGATAGCTTGGTCCTACGACCTCGCCATCTGACTAGATAGGAAAACATCTCACCCTCTATTTTCTGAAAGAGAGCTGCCAGGCGTAAGATCTTGGCGATACCATTTATAGCCTTGTCCAGATCAGGAGATGTGATTCATACAAGCCCAGGAGGTATGAGCTCATCCCCTAATACAGATAGCTTCAAGAAGGCTTACAGCAAATGAGATGTGGCAGCGCATGCCTGGAATTCCAGCAGCTGGAGGCCGAGGCAGGAGAATGGTGACTTTGAAGCCGTGCTGTGTGCATAATGAGTCTGGCAAGGCCAGCTGGGTGCTACCGCACAAGCGGGATCACACAACAGCTGATGCTACATCACATGCACACCAAGACACAACAGGAAAGGAGAAGCAGACAGGTGAGGAAGAGAAGCTTGGAGGGGTAGGGGAAGAGAGAGAACTGAAAAGAAGCAAGGAGGCAGAAGGAGAAAAGGGGGAAGAAGCAGGAAGAAGACAAGAGAAGCAGGAGCAGTGTAGCAAGTCCCCTGGCCCCTCCCCTGGCCCGTGTGCATGCGCGCGCACGCACATACACACCATCCTTGATTGAAGCATCCTAAGAGCCCTGTGAGACCAGGTTTCTCGAACCAAAGTGGGCATGTGAACCTCTGCAGAGCTGGTTCACGCAGCTTTTGAGTGCCCTCAGACGTCCCAATTGGGAGGTCCAGAAACTTTCCTTTGCCTTGAGTTCTTCAGCGACCTAACAGAGACGGCATGGTGAGGACTGAATTATTATCTCCACTTGATGCTGGGGAGATTAAGGCACAAAAATGGTAGGAGAGGTTTCCAGGAAGACACAGAATAAGCGAGCCTTGTCCTGTGTACCTGAATGTGACCCCCTCAGTCTCTGAATCACGTGCGTGACTGTCTCGATGAGGATCTGGATACGTCACTGTCTGGCTTGAGGAATCCAACTTCCCCCTTGCTAGAGGGCTTTAAGCCATTCAGAACACCACTTTAGGGTGTCTCCAATGTAGCCAGCCCCAGAGAGAGGGATCATCATCACAGCAACACAGACACACCCCACCCAGCCCACCCCCCCACACACTCTCAGAAGCTGGGTTTGTACTTAGGATTTGGTGGGAAGTCAAGGCTTAGTAATATACCATTTATTTTACCTTTTTCTTTATATTTATTCATTTATGATTGTGTATGCATGTGTGTCAGAGCATATGTGTGGGAGTTACCAGACAACATACAGGAATTGAACTCATGTCGTCAGGCTTGGACACAGTTAATTCCACTCACTGAGCCATCTTGCAGGCTCCAGCTCTATTCTTTTGTCTTACCAATGCCAATGTAGAAAATGGATGCTCAGAAACTATTTACAGAAGCCAAGTGTGCGGGCACAGACGTGCAATCCCAGCACTTGGGAATCCAAGGAAGCAGAGTCATGAGTTCAAAGCCATACCTAGCTGGGATACCTAGTAAGATATGGTTTCAGAAAAGTAAGGGCTGTGGAGATAGCTCAATGGTAGAGTACTTGCCTACAATCCCCCAGTGAGGGACAGGCAGTATGGTTCAGCAAACACCGGAGATATGTTCATGAGAAGAATCATCAATATCAAAGCAAAACTCTGACCTGACCCCCCCACACTATGGGGGCCGGGAGCAATCCATTCTCAATTGTGACACATTTTAATAAAGCCTGCTAAATTACATGCTGGTGGCATTAATAGCAATCAGGCTGGTAGAACATGGAACCTAATGGCTCATAAATGAGATGCAAGTTCATTTTTGCAAACCGTCTATAATAAACTCATTATGTTTGCAGCTCTCAGTCATACATTTCTCAAAAGAGCTGAACTGTGTTAAAACCACACTGTGCCTTATAGATCTTGTCTTTAGGGCAAGAGGGACCTATATCTGCTTCATGAGTCGCCAGAAAGAAAGAGTGAGGGCAGGAGACACCGAGACAGAGTCACTGGCAATAAGGACTAAGCCAGCTGCCAAAGGACACAGGGAGCTGAGGCAGACAAAGAAGAACTGTCAGTTTCCCCATCAATTACCGCTGATCTCTAACCCACGAGAGACGGGATTGCCACAGTCATCAGAGACGGCTCTGTTAGAATTATGGAGCAGGGGAATCTCTCCTGATTTATTCAGTGCCTGGAGGACAGACGGGTGTTTGCTGTTTGGGGATTACATCTTCTCCGCTCAAAGGCATCCGAAGTTCAGGAGTAACCCATCGTTGTCAGAAACACTCGGGCTGTGTATTCCTCAAGTAGGAGTTGACTACTGGCAGGTCTGTCAAACAAGCCGGCGATGGCTGACAGGCCCACTGGAGGCCTGGGGTGATGCTGCAGGGAGGGTGGGGGAGGGGCTGATATGCCACAAACCCTAGCGGGTAATTAAATGCGGGGGCTGGTCACGGCTTAGACATTTGCAGGTGTTTCTGACTACCCCCATCCTGATCCCCACCTCTCGTTGCTTGAGTATCCAGGTAGGTCCAAGCCCAGGCACCAGGGCTCACCTCCCATGGGACAGCCAGCTGTATTATTGAACCTTGCTGGAGATGTGTTATGTAGCAGTACCACTGGGGAGACATCAACAAATACCCGCTTAGTTCATATAGAAAAATCAACAATGGACCAAAGTAAGGATACTGCCTTACTGGCAAAACAATTTGTTTATTTACAGGAGGAGGAATGTAGCTACATGACCAAAAGCCCACTCCAGGACAGGAGGCAACTCATAAAAGATGGAACCCTGGGTCCCACTGCACATCTTGCAGGCAATTGGACAGGTCAGAGAATGTTTGTTCTAGGCAGCTTGGATCATTTCAGCATCAACTCCAGGCAGCTCAGCTGATCTCTATGTCGTTAGTAGACCCTGTTGCTCATATAACATTGCAGGGAAAGGCCTTGTGCATTTGGTCAGTTTCAGGGACTTCCTGGGACTCCTGACTTGCTTACTTCCTGAGACTTAGCAGCCTTGCCTTAGAATTTCCTGAGTCTTTACAAACTTTTTCAGAACTTACTGGGTTTTAAGGAGCTTCATGGGAATCACTACACAGTAGAGCGCCACTGTTGAAGGCTTATTCCTTTCTTCTTTCCAGTCTTGGGAAAAGTTTTACAAGCATACATGCAGAAGGTTGGTCTCCTTGCTTTGCTTTGCTTTCTTTTGTGTGTGTAGAGTGTGTATTGTGTGTGTGTGTGTGTTGTGCTTATGGGATTGTGTGTGGTATATATGTGTGTGGAGTATATGTGAGTGTGTGTGCTGTGCATTTGAGATATCTGTATGTGGTATATGTTTGTCTGTGTGTGAGCATGTAGGTATGGTGTTTATGTGATGTGTTTGTGTGTGGTATATATGTGAGGTGTGTGTATCTTTATGTGGTTTATTTGTGTGTGTGGTGTGCATGTGAGGTATCTGTGTGTGGCATATTTGTGTGTGTTATAATATAGGTACATGTGTGCGCAGTATATATGTGCCTGTGTGTGCATATGTATGATATGTATGTGAGGTATGTGTGTATATGTGAAGGGTGGGTGTTGTGGTATCTGTATGTGTGTGTGTGATATGTGTCTCTGTGTATGGGGTCTATGTATCTGTGTGTATATGGTATGTATATGAGATGGGAGTGCATGTATGGTATATGTGTGTATATTTGTATATGTCCGCCTATAAATCCCACACACCACTACTGTGAAAGGCACCCGTGCCTATAGGTACTGAGAGAAGGTGACCAAAGAGGGCCACAACCAACATCTGTCTCTGGTCCCTAAGGATTCAGCCCCTGTGGTTGCAGAACTTTGGGGTTTCATCACACAAGCCACCAAAGAGCTGGATTAAACTCTCTTTCCCCTTGTTCCCAAGTCCACAGGATAAAGTCACTTGAGGGAACCCGAGGGAACTGAGGAGTCACATGAGTCACATGACCACATGAGGGACAGACCATTGCCTGACAGCTCACCTACCAGTTTCTTCTCTATGTCAGGGTGCACCCATCCCCATCTTCTCTACCCCTAAACAAAAATGTACTTCTTTATATGATATATAAAAATATTAAATTTGTGTGAGGAGGTAGGTATGTGCTTGTGAGAGGAGCATCCTCAGAGGCCAGACGAGGCCATCAGATCCCCTAGAGATAGCCTTACACTTTTCAGCTTCTCCATGTGGCTGATAGGAACCGAAACTGGGTCTTCTCTACAGGAGCAGCAAGTGTTCTTGATCACTGAGCCTTCTCTCCAGCCCTGGCTTGCTGTTAAAGAATGGTATTTTTTGATTATAATTAGCTATCCTTACAAGGTAGGTTATCATGAGGATACGGACTATTCAGCAGGTGTTTTAATTTAAGTACTTATTTCTCTATGGCTGGACCTCAAGACTTCTTTTTCAAAAGAATATATACGCAACTTGTTTGTGATTTTAGTGCTAGCAAGGACTTTACAGTAAACTACATCTCAGAGCCTTTGCCTTTCATCTAAATTGTTTTTTTTTAAGTGTTGGTGATCTTGTTCTTAATGTGGAGCAGCATCCAGCCTTCAGAATTCTAATAGAAATTTTATAGAGTTTAATTTAATTTAATTCTTTTAGAATTACAGAAACTTTCATCTGCATCGGACCTCTTTGCCTTTGCATTCTTCCCTGGAATTCTCAAATTACACAGTCATTTTTAAAGAGTCTCAGTAAATATTGCCAAAATACTGCCCAAAGACTTCTTATTTATTTCTGAGAACATGGCGTTGCTTATTGCTACAACAGTGCCAGCTTTGGGTATCATTATTACAGCCTGGCGTCCCAGCTGCTCAGGAAGATGGAGTAAGAGGATTTCAAGTTCAAGGTCAGCCTGGTTGACTTAGCAAGACTCTGTCTGGAAATGAGTAGCAAGGACAGTACTGACAATAATCATGGAGGCTGGATGTGGAGTTCAGTGGTAGAGGGCTTGTCAACTTAAACACAGTTCTTATCGCAAAGGAAATAAAAGGCGGTTTCTTCTGGGGCCCCACTGTGAGTGACCCGTGGTAACAGATCCAGATTGCCTCAAATGCTGTGTGCCATGTGGTAATAGTTGTATAAAGTTTTCATAGCGACAGAACAAAGTTAGAAATCAAATGCCTTGGTGGAGGCATTGGGGAGGTGGGTTACAGAAAAGCAGGGAAGTCTCTGTGGTAGACATCTAATGCTATCTGGTGACATTCTTGGTGTTTGGGTTGGTGGGAACCAGCCATGTGTTTATGCATTCCAGAAGGATTCGCCGGAGAGTCCCAAGAACGTTAGGTCAGACACAGACGTGGGCAATGGTTACTTAGGGGCCTAAGATAGGCAAAGATAACAGGGTATAGTTCTGCAACATCCCAACACTCCACAACCACCCTTTAGTCAGCCCATTTAATACAGAGGCAGCTTTTTGTATTCTTCTGGGAACTTCATTCCACATTAGCATGTACAATATTCTGGGTTCCGTTCCCCAGAACTGAAGAGAAGGAGTAGTTAGTTTGCTGGTAACAGCATCAAGCTCTTTCTTCAGGGGCTAGAGAGAAACTTCACCAGTTACAAACGTTGTTGCTTCTGGAGAGGACACAAGTTCAGTTGTTGCTATCCACATCAGCTCATGCACACACACACACACACACACACACACACACACACACGTAAATAAATAATAAATATATATCCACCCCAATTTAATAGTTTCTTCAATCATAACCCGCAAGACAGATGATTATTATGTACTATGTAAAACTATATTTTCTTTTTTGTAAATTACCTCGTGTACTTTGTTCACTTATCCATGTCTTCTACTTAAATATATATGTATATATAAATCATAAGTGTGTAGATATAATTTATATATTAGATATTATTTATATACACACACATATAATTTATTTACATGAGTATGTAGGGGGTGGGTATGTGCATGTGAATGTGGTGTCTATGAAGACCAGAAGAGGGCGGTGGGTTCCCCAGAGCTGGAATGCAGGCAGATGTGAGCTGCCCACTGTGAGTGCTGGGAGCCAGTCCTCTGCAAGAGCAGCAAGTGCTCTTAACAGCTGCGTCATCTCCCCACCCCTCCTACTGCTTTTCTTATTACTGTGCGGGAAGATGAATCTAGAAGCACCTCACCTACCCAGTCAGACAGAACCAAGGATGACGGATTCTGTCTTCTGGCCCTCCATTCATACCTTAATCTCACTCCAGGACCCAGAAGATGGACTGGGTTGGTGTCACTGCATCTCTTTGTCCCTCTTCCCGAGGCAAGCCATAGTGAATAAATATCCCTTCTTTTTATTACTTTTTTTGCTGTTAATATGGGTATTACGTCTAAGCAGTCCTGGTCAGGAGTGATCCTATCCACCACTGGCCAATGGACCCCTGGGTATCAATCTCATCCTTGAAAGAGGTCCGACAAGTTGTGGACCTCTGTCTAGGAGACACGTCCCCTCTCCTGGCATCTTTTCATCCTCCCAGCGTGAGATTCCTAAGAAAACTCTCATTTCATGAGATCCATTATTTCAATAGTCAGATAGATTGAGGGACACAAGCGTCCTGTCAGAATCCCTTCAATTCCGACATGGCTGTTGATGCTCAGCCTGCCACATGACTGGGATTACCTACCTGCTCCACCATGATGAGCAAGTCTGTCTTCTACTCCCTTTGCCACTGTGTGTGGCTCACTGCTAAAAATTATTTTCCATGGTTTTTGTTTTGCTGTTGCTTTTTGTCTTGTTGGGATGGGATCTGGTGTAGTCTAGGCTGGTCTGAAACACCTGATCCTCCTGACTAGCCCTGCCAAGTGCTAAGATTATTGGCGTACACCACCATGCCAGACTTCTTTATCGTTCTCTCTCCAACCCCAGCCGTGTGTGTGTGTGTGTGTGTGTGTGTGTGTGTGTGTACTCACACATGCACATGTTGGGTTCAAGTGTGCTCATGCACATGGAGGAAAAAGATAAGCCACACTCACCATGCCTGATATCCGATGCTCCTTGTTTTTAGAGACAGGGACTCTCATTGGCTTCAGACTCACCAATTAGTCTAGACTGGCTGGTCAGCGGGTCCCACAGACTGCCTGTCTCCAAGTCCCCAGTTTTGAGATTCCGAGCACATGCCACCATGCCTGGCTTCTTGACATGGATTCTGGAGATCAAACCCAGGTCCCTACGCTCGCACAGCAAGCCCTTGGCAGCCTGAGCTGCCTCTCCAACCTATGCTTCAAGTTCTTAATGGAAATCCAGCAGCTGGAGGGACCACAGAGGTCTCTTTGGAACCAAGTGCTTAGGTAAACAGTCCCTTTCACCCAAGGAGGGCACCTGGGGAAGCAGCTTGGGGCATCGCAGGCTTTTCAGCATGCTTTGCCAGCTGGCTTTCTAGACAGGATAATTTTTAGCAGCAGGCTGTGCTGCCTCTGCCAGGAGGGAGGTTATAAACACCCTCTCCTCTCGGTGAGGGGCTTTCTGCTAAACCAGTTCATCTTCCTCTGCCCATCTGAGATGCAGGCTAAGCAGGGCCTTTATTTACAAAGGTTAAACATTCCTTTAATTGGATTGCTGGCATTTCAGCCCCAGCCTTCCTCTTCCTTTTGCTTTGTCCCTCTGGTGCATACCTGGAGATGTGCCTGAGAGAAATGCCAAGGGGAGATTTTGTTTTTAATAAAGCTGAGATGAGGCCCGGTCCCTTTAGAGACTTATGTTACAGCTTTGAGGCACCACACACTAATGAATTGCATCACAAAAGGTCCCCAGCTGCTGGCTTGTGGAGCAGAGCAAAGGGAAGAGCTCTCTAGGCTGGCGAGAGGAGGGGTGGAGCCAAAGTCAGACTCTGCTCAGCCTGTTCTACACAAAGCCCTGTTTCCTGGACTGAGGACGGTGTCACCATCACCATGAGATGCACAGTCCTCATCTGTCCCTCTGCCAGGAGTCACAAGATCAAGCACAGAGAGCGAAAGAGAGGCAGGACCTCCCCAGTGCCACATTTCACAGTGATCGTCCACAATGGCCATGTCGTACCCTCACCAGGCCTCATGTCCTCGCCCATAAACAATTCCTAAATTCTCCCAGGTGTCTGACCCTCCTCGTACCTCTTCTCCTTCCAGCTCACCTGTGTAGGCGGTGCAGGTGAGGCAAAAGAATAAGGCAGGCAGGGAGGTTCTGGAGACTTTAAGGTTAACCCATGAGGGCTGGAGAGATAGCTCAGTCAGTAAAGGGTGTGCCTCGCGAGTTTGAGGACCTGAGTTTGGATCCCCAGAACCTACCAAAAAAAGCCAGATGCAATGGCATGTGCCTGTGATCCCAGGAATAGCAATGTTGGAGGAAGAGACAAAGGGAATCCCTAGAATCTCAGTGCCAGCTAGTCTGGTCTATGAACTCATGTTCCAGGGCAATCAACAAAAAAGGTGGAAGAAAACTGAGGACCAACACCTGACATTATTCTCTGACCTCCACACATGCACTGTGCATGCATGCAGCTGCGCTCACGTGTGCACCCTTATACAAACACGCGCGCATGCACACACACATTGTACATGCATGCATGTACCTTCACTCATGCCTGCACCCTTACACAAATACACACACTCACACACTGCACTGCGAATGCATGCACCTACCCTCTCAAGTGCACCCTTACACACACACACAAACACACACTTGCAATAATAAAGATCAAGATTTTAAAAAAGCATCAACACAAAACACAGCTCTCATCTCAAAGACGTAAGAAATAGTTTACTCTGGAACCAAATCTGGGTGACCATGGCACAGGAACACAGATTCAGATGACACAAATCACATATACCAGCATGATGACTGTTTGATGGAGGCTCTAGCATTGCTAAACAAACAAAATAAAAATCAGTATAATTTGCAAATGCCTTAGTGGAAGCATCATCGGGCAGGTGGAATCTATGCGACCCCATCTTTAGCCTTTTGGTTTGTACATTCTTAAAGATTTACCTAAGAGGCACGAAGATGTTAGACCACACACAAGGGGGGGGGGCAATAAATGGTTATTAAAGGGGCTAAAGGTGGCCCCAGAGACTTTCAACATTCTAACCTTTCCACAGTCTTTAAAGTAGCAATCGTTAATGAGCCTTTTGGAGAGGTTCCGCATAAGGTGTGTTCTTTCCTGGGACTTTCAGTCACCAAAGAAAGCAATGGCAGAAGAAGATTGGAACCACAGCAGCAGCAGCAGCAGCTACACGTAACAAAACAGAGCATGCATAAGAAAAGCCTGCTCTCCCGAAATGCCAGAGAAAGAGGGTGTTGTGGAAATGGTGCATGAAGGGTCCCCATTTCAGTTCCTAAACTGCCCCACTCTCAGTCCAACGCCACTTTCTCAATAAGCAGCCTCTGCTGACAGCCCTCTCTGCTTGTCTACATCCTATTCTTTGTTCCCAGACACAAGAACCTGAAAACCATAGAGCGTGACTCTGGACTCTGATCCATGCCCACCACACAGGGGAAGGACCATGACGATACAGAGATGGAAGAGGTGAATCCAGCTGGCCAAGAGAGAGCTTGGACACTCTCCTCTAAGATACTACTGTGCCATTTCAGGAGACCCAGACACCACACAGGGGTGCTGGTATACAATGCAACCCCAGCACTCAGGAGGCTAAGCTGGAAGGATGGAATGTTTCAAACAAGTGTAGGTTAGATAGTGAGCTCCAGGCCAGCGTGGATTCTAAGCTTCCTGGGAAAAGTAAAGTTAATCTAAATTTCTAATAGTATTATTATTATTTATTACTTATTTAGAGTGTGTGTGATACGTGTGTGAGTATATATTGTAAGATGTATATGCAGTGTGTATGTGTGGATGATGTGTGTGTGTGTGTGTGATATCTGTGTGGTATATGTATGCTTATGTGTGTGTGTGTGTGTGCCCACAGGTACACGCATGCCACGATGCTCAAGGGAAGGTCAGAAGATACATGTGTATGCAGGTACAGGTATACCATAGTGCTAAAGTGAAAGTCAAAGGGTGTGTGTGTGTGTGCACACACACGTGTGCGTGTGCGTGCAGGTACATGCATGCCACGATGCTCAAGGGAAGGTCAGACTTGCAGGAGTAAGCTCTCTCCTCCTACCATGGGTTCTGGGAAGCTAACTCAGATGCCAGGCTTGTTTGGCAAGCTCTTCTAGCCATAGCCACCTGCCCATCCTTGAAGTTATTCTAAAGAATAACTTAAAATAACTTAAAGATACCTACAAACCCTTTTGGGCTGTCAGACTATCATTGCAAACCATGCACCCCAAGAGACCGGAATTTCCTCAGGTAGCTGAGACTCCTGGCAAAGGAAAGGCTGATGCCTGGTGCTGACCAGAGGAGAAACTTGTCTCCAAGAAGAGATTTCAGACCCCTATGACAACCTATCAGTCGCTGCAGGAGAGGCTGGAGCTGAGAGAATGGAGTGTCAGTGAGGGGCCACACCTTGACCAGTATATAGCTCTGCATACCTCTCGCCCTCTATTTAAACTTGAACATCAGATCAGAACCCTAAAGATGGGCTTTTGGGGATGGAAATCATGGACCTCTTTATTTCTCTTCCCAATATGACCACACTGAATAAATATCCTTTCTCTGTTCTATTACATGTCTGTTTAATTAGCCTGTTGAGTGTGGGTGGTCTAGCCTGGCTCATCAGAGCTGCCATGGCCCAGGCTCTTACCCAAACAATTCTGGTATCGGGTTGATGTAGAGAAACTGTCTCTATGTCACAGAACTCAAGGAAACAACAAGCAAGCTGAACTCACATTTATGCTGAAATTCTTTCAACTTTGATTCGGCTGTTGGTTCTCTATAGTAAAGGGGGAGGAATAAAGCATGGAAACACATTCTTCAGTGGAAATCAAAAACAAAACAAAAAAAAAAACCAGAGTAGAGGAGGTAACAGAAAGCTGAACCAGAGAAAGACATTGCATCTCTTGGAACTAGGGTTGCAAAGGGTTGTGAGCTACCATGTAGGTGCTAAGAACTGAACCTGGTCTTCTGGAAGAACAGCGAAGAGTCTGATCTCATCTTTAACTAAAGGAGGAGCAATTCATCACTTGGCAGATATTAATACCCAAAACACACAATGCAAACCATGATTCATCTTATGTTGGGTGGCAAGAAATCACTGTTTATTCATTTACTTATTTATTTATTTGTATGTATGTGCACGTATGCTGTGTGTACATGTGTACACATGTGTATTGTGCATGTTTGTGTGTATGAGTATAGGCATGCAGGTGTCATGGTATACTTGTATATGTCAGGATATTTAGCCCGAGAGCTTCAGGGGAATTATCCTGTCTCACCGCAGGAGCACTGAGGTTACAAACGTGTGCAACACCATGTCCAGATTTCCGTGAGTTCTGACGCTCTGGACTCAGGACTTCACACTTGACCAGTCAATGCTCTATGTGCCGAGCTTTCCCCAAGCCCAAGAACCTTTCCTTAATAAAATTGAGCGTATTTGTCTTTCACGTCACAGCAAAGCTTATGAGGTTCTACCTCTGGGTAGGAAAGGGCTGGGGAGTGGGCGTTTTTTAATAAGCAGCTGAAAGACCAGCACATAATTCAAAGTTCCTTCTGTATGTGATTACAGTGATTTAAACAGAAGATCATATTAGGGGAGTTACAATCAGCCAATCATTTGCAGAAGATAAAGTGGCCAGCTGGAAGGGCAGCAAGCGCCTATATATTAAGGAGTTGATCTAATTGCACAGCAAGCAACAAGAGATGTATGAAATTACTCCCCCATCATTTGGCTTTTTCACGTAGTTTTGACGATTTTTTTCTTAGAGGAGGTGAAATAAATGGTCAAGTTAATAATTCACTCACAGGGAGGTGGTCACTCATGGTAGAGCCCTTGCCTAGCATATATAAGTCTTCAGTTCTATCCCCATTATCTTAAGGAAAGATAAAGAAGGGAGAAAGTAATAGGAAATAAAGAAAACAGATCCACACCAGCCAGAGTAAGATTAAAAAAAAGAAAATACAATCATTCATTATCCCATTACACCAAATTAACTATTAACTATTTTTAAAGATTTCTTTCAGATACCTAAATTTATGAAATTGATCACTTCTACAAAATTTGTTTTAATATCTTTTATTCCTAATTAATGTATATAGAACATCTGCAATGTTATAATGATATAGAAATCAT
The DNA here is from genome assembly GCF_903992535.2 of Arvicola amphibius. Taxonomy (NCBI): domain Eukaryota; kingdom Metazoa; phylum Chordata; class Mammalia; order Rodentia; family Cricetidae; genus Arvicola; species Arvicola amphibius. The sequence continues at coordinate 91,947,772 of NC_052056.1, forward strand.
TATTTTCATAATTTTATACCTATTGAAGACATTTTATTGTCTCTTAGTTAGAGTTCCTATTGCTATGAAGAGACACCATAACCATGGCACCTCTTATAAAGGAAAAACATTTAACTGGGTGGCTTACATTTTCAGAGGTTTAGTCCATTATCAACATGGGGCAACATGGTGGCATGCAGGTAGACATGGTGCTGGAGAAAAAGCTGAGAGTCATACATCTTGACCAGCAGGCAACAGGAAGTGGCCTGTCTCATTGGGCGGTATCTTAAGCATATATGAGACCTGAAAGTCTACCTTCACATTGACACACTTCCTCCAAAGAGACCACACCTACTCCAAAAAGGCCACTTCTCCTAATAGTTCCACTCCCTTTGGGGGCCATTTTTTTTAACTACCACATATAGAATATTCATTTCTTTTTGTTTTTAATAATGTAAATAGTACTTAAGTGTATACCTTTATGATAAAATGTTTCCATATTATTTTTCCTTGTAAGAATAATCTATGAATTGAAGTCTGGATTCTCACTTATAAGCATACTTTTGAAGTAAAGTTCATTTACTATCAAATCTAGACAGTTTGGGAAAGTTTGTGCTTCCTCTACTGTATAACACTACTCCTTTTCATAGGATTCTAACCCACTGTGAAATATGTGTTAGTCAGCTTTATGCTGCTATGACAAAATACCTGAATCAAACAATTCAAAGACAAGAGATGTACTTTGTATTGTGGTTTCGGGAGTTTCTGCCTGTCATAGCAGAATGGGTTGGTGGAGCCCAGTCATTCACAATGTCAGCCAGGAAGTGAAAAGACGCCTACACCTGCTAGCTTCCTTCTTTCCCCCTTTTATTGTGTCATGAGCCTATGTGGTACTATCCACACTCAAGAATGAGTTTCCCTCTCTAGATAATCCACCTTGGAAATGTAAGCAGCCTAGCAGAAATAGAGACATTCAAAAAAGTCACTTGTGTCTCTCGAACTATCAGCTATGGAAACAATGGCTCCAAAAGAAACAGGGAATTCACCAGGAATCTCATGCTGTGGGGAGGCAAAGGCAGCAGCTGTAATGGGAAATGGTCTCTCACAAAGAGATTTCACACAGTTCTAACAACTTATAAGACTACCTTACTAGATGAGGGTGAAGGTCAGACAAGGATGGGCCAATGATGGGCAAGATCACACCTTGCCCAAGGCTGTTTAAATGTGCCTTCCCTTGCCCTCTATTGAAACTTTACTCTGACTTCAGAACCCCAAAGGAGAACTTGCCAGGCTCAAATTAATTTTTATGCCTCTTCCCTATCACCACATTGAGCAAATTTCCTTTTTATCCCCTTTTTTTAACGTATAATAGGGCTTTTTTTCAACAGGTCTCTGGAGGGCACTTGTTGGGATACAGACTGTGACCCCAAAGTTCAGTGACAGTAGCGCCTTATCAGACAAGCCCATAAATATGCTTCACAAATCTCCTAGGAGCCTCTTAGACCAACCAACTCAACAGTTGAGATGAGCCATCACATGAATGAAAATAAAGATTCAAAATCTGTAGAATAAAAATCACATAGCACCACTCAGTTCCTCAGCCCTTTGATTACAAAGTAAAGCCAATCATTTATTACTTGTGCTTATTCTAGAACTTTGTTTGTTGAAAGAAATCTCATTATATTTATTGTCTATTTTGCATTTGTCTTTTTAATCAACAGATCTATTCCCCCAGCAGCTATAAAACACCTTCCCTCTCTTTTTATTCCATTGTAAGAAATGTTTGACTTTCGTATCTTTAATTAAGAAGAGAGCTCACATGTAAAATATAAATCAGTTTGGGCTTCAAAAGCCCGCTAAACTCAGGATGTATCTTTCAGCTCACCAGGAGCTACATGGTGAATAGCTGCGGTAACTTAAGGGAGAAAGGCAGATCGTCAGGCAATCCCAGCTTTTGTACACATCCCCAGAATAGCTCTGCTATGAGTCCCCAGTGACCTCTTAATTGTTAATTTCTGGATCTCCTGTTCTATCATCCTTCATCCTTCATGCCTTCATAGAAATTTTTCTCTGCTGCTCCTTCCCCCAATTGGTCAGCCAGATTTAAGTATTGGTGTTTTATTGTTCTTGGTTTTGCTTTGCTATTGTTTTGCTTCAATTACTCCTTCTCAGCCTGCTCCCTCAGAAGCACTGCCTATCATTCTACAAATGATGGGTAATCTTCGTCATCACTTTAAATGGACTTGGAACCACCTAGGAGACACACCTCCAGGTGTGACCATGAGACTGTTTACAGAGAAACTTAGCTTACTCAGATAGAACCACCCTGGATGTGGGTGCCACTATCCCTTGGGCTGAGATCTCAGAATAAATCAAAGGAATGAAAGGAGAAAGTGTGTTGGGTGCCATGACACCTCTCAACGTCATGTCTATGGATGCATTGTGACCAGCTGCCTCAGGCTCTGCCTGCCATGCCTTCCACAGGATGGACTATAAACTCAAACTGTGATGCAGAATAAAGCCTTCCTTCCTTAAGTTGCTTTGGGACGGGGGCATTTTGTCACAACAGTGAGAAAAGTAACTGACACACTAAAGTCCTATCCACTTAGATCAACGTCTTTGCTGACTTTCTAGAGATGTAGAAGATTAAAACCAATCAGATGACTTTAAAGCAACAGAAAGATGTTGTCTCACAGTCACAAAGGCTAGATGTCCAAGATCAAGGACTTGGGAGGCAACGCTCCCTCTGATGACCCTGGGGGAAAATAGCTCATTAACTTTTCAAACTTCTAGTGCTGGACAGTAATAATGAACTTCCTTGACTTGGAGCCCGATGTCTTCTCTTTCTGCCTCCTCAGCACCTTCCCTTCTCCACGGGGACACAAGTTATAATGGAAGAAAGCTAAATTCTCACTTCCACGAAGCTCTTGGATTAATAGCAATTAACCCAAGTGTTTTTCAAGGTCGCATCATTTAGGTAATAAGACTAGTTTATCTTGTTGCTTTAATGAAACAGCTGTGTCTTCAGAGTTGTGGTGTGTGTACTGGGTTGTCAGCAAATGAAACAGGCTTTCTGAATAGGCTTTTCAACAAGAAGTGTTTTAGGACCTGGGAAGATGACTCGGGGATTAAGGGCACTGGCTGATTTTTTTTCCAACCCTCTCAAGATAGAATCCAAGCTTCCAGAGCAGGTGACTCACAACTACCTAGAACTCCAGCCCCAGGACATCCAGTGCCCTTTTCTGGCCTCCATGTGCACCTACATGTCACACACACACACACACACACACACACACAAATTTGTGTTGGGTGGAAATGTGAGGAAGGGAGAGCCAGAGAGGCAGAGAGGCAAAGAGTGAAGAATGTTTTATTAGATCTTCCTAAAAGCAATTCCCTTAATCTTTAAGGAAATCTTGCAACTTTGGAGAATATAGAAAGTTGTAAAAGATCTTCAGAAACCACCTGCTTCTCCGATCCCTCTCCATCTAGAAGATTCTTGTAGGGAGCCTTTGTTTAATTTTTCTTTTAAAATGACTGAGCAAAATAATCAGTTTTCTTGTGACATCTTCTGATATACACGTCATGTTCTTGGCTCATTTTCACCCCCACTATGTTCTCTTGCTCTCCCATTCTTTCTTCATCCTAATAATCAGTTTTTGTTCACATGTCATCTAAATGTGTGTGGATGTGAATATTAAATATAGATGACCACATATGAGAGGATACATGAAACATCCCTCTGAGTCATTAGTTCACTTACTAAAATCACCTCCAATTGCTTTGGTTTCTTGAAAATGACATTTCATTCCCCCCCTCTCTGTGTGTGTGTGTGTGTGTGTGTGTGTGTGTGTGTAGCCCAGGCTAGCCTCCAACTCACTATCCTCCTGTTTCACCTTTCCAAGTGTGCCTTTCACGTGAACATATACATGTATGTAAATATATATATATATATATATATATATATATATATATATATATATATACATCAGCCTCGGGCTCATGGAAATCCTCCTGTTTCAATTTCACAAGTGTTAGGTGTGTAGGTGTAAGTCACTTTGCTCTTCTCTTATATGTATGGGGGGAGGTATACACGTACATATTTAAAAAAAGAATTGTGACTAACACAGTCAAAGCTAGTGGAGACTAGATGGATTCATTTTTATTTTCAGTGAGTTCTCGTATCAATACGGATACAGAACCAGGTTTTGGATCCTTTTTCTTTGTTAAGTTGACAAAGCTTTCTTGCGGTATTATTTCCTGTTCATAACAGGCTGTCAGAGTTTTTCTTAACCATTTGATGGATCTGCCTAAGAGACAAAGCTACTGTGACATCGTAGATGATCTTCCCATGCTTTGCGCCAAACTTGAGTGAGAGAAGAGAATCTTCTGAAAGAATGAGGGTTTGAGGTTCTGGAAAGATAGCTCAATGAGGGTTCTAGGTGCTAAAAAGACAGCTCAACGATGGTTATAGGTGCTGGAATGATAGCTCGACAAGGGTCCTAGGTGCTGGAAGGATAACTCAATGAGGGTTCTAGGTGCTGGAAGGATAACTCAATGACGGTTCTAGGTGCTGGAAAGATAGATCAACGAGGTTCTACATGCTAGAAAGATAACTCAATGAGGGTTCTAGGCACTGGAAAGATAGATCAATGGTTATAAGCTCTTGCAGTCCTTTCAGAGGACCCAGATTCAGTGCCCACCATCCATACAGTGGCTCACAACCATCTGTAACTCCAGTTCCAAGGTGTCTGGTGCCCGTTCCTGGCCTCCATGAAGAGTAGGCATGGTCATATAGGCAAACATACAGATAAAGTAACAGTACATAAATATCTTTTGATATTGACTAAAGAATGAAAGTTTTTCCACAGTTACTTGCTGTTGTTAGTTTTGGAATATTTTGTGGTAATGCATGTGCAGCAAAGACTTTAATAACTGAGCCATCTCTATAGTCCCTCAGTATTTTGTTTAGCAACAGAAATGAACTAAGATCTGAGTCTTAAAGGTAATTAGAGGGTGATCTGATTATAACAAAAATGCAGTGTGTGGGACAGAGAGCTGATTCAGTAGGTGAAGGTAGCAGCTGCTAAGTTTGATCCTCGGGATCTACATGATAGAGGGAGAAAACCAGCTATCACAGGTTATCCTCTGACCCCCATTTGTACACTATAGGGTGCATATGTACACTATAGGGTGCATATGTACATACACACACACACACATACACACACAATTTTCTTTTTAAATTCAATCTATTTCCCCTTACTTCTTATTCTCCTTTTGATGGGATGTTTTTCTAGGATTTTATCTTGTATCAATTGGATATGACTGACTGATTGATAATCTCTCAAAAGAAGAAACTATAAGGCTTATCTCCCTAAACTTACTTTTCTCTTTCTTCCCTTCTACTTTCCCAAATAGTCTCATCCTATGTGTTTTGTATATTAGAACCTGGAGTGAGGATAACAAGGAAATGAAGAAAAGACAGACAGACAGACAGACAGACAGACAGACAGACAGACAATAAAGCTGGGGTCAGGTGGGATCTTTTACCCCTGCAACCCAGAATACACTATGTTTATTGGATACAATACAGGGGTTATTAGTCTCAGTAGGAGGTTTCTGTAGGTGAGCAATCTCAGGCTGTAAATTCCCAAGAGGAGAAAGCTGTAGTTTCTAGTCTTTGCACACATTGCTCAATCATTCATAAACTCTCAGACTCTTGGGGACAGATTTGTGATTTTTGTTGAGCCTGGGGACATATAGGTAGTGACTTTAGCAGTTTGTCATTGGTCCAAGGCCTTGGAGTCCTTGGCATGACCATGCCCATGACAACAAAACCATTCACTCAGGAGTTATTCAGAGTTTCCCGTTCCCTACACCAAATGAATCATAAAGTCAATCTTATTAGCTCCTTTTCTCATTGCTAGGACAAAACATCTGATGAAAAGCTACAGAAGGAAGGAAGGGAGAGAGAGAGGGAGGGAGGGAGGGAGGAGGGAAAGAAGGAAGGGCTTATTTTACCTTGAGGTTCTAAGATACACAGTTCATCATGGTGGAGAGTCAGGGAAGGATGGCTGTGGGGCAGCTGATCACATTATGACCACAGTCAATGTTCTAGTTTCATTCTGTTGGTGTGACAAATGCCATGTACAAAAACAACTTGGGGGAGAAAAGATTCATTTCCTCTTATAGGTTATAATCCATCATTGAGGGAAGTCAGGGAATGCTTTGGGATAATGCTTTTGTACACGGTAAAGATTTGCCACTCATATTGGTTTAATAAAATGCTGATTGGCCAGTAGCCAGGCAGGAAGTATAGGTGGGATAACCAGACTAAGATAATTCTGGGAAGAGGAAAGGCAGAGACACAGTCACTAGCAAGATTCAGAGGAAGCAAGAGGAGAATTCCTCACTGAGAAAAGGTACCAAGCCACATAGCTAAACATAGACAGGAATTATGGGTTAATTTAAGATGTAAGAGCTAATTAATATTAAACCTGAGCTAAGAGGCCAAACAGCTTATAATTAATATAAACCTCTGTATGTTTCTTTGAGACTGAACGGTTGTAGGAGCAGGTGGGACAGAAAGTTCCATCTATAAGAGAACAAATTCAAAGAGGAACTTTGAGGCAGAACTAACTGTGTACTACTCCACACATTGTCTCTAACTAAAGAATTCACCTCACAATCAAGCAGTGCATCAGAAACCACAGAGAAAACTTCCTACTGACACACTCACAGGCTCATATTTGGTTAACTTTCTTATACAGCCCAGGGAATAACGCTACCCACAGTGAGCTTGGCCCTGGTTCATCAATGGACAATCAAGACAATTTCCTGCAGACATGCCCACTGGCTAGTCTGATCTAGGAAACCTCTCAACTGAGACCTCCTTCCCAAGTTGTGTCAAACTGTCATTCAAACCTAAGATAAACAGGAAACAGAGAACAGACAGGAAGACAATTTGAGCTATGAAACCCTCGGTGGCCCATTTCCTCTAATGAGGGTCCACAACATCCCCCAAACAGCACTACCAGCTGAGAACCAAGTATTCAATCACATTAACCTGTGGGAGCCATTTCACATTCAAAGCACAGCACAGCACAATGAAAGAGGAGTGGCCAGGCTATAAAATTTGATAAACCAACATTTCTATAATTGCGCGATCTATTTTTCCTTCCTATATCAGTTATGAAGGTGTTGGCAACACAAACATAATAAATAGACCTGATTTAAACTGCTTTAATAAATAAAGAAATTTATCATCAAGCTCAAAAGTAAATCTAAAAATATGCCCAGTAGTTTAATCACGAAATGAAGGACATGAGTTTCTTCTATTCCTCCTCCCTGAGAGCGTCCACACTCACATCTTTCCAAGGCCAAACAGGACACAATGGGAGGGGTGGTCCTATGAAGGAATAGAACAGATAGAAGGAGTATAAACATAACTAAAGGGATTCATTAGATTGACTTACATGATACAGACTGGCTAGTCCAATGGTGGCTGTTTTCATACTGGAGAAGCTGAGAATCTGGTAGCTGCTTGGTGCATGAGGCTCAATGACTCAGGTGACATCAAGTGATGCTGAAGGCCTGGAGGATTTCTAAAGAGTCCTTGGTCTTCAACCTATATAGGAAAGCCAAAGATGTTGCATTCTGATGGCAGCAAAGCCTGGGGCAATAATAGCAGTGAGTTTGCTACTGTCTGTGAAGCATTTGTCCTGCTTTCAAAGCTGGCTTCTCTGTGACATCAGGCATCACATGAGGGTTTAAAAAATGTACATTATATCACGTCATATTCTTTCTTTTTGTTTTTTGGTGTGTGTATGTTTATATGTTTTCAAATATGAGTTCAGGTGTTCATATTTGCATGCTTGTGAAGGTCAAGGTCAAGTGTCTTACCCAATGGCTCTCCATTGTATATTTTGAGACAGGCTCTCTCACTGAACCTGGAGTTCACAGAATTGACTACACTGATTGCCCTGTGCAGCTCCTGAGCCTCAGGGATCCACCTGTCTCCCTCTACAGACACATGCAGCCATGCTCCGGTTTTTGTCATTTTCTGTGTTTTTTCGGAGATTTTTCTCAGGTCCTTATGTTTGCATGCCAGATGCTTCACTTGACCAAATCCTGTCCACAAGCTTCCTCTTCTTTCCTTTGTTTACTCGGCTGCTAAATTCTGCATTTCTGTCCCCTCCTAGGTGCACACTGGCCTCTAGACACGAGGAGAGCTTGGCAGCTTTTTAACTACTTCAACACGCAGGAGTGAGATCAAAGCAACATATTCTGTTACTCATGCTGTGTTGTATTTTTAAGACAGGATCTAACAGTGTAAGCAAGGATAATCTCTAATACATGTTCCTCTTGATTATTTCTTCTGATTATAACTTATTTTTTTTAAAAAAAAAAGTTCATAATTCTTCCGTATGAGTATGCATATGTCTACATGTAACTGAGTGTAGCTGTCTATGAGTACTTTCAGTGACCCTAAGAGGCCATCAGATTCCTCAGATTTGGCATCACAGGCAGTTGTGAACTGCTTTTGGAAGGTTCCTAGAAGCAAATTCTGATCCTCCGCAAGAGCAGAAAGTATTCTTAACCACTAAGTCATCTCTCCACCCTCATGACTTCTCTTCTTTACTAAAAATAATTAAAAATTACTTAGATTGTCTAGATTGGACAAAGACATAGAACTGTGGGAACATTATGTCTCTGAGGTGACATTTAGCAGAGACACCGCAGGAGTCTGACTCACGGGAGGTGCTGTATAGTCATTCAGATGAAGCACACTTTTTTGTGAGTGCTCTGGTCCCTTCTGAAAATAGATATTGCCTTTGGAAAGGCCCCCAAGTCTTTCTTCTGGGCCACAACACCATCTCCTATGGCTCTCACTTACCCTCTTTTAAATTCTTTTTATTCTAATTTTATACGTATGTGTTTATGTTTGTAAGTGTATGTGTGCACACTGTGTGGGCTTCTGGTACCCACAGAGGCCAAAAGAAAATGTCAGATGCCCTGAAAGCTGAGTTACAGGTGGCTGTGTGCTGCCATATAGGTGCTGGGAACCTAACTTGGACCTCTGCAAGAGCAGTAAGTGTTCTTACCCACCAAGCCATCTCTCCAGCTCCTATCACTGGTCTTTCTTAGGCCCTACAAAAATGAACAAAGTATAATAAAAAAAAATTTCAGTGTGGTAGATTTAATCTTTTAGGGATGTGTTTCATATTTGTTCTGTTACTGTTGGTAATGTGGGGGCTTGAGCCCAGATCACTGTGTATGGTAAATCAGTCTACCACTGAGCTACTTCCACAGTCTTTTTAAATTTTGAGACAAGCGCTCACTAAATTCTCCGAGTTAGCCTTGAACTTACTCTGTAGCCCATAAACTGGACTTGAACTCATGCCTGATCAGATTTTATAAAGACAAATTTCAAATGTCTACCAGATACACACAATCTAAACTTTAACTGGAAAAAAAGACTAGAGTATAGTAATGGTACTAGAGTATAGTCTATTTGGTAAGAGAATGGGGACCAAACTGTAGGAGATAATGATGGTGGTATATGAGATCAAGGTGGATGGCACACAGACATGAAGATATCAGAATGAAAGCCATAGTTCTCAACAATGAGTACATGCTAATAAGTTAAAAAAAAAAAACCTTTAATACATGGGCTGGACAGATGGCTCAGAAGTTGAGAACAATGGCTGCTCTTTCAGAGGTCCTGAGTTCAATTCACAGCAACTACATGGTGACTCACAACCATCTATAATGAGATCTGGCACCCTCTTCTGGCCTTCAGACCAACATGCAAGCAGAATATTATACACAATAAATAAATAAATCCAAAAAACCAAAAATAAACCTTTAATACAAACAAACAAGGTCTTAAGAACCAAAAGATTCAATGTCCCTCAGCAGATGCCTTTATGGAGCAAGGGATTCCATTAGGTTTGGGACTCACCAATGGATTCCAAATCTATCAGTCAGTAATACTGAGAAAGACATCAAATTGCCTATTTGGGGTCCTGGGTTAGAGGCCTAGGAGCCCACTATTGAGAAGAGTAATAACCAAATCATGGAATCTCTCATGGTTAGAAATATTCTGACACTTGTTAAAATGGCAAGGAAGACTATTTAAGATGCTATGTGACTGTTTCTTCTGAACCAGAACATTTCTTCCTGGAGAGGGAGAGGCTCCTAAGACTTACTCAAGAAATTCATAAAGCTTGGGATGCTCAGAAAGTTGAGAAAATGACAAGATGCACAAGTTCCCTCCCCGAGGCTACATAAGCAGAAAGCTGTTTGTGGGGATCTCCAGGGATGCGGCTTTCATGAATGGCACTGATGCTGAGAAAGATGCTCAATGAGGCAGCTGCCTTCGAGCCACCTATGCTCCTGTAAGTAACCCTCCACCTTACTCCAATAAACAACTCCAAAGAACTCATTAGTTCAGCCAACTCAACTTGAGTGGAATAATTTATTTAGTTTGAATAGACTTAGGTGGAGTCAATTGGGGTGAAGACTTTTTGTTCATGTACACCCAGGAGAAGGCATACAACACAGAGCTTGGGGTATCAAAATAAGATACAGAGGAGCACTCAAATATAGATAAGATCTCTATATCACACTCATTCCTCAAAGCTTAGCGAACAACATGGAAGAGGGAACAGAAAGATTATAAGAGGCAGGGAGTCAGTAGGACCAATGTGAAACAGCATCTTCTAGATGTGACAAGGACCACTGCAACCCTTCACTCTCAGCACCTGCGGTCTACCACACAAGACCTTTATGACGTAATGCCAGTCCTCATTCAAGAATGGAGGAGAAAAGTGTCCACGAGGTTCCCTGCCTACATGAGGAACTATTGGCAGCTGATAGCAGCTAGTGAAGACAGAATCAGTTTCAACACGCATATAGCTGTGGTAGTTTGGCCATGCTCCAGTGGATGGCCCCACACCTATGTATGTATAGACAGCACTAATTGGGCTCCATGGGTTATAACAAAAACAGAAAAAAGTGGTAAGGCAGAGTCAGACTAGGCAAATATAATCAAAAATTCATTGCGTGCATGTATGACATTCCCAAAGAATAAATAAGATAGTGCATTTTTAAAAGGACAATATAGAAATCAGGTTCAAGTCTAAACATTAGAACAAGTAGTAATTAATAGTCGAAGAGCAGGGCTATATAGTCAGTCAGTGAACAGTTACTAAAAGGTGATGTCAAGGATGTGAGATTCCCATTAAGCTCTGGGACTCTGCCAAACACTGCACATCCAAGTCAGGAAATGAATACGTTGACTACAAATCAAGGGTGATCAGACACTAAATATTCATAGGGCAGATTCGGTAAGTTAGCGAGATTCTTGCACTGCCCTGCACCATGTAAGGATGCCACTAAAAATCCCTCACCAGATGCTAGCTCCGTGTTTTTGGATCTCTCTACCTCCAGAACTATGAACCAGACAAATTTCAATTGTTAATGAATTACTTGGCCCTGGATGTCTAGTTACAGTTATAGAAACAGACAGGGCAGCACAGGCCCAGAAGAGATAAGAGGCTTATGAAAGGCCAAAGAAATCAAAGCACAGAATCGCGGAAAATCCTTCTTTTCATAATTGAGGGACAGGAAGTACCATGGGGTCAAATGATCGCTCAAGCTATAGGTCACATCATAGGCATTGGCACAACGGGACGCGAAGGTCACTGCTGTGGTTTTAACGTGTCCACTGAGAGTGTACCGTGTTGAAACCTTAACCGTCAAACTCACCTGTTCATGACACTTAGAGGCAAGGCCTTTGGTTAGGAATTCGCGTTTGATAAGATCAAGGAGGTGACTTTATCCCATGGCTATCTAAGAAGAGGGAGAGATCAAAACTAGCACACTTGCTGTGTCTCTTCATGTGGCATCAGGTTATAATACCACAAGAAGACATCAACCTCATTTCCTTTAGGCTTCTCAGCCTCCAGAACAGTGAACCAAACCAACCTGTCTTGTTTATAAATTGCATACGCGCGGGTCTGTTGTTACAGCTATGGAAAGCAGACTGAAACCCGCGCTATCTCCTCTAAGCCAGCTGCTAACATGACCCTCATGTCACATGGCCAGGTGGAATCAGTACAGGCTTTTGTGACACAGCGACACTAGGGATTCTGATTTTGTGGAAAAAAAAAAAAAAAAAAAAAACCCGGAACCTGCCTTCTTTTCCTCTCCAGTCTAAGGGAGGCTGGTAAAGAAGTAGACCCTTGTCAACGGGTTGCTTTGGGAGCTGACTAAAAAGGCATGGGAGCCTCCGCTTTCATTGCAGAAAGCAACCCCATATCTGTTTTGGCTCTGGTTCAATGCCTTGGAAGTTTGTCTCTCCTATCCTTATTGCTGTTTTTATAAAGTCTCAAATTACACTGTACTAGATTCAGTCAGTGGCTTACTAGATTCCCTTAAAAGTATAGAACATTGTTAAAGCCATTGTTTTTAAAAAGCCCCTGTAAACCACGACATTTATTAGCCATTATATTAAGATAAACTACGAAGTTATCCCCAATATAGAAGTTACCCTTTGATTTAAATTCCAACTTGAGTAAACCAGGCAAAGCGCATTAAAAGCAGAACGGTTTTTAGGACCCACTGGGCAGTGATAGAATCTGTGGTGTGCTAAACACCAGCACAGTGTATGCGAATGAGCCCTGGTTAATCACATCTGGGACCCAATTAAACTTCCCTGACTCTCCTGCATTTCTTCCTGGGCTCCAGCAAAGCGAGTGCAGCAGGTGACATTGCCACAGGCAGAAGGAGACATCAGCGTGGGGAGGTGAGGACAGGTTGGCTGCTGGTTAGGTGAGCTCTTTCTGGATTCTAAAAGACAGATAGACATCGTCACTACTTTGGTATAACTGTGACGAGATACTTAAGAGAAACAAGAGGAGGGAGATTGTTTTTTTTTATGATTTCAGAAAGTTCGTTCCATTGTCACTTGACTTCATACATTTGGACAGAACATCAGAGTGACAAGAACCTGTGGCCCAAGGAAATATATAAAGGAAAGGGGGAGAAAGAATGAACGAGAGGGAGGAAAAAGTGGGTACAATACAGAACCCAAGGACAGACCCCCAAATGACCCACTTCCTCCAGCTGGGCCATACCACAGACATTTTGCCATTTCCTAATAATGCCATCAAGGGATTAATCTATTGACTATCCCAGAGCCCCCAAGATCTGATTTTCTTTAGACATGCTATGAAAGAGACACCCAAAGGCATACTTCACTGCTTCCCTAGGTGTGTCTCAGTCCCATGAAGTTGACTGTCAAGAAGAAGCCCCACAACAAGGAAATACAAAGCTAAGAAAAGCCAATAGCTCTGCATTACTTAGGGTTCTCTAAACTAAAGAATAACAGATTGTACAGAATGAATCTCTCTCTCCATATGTGTGTGTATGTATGTATGTATGTATGTATGTATGTATACATAATCTAGTAGAGTGGCTTACATGCTGAGATCCACGAGTCCAACAATAGCTGCCTATGAGTAGAAGGTCCAAGAACCCAGTAGCTGTTCAGTTCCTGAGACTGTATGTCTCACCTGGTCTTCAGTACATGCCAGAATCTGAAGAAGTGGGACCGAATGCCAGTGAAGGAATGGACTTGCTAGCCAGGCAAGAGCAAGCAGGCAAAGAGCAAAAGCTTCCTCTTTCTGCATCCTAGAGACAGATCTTCCCCACCTGAAAGGATCTGGGTGGAAGGATGTCTTTTGACCTCAAATAGCCAGATTAAAGGTGTGTCTGCCCACTAATAGATCAAGATTAAAACTAGGTCTTCTTATCTCAAATTAAGCCACCTCTTCCGAAGAGAGAAGAAGAGAGAGCACAGGCCCAAATGCCTGACAGAAGTATGTCAAGGGAAGAGAGGTTTACGTTGAGTCATAGTTTGGCCCAGTCCAATACAGTAGAGAAGGCAGGGTAGATTCGTGACAGCAAGGGCTTGCTACTGCGGCTCGCAAAGACTGCAAACAGGGATGGCTTTAACTTCCCAGGGCCCACTCCTGTGGTCTACAACCATCAGGTAGCCCTGTTTCCCAATGATTTCGAAACTTTCCGCATCAGTACCAACAACTGGGGATGAAATACTGGAACAGACAGTTCTAGCAGAGACATATCACGTTCAACCTTTAATAGTAACTAAATGGATTCTGGAGCCACACACTCATATAGTTTCCAGGAGTTCCCTTGATGTGACTTCTATGCAGAAAACAATCTTTCATAAAAGATGAGTAATAGCAATAATAATAATTTAGTTGACATAAATGTTACATTCACATTACTAAACCTCAAAAGTTGCTGACACAAATACCTAGAAACTAAACCAATAGAAGATTTAGAAACAAGAATATTTTTATAACTAACATTATTTAGAACCACTGGTGAAAGATGATACTGAAAAGAGTTGATTTTATTGTTGCTTGTAAATTCTTTACAGGCAATGAATTGCCATTTTGCTCTCTTCCAAAGTGTGTCCTCCCACAGCACTACTCTTGAGATGTCATTGGCTGATGTGCAGCTATTTCCTCTACACTGAAGGTAAAGGGAGGTTCCTGAAGACTCTGGAAGCAAACAAAACTTAACGCCACTCAGGAAGAAAACAACTGAAAAGTCTCAGGAAGTTCCTGAAACAAGAATCACAAGACTATTCAAGCAGTAACAACTATTAGGGGAAAGAGGCTCTCTGAAAGAGTCTGCCCTTCAGTTTTTTATAAGCTCCAGGGATTCAGCTTCTGTGAGTCATTGCCCATGCTGAAGTGGACTTTCTGGTAATACAGATGCCTTTGAGTCATTTCTCCTCCTTTAGGCAATAGATCATTGACATTTCATAAGGATGCTTATTGGTTCACCAAGCTGGAGTTCATTGGACTCGCTTGCTAGTCAACTTTAGTCTGTCATTGGCCATTTATCTGGGGTAAATATATGTTTGTTCATATCTCCTTAGGAAAGATCTCACAACCCTGTCTTCCAAACCATGTACAGCACTCTTGTGTGTACACTTATTCATCACAAGTGTAAGTGTAGCTTTGCCTGTATCCAAAGGGCAATCACACCGGGGTGTTTCTTGATGCAGTTTACGAGGTTGTAAGGGACTATGTCTCTTTATGTGGCTTGCTACACACAGACGGCTTCAGCATGGGTACTGGGGACAATATGTAGGAACAAGAGAGGAGGGCAGACACTATGCATTATCTATCTTCTTCCCGCTCAGGCCTGCAAATAAATGCCTGTGTCACACGGAAGCAGAGAGGAACCGACAACCAAAGCCTGGGAGGTTACTTCAAGAATGACTCGGCAAAACAACAGTGTTCAATTCCGCCACTAATGAAGTCTCAGAACACAAAGTGAGACACAGAGCTGCAGAACACTTGCTACTGACTGTGGCAGTTCAAGGAAGCTTTGGCAGAGCCCCAAACAGTATCCTTGGCACAGAAATGAGTCATCTCCTGGGGGATGCCAGCCTCTATAGAAACACGGCTCCTTCTGCAGGTGTAATGTTTGGAAGAAGTTCTTGGAAATGTTCTTTCTAGACTCCAGGCAGTCACTTGTGCTCAGAAATATGGAAGGCTTGCCTACGTCTGAGCTGAGAGTGGGATTGGACTCATTTCAGAATCAATTATACTTCTATGTTTCTCTCAGAGACAGCTGTGAAAGTTTCCCTCCACTATGGATGCTCAACACGGGGCACAAAATAAGGAGCATGTCTTAGCTGTAGGCTAAATGTATCCGCCTGGGCGCGGTTAGTTATCCACATCCCTGAAGTTGCCGGGAACATCCATATCCAGTTCTACGCCCTTGTGCATGTCCTCTCCCTGACAGAAGAACACAGTTTCCTGTGCCCATTCCTGCTCAGAAGCTCCCATCTTGTCAACTTCAAATCGACCCTGACCGAGCTCCTTAGCTTTGCTACAGTCCCAACACTAAATTCCTCCTCAGGTCATTTCTACCCAATCTTGGTTTTAGTAGTTGCTGGTAGGAATTAGTGTTATCATGAAACTATTAGAGAGCTGCCACCATTCACTCTGGTGTGTCCGTGTGTTTGTGTCTGTGTGTGTGTGTGTCTGTGTGTGCCCGCACACACACATGCCTTCGTGATAAAAAAAAAAAAACAAGAACAACAAAAAGTCAAAGTTAGAGAGATAACCTGTGAGTTAAGAGCACTTCCCCCTCTTGTAGAGAAACTGAGGTCTGTTCTCAACACCCTATCAGAAGGTTCACAACCAACTGTAACTCCAACACAGTACAGGAGGCTGGAAAATGCAAAGCACAAATTAAACACAAATTTAAAATGCATATATCTAAAAGAACAATGCCCCTTACAATAAAAACAAGACACCTCAGCTTGCCTTGAAAGCCGTTTCCACTTCTCCAGGATGACTCGCCCTGATCACTCCCTCTCTATTCTCACTGAAGAGGATGCTCTCAGAGTCTTCGCCTGCCCATAGAGTGCATTTCCCATATGCCTCTCTCTGTTGAGGCTCAGAGCAGCAGGCTCAGAACAGATCGCTCTGTTTGAAGGCAATGGACTCCGCCAGAGCATCTCCATTACATTAGCTTCCAAAGCATCCCACTGTGGCTGAGCAAGAGTCGGGTGGGAAGGAGGTTAAAGGAATAAAATCACCTCTACCAGGGGATTAACAGATTTCCAGGGCTTCTTAACTATAACTGTGATGTGCCAAGGAGCATCAAGGGAAGACTCAGTGCCTCGGAGGGGCTCCAAGATCCATTTTCCTGCTGAGCACAGGAAGCAAGGGAACATCTGGTGTTCAAGACAACCTGATCCTGTGAATGAGAAATGGCCCCCACATGCGAGGGTACCCATAAAAGAGACAGATGAATCGGGGCTTGTCAGAGTGCAACTGGTGGGAGCTGACAGGAGAAAACATGGCTCTAGGTGACAGAGAAACCCGCTGGATTCTTAAAATTTGAGTCAGAAAGACAGATGCAGATGATAGAGACATAAATATATAGATGCATATATACAGATATAAATAACACAGATAAAAATAATGCAGCCGATACTAACATATTGATAGATACAGATGGTATAAATGTAGATGACGTAAAGTTGTAAATAGATGATGCGGGTATAAATGATAAAGACTGGACAGAGGCAGATAGAAACAAGCACATTGATATACATGGTAGAGTAAATATAGATACTAGTGATATCAATATAGGTGAAATGGGTTATAGTGATATACATACTATAAGTAATAAATAATAAATTGACTATAGGTACTTCGAACTATAGATATAGGTTATGGATGCATATAGATAGGTATGGATTATATAAACATAGAAATATGAATGTGCATAGATAATATAACAATTTGGAATTTATCTATATAAAAATAGTGAGTTAGCAAATTTCTTCTAGAAGGACTCAGCCCAGTTCACCTTAAGTTTGTATCAAAGAACCCCTGAAACCAGCAGCCCAATAGTGAAGCTCCAACACATGCTGTTCTCTCCAAACTGAACCATTTCCTCCTGGAGGGAAGTTTTTTAAGACTCCGGAAGCTAATGAAACTTACAAGTTCCAGTAGGTAAGCTCATGAAACCTACAAAATGTACAGGGGCCCTCCCTAAGGTCCTATAAGTACTGGGGGCGAGGAATGTGTGGAGGGGCACTAAGGCTTTCTCCAGTGGGTCTGACTTCAAGCTGCACAGGGAGCTCCAGGTTGCAGATTCTGGAAGTCACCTCCCAGGCTGGGGAGCACCTGCCTCTGAGTCATCCTTGCTCCTGTAAGCATCCCTGCCCCCCTCCAATAAACTCAGCTCCACCAAGCTAATCTTGGGTAGAATGGTTTCCTTGATCTGTCTTCTATACTATACATGGGGTGACTAGACATTTATTCACACCTCCCGGGGAGAAGTGAATGCTATCTCTGTTGTTTGCTGGAGAACCATGCAAGGAAAACAGCTTGGGCTGTTGGAGACCAATCACCGTGGTTACCGCTTGTGATGGCTGGTTTTAATGTCACCTTGCCTTTAATCACCTGGGTAAGCAGCCTCAGCTGAGGAATTGTCTTGATTGCCTTAATGGATATGGTAAGACCAACCTCAAATGGGAGCAGCACCTTCTGGAAGCCGACCAGATTTAAAAGAGACATGCGTGACAGAGGGAAGAGTATTTATTTGGCTTCTGCAGGTCTGGCCTTCCCTCTTTCCACTGAGTTGATTTATCCCATTGCTGCTGCTGCTGCTAATGATGGAGAAGAAGAAGAAGAAGAAGAAGAAGAAGAAGAAGAAGAAGAAGAAGAAGAAGAAGAAGAAGAAGAAGAAGAAGAAGAAGAAGAAGAAGAAGAAGAAGAGGAGGAGGATGAGGAGAGCGAGTATGAGGAGGATGATCTATTTGGGCTTAGGAGGATTACGACGGACGACGCGACGAGATGCGAGGCACGAAGGAGAGTAGAATGTATGTATAGTAATAATACATCAAATCATTACTACTCCTCTACTCTCCTCCCAGACCTCAGAATAAGTAAGAAGAAGAAGAAGAAGAAGAAGAAGAAGAAGAAGAAAAAGAAGAGTTCTTCACTAATATCAGAATTACCATTTTCAGGCTTCCATGGCTGAATAAGGACCATTGGCTCTTAAGGCATCTTCTAGATTTGGGGTGTCATATTGGAACCGCTGAGGCACCCAGCCTTGTGGACTGAACAACTAAATAGGTTGTTAGATTTCTCAGTGTGAGACAACCATGGAGGGACTTATTAATTCTCCAGCAGCACCTGGACTCTACGGTTGAGCAACTTCCAGGTTCTGTCTCTCAGGTGTGGCTTAACTGCTGTTAATATTTTTTTTTTTTTGGTTTTTCGAGACAGGGTTTCTCTGCAGCTTTTTTAGAGCCTGTCCTGGAACTAGGTCTTGTAGACCAGGCTGGCCTCGAACTCACAGAGATCCGCCTGCCTCTGCCTCCTGAGTGCTGGGATTAAAGGTGTGCGCCACCACCGTCCGGCTGCTGTTAATATTTTAACATAAGATGACTTCACAAATTGTGGGTGGTATTTGTGTGTGTGTGTGTGTGTGTGTGTGTCTTCATCTTATCTGTTCTGTTCCTTTAGAAAAATTGAAACTAATATACGACTCAAGATGTAGTCATGTCAAGCTGATCCCCTTGATCAGAGGAAGGCTGTAAATGAGGATGGGGATGACATACTTCATGATCACCTTCTATATGGCAGGGTGCCAAAATGTAGCATCTTGGGTCAAATTCACTAAAGAGCACCACTAAAATGTGAAGTTCCTATCAAGACTAGCTGCTTCTGGAATCCATTACTCTTTACCTTGATGTCCATGACTCAGAAGGAGGAAGGAGATTCCTGTCATGACGCAAGATTCTAGTCCACGGACAACTCTGGGATATCACTCCAAACTCCATCTTATCTACCGTCAACGTTTTGCCTAACTACACAAGGCCTTCTAACTGAGCACAGTAGTTCTCAGTCTGTGGGTTGTGACCCCTACAGAGTCACATAAGATATATATTTACATTATGATTAATAATGGTACCAGAATTATAGTTAAGAAGTAGCAGAGAAATGATTTTATGGTTGGAGGTCACCACAACCCTAGGAACAGTGTTAAAGGGTCGCAGCATTAGGAAGGTAGAGAACCATGTTCTAATACATCAGACCTGGGATTCTCACATTCAAGCAAATTCATTTCAAAGAGAATGTATCCCCCTCTACCCATCTCTACCCTGATAGATTTACATGCCACTGCTTTAGTGTGTCTTAAGGTATTCAAATATGTTTATTAATTAGTCATCATTATCGACTAGACATCCTACTGTCATTTAAATAAACTTGGTGAAATTAATGAGGCCTCTAATAATATGCATGCTCCTTGTGCTAATTATTTTTTGGTGAACAAATTCATTGTTAATATGAATAGCAATATAAATCATGCGAAGAATCAATATTTGTGTGGGAGATGAGCTCCAAAGACCAGGAGAAAGGACACACTAACATTGATGGAAGTCAGAAGGAGTTCTGGGCCCAAGTTAAATAAAAAGTGGGTTTTCCTAGGGAAAGAGTTTAATATGAGTTTACTAATGATGGGGTCAGAGGAGGAGGGTCCTCGAACGTAAACAGAACTTGCTCTGTAATCATGTCAACTGGATCTCCCTACAAGGAAAAGAAACCACTGATAGAAGCTGAGAGACACTGAAGAATATGCCCTTGCCTTCACACGCACACACACACACACACACACACACACACACACACACACACCACTGATCTCCAAGTTCTTATTGATCTAACATCAGTCAAAATATTTCCTTAATGCTTTTCCCTCTGAGTTAATAAAAACTTATACTTTGGCCTGTTTTCACATTATCACTAGACAATATGATCTACATCAAAATAAAAACCCCTCCTATAGTTTGGATATAGCTTATTTTACACACACACGTACCTGCTGCAAGTTTATATCCCAGTGTGACAGTGTTGAGAAGGCAGACCCTTTAGGAGGTGAGGTCTAATGGAAGGTAACTGGTTCATAGAAGTTCCACCGCCATGAATAGACTAATTCATGGGCAGAATTGGGTTTCTTAGGCGTGAATTAGTTCCCTCAAGGGTGTGTTATTATAATTTTAAAAATCGGAATAACCTCCCCCTCTCTCTTACTTCCCGTCTTGCCATGTGAGCCCTTTTTGACCAGTTTTCTTTCCACTTCATCACCGTGGATGACACAGCCAGAAGTCCTCCTTAGGAAACTGGCACCATGGTCTTTGGATTTACCGGGCATGAGAGTCAGGAATACTTTCTTTATGCGATACTCAGCCTTGGGTATTCTGCTGTATGTAGCAACATACACAGACAAAGATGCCCCTAAATTGGGTCCCCAGACAAATATCAGGGAGAAAAGAAGAAAATATTTCCTTGGCTAAGGAGTTTCCTGGAGGTTTCCACTGGCTAGAATTAGTTTCTACAGTCCAAGTTCTTTTTTATAAAACTCAAGTTCTCCAAATCCGAACTCTCCCTAGCTTTTCTCTTCTATCTCACCTAAATGAAACCCTTAAGGAAGTTGCCCCTCCCCACACCATTTCCGCTAGTCAACCTTATATGCTTCTGCCCCTTAAACCCACACTTGTTAGAGGAGATGAATCCTGAATTCCCTGGTCACAGTCTTTCCTCAGCACTCAGAACTCCTAAGCTTTCTGGTTTTATGGCATTTACTTCACGGATCAGAATTTTTCAGTATATGATCTTTTCTTATTTCCTTGACTTTGAACCTCTCAAGGAGATGATATCCATCCAATTCATCTCAGACTTCACAAAATCGAGTGGTCCATAAATCTTTGATGAATAAACCAGTTAGTATCACCTTAATGAGAGAGAAACGGTTGTGGGAAAGATGGAGGAGTCATCAGACAGAAGGCTGGGAATTGAGTAAGTGACCCATGGAGACCTAAGTTAGTGGGGACACGTGAAGCTCCCTGCAGGGGGTTAGAGGCCGCTGATATTTTCCTGTAGTGGATCTGGTACAGACTAAGGCTGTTTAGAAGGAACCAATACAGAGATAGTTAAGAGTGCAGGCTCCTGCATTAGGGTCCAGAAATTACAATTGATGCTGGCAAAGCACATAGCTTGAGAGAGTACGGAACCGGTACCGGCCACATCTGCCTTCATGTCTGCATGGAGACTGAGAACTTAAATGGGTGAATGGACCCCAGGTGGTCCCCATAGGCAAAGAACGGTTTATTGCCAACAGATTGAGAATCAAGTTCCTTCAACCCCATGTAAGTACTTTTGGATAGGGCAGTACCTCCCGAACTGAGAAACACGGGATGTCTTGCTAAGTTAGGGATGCATTTTCTGACTGAACAAATCATATGCCTATGAGTAATCAAGGTACTGAGGCAAACAAGCATAGGAATAGCTTAATGACTCGGGACTCTTGTTGACTTGAGCAGTACGCATGCGCGCGCACACACACACACACACACACACACACACACACACACACACACACATTGCCAACAAAGCACCTAGCAACCTGGGATCCCACACAGGCAAGCATTTTTATTGAGCTGGATACACAACCCTCTTTAGGGAAAGCAACAGAACTTCCTCTCTAAGCTTTATCACTCTAGGACCCTTAGTAGCACCCGTTTGGGGAACAATCATATCCTAAAATGCACCCTGGAATGAAAGGCTAAGGGCTAATTCAGTCTGGACTGGTTTGAGATGCCTGTATGGCTTAACATATTCTGCCTTCTGAATGAACGTTTAAGGAAAATTCCATGTTGGCCATCTTATAGTTATGCATGATTAAGAAATGTGCATGATTAAATTCAAATGCAGCATGGGAAAAGATATGCACAGTAAATGAAGGGTTACTTCTTGAGTGACATGCTTGCTCAGGGCATCTGTTCCTTTGAAATGTAACTACTCTGTACTTTCACTTCCTTCTGAGCATAGTATTTTGCTCCTCTGCTTTAAGCATGTGCTCCACCAGTCCCTTAAACAAGACACGGAGAACCTAGAAACCCTCCAATCCAGACTGGGACTAGCAGGTTGCATGGTAATTTTCTCCTTCAGGAAGAGAGGGGGAGGTTTATGAGACATGGGAAATAAATTTCACATGTGTGAGAAAGCTGAAACCCATGAGACCCAAGAGGGCCCCTCCCCAAAGTTAGAGAAGCAGGAAGCTAGTGCTGGGGCAGGAGGCTGTGATCAGCCAACATGTCAAGTGAGATTCTCAGACCCAGCTGTGCAGACAGCTCCAGGGTTGCAGGTTTTGTGAGCTGGGGTGGGGTTTTTGATGATGCAGCTGCATGTGAGTAAGTAACCCATCACTCAAACTCCTTTTGGTAACAGTAATGAAAACAACCAAGTGGGACTTTGGTATTATTGTTACCTTGATCTGTCCTGAGTTTTCTACCTGGAGTAAGTAGGGGTGTGTGTGTGTGTGTGTGTGTGTGTGTGTGTGTGTGTGTGATCTCCCCAGAAAAGTTTCACAACACGCCCTTTGCAAACTTCTGCTCGTTTATAAAATGCATTTAAAGCAGGGGTTCTCAATCTGTGGCTTGCGACCCCTTTGGAGTCGAACGACATTGTCACAGACGTTGTATAGTAGATAGGCTGCCCATCCGATATTTACATTACAATTCATAACAGCAGTAAAATTACGGTTATGAAGTAACAACAAAAATAATTTCAAGGTGGGGGGTCACCACATGAGGAACTGTGTTAAAGGGTCACAGCATTAGGAAGGTTGAGAAGCACTGATGTAGAACATCTCAACTCCACCTATGGCAAAACACAAAAAGACTCCAAGAGATTCTTCCCTAGGATGCAAAGACCTGGGTGTTCGATTCCATCACTTAGCTCTGAGGAGCCTCTCAAGTGACAGAGGCATCCTAGGAAGGTGCCCAGTCTGATGGCATAAATGCAGTTCCCTAGAGGTCCAAGGAGACATTTATTGAAACCTTGACATGTATCAGACACTGTGCGAAGGGCTTAATCTCACGAAACCTTTCCTGCCCTCATGAGTTTCTAAAATGTATTAGTTCGCCTTAGATGGAATCTCACAAAGCACGGTCTGCGGGATGGGGAGAGCCCAAGGGCTGTTGTGCTGGCCCAGGATTTTGATCACAAGATTGCCCGTCATGCCCTTCTCCTTGAGAAGGAGTGCCCTGTAGTAAGAATGGGAATTCTCTCTCCCCGTGCAAAGGGAAGGTTAGATACGCGAGCTGAGCTTCATTGGAGTTGAAAAATCCAAAAAGCTCTGCCTCCCAACTGGAGAGTCCGGTATGTCAGAAGGCGGAATTCCCCCAGGAAAAGGAGCTGCATTAATATTCAAAGATGCCACCATCTTCCTTCAGGTTTCACAACTGATACTAAATTAAGCCATAAAGTGCAACCATGCTAATTGGCAAAAGACACATGACAGACAACGATGGGGTAAAAGTTCATTTCTTACTCCAATTAATTACAAGAAAGAAAAAAAATTTTTTCTAATGAAGGCATGAGCTCCCACGCACGCCATATGGATCCTGAGCACCTAGATTGACAGTCACAGCCGTACGCCACTGGAATCCCATCCTCTAAAGACCTAGTGTGAGATGGAATCGCTTCACGTGTTTGCATGGTGAGACATGAATTTTGAGCCCAGTGTGAGGCATTAGTGGGACACCTGAGCACATCTATCTGGTATACAATATGATAGCCCTGCTTCCTTAATACTAGTCCTACTTGAGTCAAGGAACCAAATACTTGTCCTTCAAGAGTTAACCATTAAGATCATATAGAACACACACAGTCCCTGTGTTCAAAGTTTCCTTTTTCATAAAGTCACCAGTGATGTTGAACCATGTTTTACCCTAGTGACCTTCTTTTAACTTAACTCTATGGAGACTCTGTCTCAAATTTAAATCATGATCAACAGCCCTGATGGGGTAAGAATCCAATATATTTGTGGTGGATTGAATAAGAATGACCCCCCATAGGCTCTTATATTAGAATGCTTAGTCACCAGAGAATAGAACTCTTTGATAGAATTAAAGGGTTTAGGGTGTGGCCTTCTTCTAGGAATTGTGTCCTGGGGGTGGGTTTTGAGGTTTCAAAAACTCATGATACTTTTTTCTCTTCTCTCTCTCTCTTCCCTCTCCTGCCCCCTCCTTTCTCTTTCTCTGCCTGTGGGTCAGGATTTAGCTCTCAGCTACTTTTTCAACACCACACCTGCATGCCACTATGCTCCCCACCATGATGACAACAGACTAAACCTCAGAAACCACAAGCAAGCTCCGAATTAAACGCTTTCTTTCATAGGAGTTACCTTGGTTATGGTGTCTCTTCACACCAAAGAATAGTGACCGAAACAATACCTTATGAGACGGGGTGACACAATTCATCATCATAGGACACGACATGCATGGAATTCTAAGAACATATTCAAGGAGTCATTAGTCAGTTCTTTTTGGCCTTTCCATTTCTCGCATTCATTCTTCGGTAATTTCACGCACCAACACAATGCGTTTAGACCTTATCTGCCTCTCATTTCTCCTCTGCAACTCCTCCCAAAAATTCTCCCGATATCCCCTTATCAAATTCATGTCTTCTTCTCTTCTTAAATAGCTATGGGTCCACTTGGTGCTGTCTATACAGTCATGGGTGTAGGATTCATCCACTGAGCATGGGAAACTGACTGGGGGGGGGGGGGGGTCACAGTGTTGAGAAGTGAGTTTCCCTCCCATGGAGGCCATCGGCTGCCAGTAGTTTCTCATCGAGAGGCAAGGCTTCCTTCACAACCATCTTCCTGTTCCATGATGCACCGCTCACTGGACTGGATTTGTGCAGCCACCACAGCTGCTGTGAGCTCATGATTACCACATCTCTGCATGTCCAAATGACACTGTTTCTCAACAGTCCTTCACCTGCTCTTCTGTGACGTCCCCTCAGTCTTAGGGAGAAGAAGTATGATCTGGGAGTTTCATTTAGAGCTAAGCATTCCACGGTCACTTCTTCTCTCCCCTTTGACCAGCTACGAGTTCTTATATTAACCACTATCTACATCGTAAGCCAATTCTGTTGGAAAAATTAAAATCCGGATAGCACTTCATAGACCCCAGGATTCTGAACTCTAAATAACAAGAAAGGGTGCCCAGGATTCTGAACTCTAAATAACAAGAAAGGGTGATTCAAGGGATCCCTTGATTGCTGGAAATTGGGGCCAAATTTGTGTCTTCCTGGTTAAGAACCATCGCCATGGTAGGATCTTCCTGGGCTTCCCGTGAGCTGGGGAGTGGGAATTTGTTATTCCACATTGTAGATGTGCAGTGAAAGTCCCCCAGACCAGAAATGCTCATGATTTCTGCAGTCAAAAATAAAGATAAATCCCTACTTCCAAAGAATATAGTATAGTCCACCCACCCTTTGCTTTAAATTCTCCCTTTTTTACTTTGGATGGGGCCCATACCCCAGATTTGCCTCAGACTCCCAGTTTTTGCCATGCTGGGGGTGGAATCCAAGGCCTCATGCATGCTAGGCGAGCACTTTACCAGCTGAACCACATGCTCAACTCACATTTACTTCTGGGTTGTATTTGGGATGGGGTCTTCTGCAATTACATAGCTGTAGCCGTGCTTTATTTCCTTTCCCATTCATCTTTGATACGCTGCGGAATTAACAAGGCTCCCCTTGACCCACCTGTGAAATCTGCCATCTCTTATGGCTGCTCACTGGTCTTTGCTGGGAGATGCTCTAGCGATAGCACTTGAGCAATTTGATGAACGTTTCTCTCCTTCTTACTACAAGAATGCTAATCTCCTGACATCTCTCCCCCTATGTACATTCATTAAAGGACTCGGGGCTCCCCACACTCTGCTGCAGATAATATTCAGCACTGTATTTGCTGACATTACAGTGGTCGGCTCACACAGAATTATCTGATGATGTGGCATTAAAGAATTAGGTCAAATAATCTGGATAAACCTTTCGGATTAAAGGCTCTGTGCTTGTCTCACTGACCAATATTTTGACAATCTAGTTGGACTCGAGCACACACCGTGTCCTCATTGCTTATTCCTCCCACAGACTGTGATGCGGGCTGGGTGTAAAGAACTCTTCTAGGCACTGAAAAATGAGGGCTCTACTTCCCAGAACCTTGCAATACAGGAAAGAAAAATGTGAGCAGATACGTACTATCCAGACAGGGGCTTAGTTAAAAGCTTGCCACTGCAAGCAGGGAGACCTAAGTTTGATACCCAGAACCGACCTTAAGAACCCGCCTTAGCAGAGTATGGCAGTACATGCTTGCAACCCCAGTACTGAGGGAGTAGAGACAGACCTGCTGATCCCTGTGGCTCACAGGCAAGCCTGTCTAGCCCACCAGGAAAAAGAAAGTATCTAGTATATGAGGAATGACACCTACCGATGCCCCCTGGCCTCCACCCATGCTTGAGCACATGCATCAGCAAACACAAACAAAACACATAAAAATATAATAATGACAACTCATTGATATAAATAATTTGGCATGCTAGGTGATATCCCATTCTCCTGTAGTCAGAAAGGCTTCGCAGAGATTTGAGTCCACCTGGAAGAATGGAAGCAGCTTACTGGGTGCAGCATCGTGTGTATATGAGAAGGATTCCAAATAGAAGAAATAGCAGATGCAACAAGGAAGGGCACAATGTGTATGTCACCCTTCCCCCAGAGAATGCACAGAAGATGAATGCGCTGGAGGGCCAAGGAATATTCCCGTCTCCTCTCTGCCGCCGTGATAAAGTACTCTGACCAACAACTTGGGAAGGAAACACTTTATTTTATCTTTATTCTACCTTACACTTTCAGGTGATAGTCCAACATGAGCAGCAGCTCAAGGCAGAAGCCCAGGACAGAAGCAGGAAGGAGCACTATGCTCTGGCTTGCTCTCTGGTTTCATAACAGGCTCGTGCTTTCTGATCCAGCGCAGGGTCACCCGCCTAGAGACAGTACTGCTTGCAGTGGACTTTATCCTTTTACCTCAACTAATAATCAAGACGATCCCCCACAGCTACATTCCTAGCCAATCTGTCTCAGACATCCTCTCAATTGTGACTTTCCTTCCAGATGACTGTGGGCTGTGTTAAATCAGCAGTTAGACTACCTAGGACCGGGGCTAAAGCCAGCCTGACTTGACTATCAGGCCGCACTTCATCTTCTCAACTGCGTCAGAAACCAAAGGCTTGTAGGGAAGACATCGGATCGCAGAAAGCTGACTTCTTCACCTGACTGCAGGCCAACACCTTAGCTCACAGGTGACGGTTGTAGGGAAAGAGGGCACAGATTCAAGAGCCACTGAAAGTCAGTCATGGGGGCACATGTCCTGAATCCCCATACTCAGGAGGTTGAAGTAGGAAGATCACACATTGAAGGGAAACCTGGCATCTTAGTTAAGGTTTCTGTTGCTGTGAGGAGACACCACAATCACAGTAACTCCCATAAAGGAGAAACATTTCATTGGGGTGGCTTACATTTTCAGAGGTTTAGTCTATTTCATCACGGTGTGACTTGGTGGTGTGCAGCAGACACGGTGCTGGAGAAGGAGCTGAGAGTCCTACATCTTGACTCGCAGGCAACAGGAAGTGGTCTGTCTTACTGGACATTCTATAGACATATATGAGACTACAAAGTCTGCCCCGGCAGTGATACACTTCCTCCGAGAAGACCACACCTACTCTAATAAGGCCACATCTCCTAATAGTGCCACTCCCTTTGGGAGTCATTTTCTTTCAAATCAGCGCACATGGACTATATAGTCAAACCCTGCATCTAAATACAAACAAGCAAACAACAACAGAATCATTTCAAAGGTGGCCTTCCTCCCTTTGGGATAGAATGTTTTGAACTAGAAGGAAAATACATACAAATATCATAGTCAATATTGACGATCAACTTTATGGGATATATACTCACTGAAGAGACAAACCTCTGGACATGTCTATGAGGAAGCTTCTAGATTCAGTTAACTTAAGTGAGAACCCACCTTAACTATGAATGGCACCATGGGTTGGGGTCTAGACTCCTTAAAAGGGGAGGGGCACACAAGCATTCAGTTTTCTCTGCTGTGATCCACTGCCTAGCGGTCAGCAGGTCTTCCACCTTCCCCACCATAATGGACCAACTGTGAGCCAAAATAAACCCTTCCTCTGTTATGTTGCTTTTTTTTGGCATTTGGTCACATTGAGAAAAGCTATTAGCTCAATAACAGACTCCATACTTCATGACATGCTTATAGAGTGGAACCTTCTAACCAGCTCTCCCAAGAAAGTACACTGATCTGCCTCCTACTAAAGATTGGGATCTTTTTTAAAACTATGTGACAACTCTTTACACATATTAAATCTGTAAACTTTTTTAGTGTAAAATCTCCTCCAGTCTAGAACCCTAATTCAAAGTCTTTCCTTGCTACACCATCCCCAGAATCTCAGGAATTCACAATGATATCCTGATAGCTAGCCCAGCCCTTTGAGCCCTGCTGCTCTCAAAGTCAGCCAACAATCCCATCCTCCATTGCCAAGGTCTCCCAGTTCAGTACAGGGCAGAGGTGTAGGCAAGATGGAGCAAGATATGTTAAGCCAAGGCTATCAGGGAGTCCCTCGTTTCCAAAACGTTCATTTGCTATCCTGGCATATCTCTGTGGTTTGAATAACCGGAACAAAAACACTACACATTTCCCCTAGGTAGCTAATAGCTCCTTATCTTGCAGTTCTGCACATAATTTACTTAGGATGAAATCTGATGCTCATAAATCCATACTGTGTCATTTTCTTTCCCTTGCCTCGCAGTGAATTTATTCAGCAAGCAATCACCCTTTAAGATGTGCTGATAGCCTTCCCTTCCCTTCCGATTTTTGAGTGTGGGTCTGAAGAATTCCTGGACGGACTGTTTTCTTCTGGAACCTAGAAGCTGCCGCAGCACTAAAACATCTGCTAGGACCACTTGAAGGGTTGCCATTCCTCTTCTTAACACACAGCACTGGACTGGGAAGATAGTTTAGTATAGTTTCGTGAGTTGATGTACTTGGCCACAGATGCATGAGAACCTGAGATAGATCCCCAGAACCCACATAAAAACCTGGGAGTGGTGATGCTCCCTTGATATCCCATTGCTGGAGGGGAGGAGACAGTCAGTCTAGTCTATTGAGTGAGCCCCAGATCCCACTGGGAGACCCTGTCTCAAAAACCAAGGTTGAAAGTATCCCAACATTGACCTCTGGCTTCCACATGCACATGCATGTGCATGTATGCACCCACACAAACATTCACACACACACACACACACACACACACCAATGAGGTCTATGGAGAACATATTTGGAATCAGGAAATGTTTGGCTGTTTACCCACTCAGCGAGTATTTATTGTCAGTCACATAGTTCAATCCTATTGCTGCCTGCTAAAATCATGTTAATGAATAAACAAGATAAGCAACATTCTTCCTGCATTTCCAGAATGAGATTAAAAGTTTGTGTTCTTGAGTTGCTCAATCTTGGGCAATTTGCTAGATCCTTCCTCGCCTGATTTCTGTTCTGGTACACATGTGGATAATGCTATGAACTGGAATTTAAAAAGTGGGAGCATATTAGAGATTAAAACCAGGACTTGGGCCGTACTAGGAAAATATTCTACTGCTTAAAATCCATCTTCAACTCTTTTCACTTTCTACGTTGAGATAGTGTCTTACTAAGGTGCTCAGGCTGGCCTTGAACTCACTCTGTAGTCTTGGTTGGCCTTGAACTCATGGTCCTTCTGCTTCAGCCTCCCAAGTAGCTGGACTGACAGGCCTGCAGCACCGTGGCTGACTGCAATGTTAAACTGAGTAACAGATACGGCCACCGATGCTTAAGTGGCTAATAACATCCCAGGCACTAAAAAACATCATCTGACACATGTAGAGACTTTCTATCTTGACCTAGAATTCCCAGGAACACCCTCAAGTTTATGGTAACCACCTGATGGCACCATCAAATTTAAATCGGGGGTTTGTGAGCTGGTCGGAAATAGTCAAGGTATAAAAATTCACAGATTATGGCAGAAAAGCAAATATAAACCTCTTTATGTGGTTCCCTGCTTAATTTATTCCCAACTTTGTCTTAAGTGATACTTCTCACCAATATACAGGAGATGGAAAAAAAAAAAACTATCTAGGGTTAAAATTCCCAATGATTGCTTCCTACCAGGTCTGTGGTGCACTACTGCCCCCGTGTGGACCAAGCTTGGCTAGCAAGGATCTGGAACCGACATTGACATTAGGATATTTTATTTTATCATTTTTTTCTTGTTTTTCTTTTCTGAGCAAGAACACTTAAGAAGAAGAAAATAGACTCTCAAAAATCCTCTTTATCCAAGATCAAATAGAATAAAACCCAATTAAGTCAAAGCAGCTGTTGGTGTTTAACCAACTCAAGCAGCACAACTTTTCCTTCCCTCCGTGATGTGTATTGGACATTCAGCTCCATTTACAGGAAGTGGGCGCCTTAACCCTGGAGATAAGAAGAAACCCCTTAATAGCATAGAGGGCTCACTGTGCTCCCAAGTGACAATCTCTGGTTCCTGGCGTGGGCACGTATCTCTGCTCAGAATGATTTCTAGCATCATTGACCAGACAGCTGTGTTCTCTGCTCAAGAGGAAACTTCTAGATACCTCTGCCTCAGACTAGCGAAATGAGTCTTGTGTTGTGCGAGTCAAGGTCAAGAAACATTTGTCAGATTAGCTCTTTTGACCCTGTTAGGATTCTGAGGTTCGAGGATTGTGTGATTTAGAGGGTGCAGCTCACCGGTGGCTAAACTGACTGTGGTGCCTAAGATTGGGAGCAAACTTGACAGGACCTCAAATCATCCGGGAGGTAATCATCAGGGTGTGTCTGTGTGGGGTTTTCTAGATTGGGTTCATTGAGGTGGGGAAACCCACCAGGAATGTGGGAAACACCATTCTGCAGGCTAAATAAAGAAGAGAAAGCGAGCTGAGCACCAGTATCCATCTCTCTCTGCTTCCTGACTGTGGATGTCGTGTGGCCAGGCACCTCATGCTCCTGCCGCTATGGACACACCCTCAAACTGTGATCCAAAATAAGTCCTTTCTTCTTTAAGCTGCTTTTCTCAAGCATTCTGTCCCACCAGCATGACAGGTGACTAAAACACCGGTGGAATATTGTAAGATCTGAGGCCAGGGTCCATCTGCTGAGATGTCCAGATTTCTGTGTCCTAGAACAAAGGATTGGATAGGAACTCAGAGGATATGAGAGAAATAGAGGTGGTTTGTGAAGAAAACACAAGCCCCAAGAATGAAACTGAGCTAGAGAGCTATGTCAGGTCTGAGGTCAATACTAGGAGCCTGTTGTGTAACACTTTTTATGAAGAGACATAAATATCTTCAACCAGCTAGAGCAATGTTTCTCAACCTGTGGGTCATGACCTGCACAGGGGGGTTGCATATCAGATATTTATATTACAGTTTGTAACTGTATCAAAATTATAGTTATGATGTAACAACAAAATAATTTTATGGTTGGAGATCACCACAACATGAGGAATTATATTAAAGGGCCACAGCATTAGAAAGGTTGAGAACCACTGAGTTAGAGGATCAATGACAGACAAAATTAAGGATAGCACCAAAGTCCAGCTTGGTCAAACAATGAGTTTACTGGGGCTACTTACAAGAGTATGGATGAGGGATGACTTATAAAAGCAGGAAGGAATCAAAGACAACTACATCACTGAAAGCCCACCCCCTAGCATGGGTGACAGCTCATAAAAGCTGGAACCCTGAAGCTCATTCCATGACTTACACATAGCTCTACTGGCTAGAAAAATTGTCTTCCAGGCATCTCAACTTATCTGAGCCTCCTCAGCAGCCTTTACTGCTTACATAGCCTTTGGAAGTGAGGGTCTTTGTGCATCTGATCAGTTTTAGGGACTTCCTGGGACTTCTGAGTTGTTTACTTCCTGAGTCTTAATGAGCTTACCTTTAGAACATCCTGAGTCTTAGCAGCTTCCCCCCATGGTAGAACTTAGTAGCTCAGAGTAAACAGCTGTATAATAGAGATACAAGAATATTCAGGGGCATGAAAGTAAAAGTTTTGGAGACGTCGAATACAGTTCAGTGTAGGCAGAACACTGCATGAGAAAGAGAGTAAAACAGGGATACATGGAGATGACCAGAGAGGGACTGGAATGTAAACTAAAGATGTGAATTGAAAGGATGGACCACAGAATGTTACAGAGGAGAACAGGAAAGTTTAATTTTTACCAGGACGACAATGGGCGGTTGAATTGTGGGAAAGATCTAAAATGGGAAGCCGAGGAAAAAACAGTTATAATCGAGGCAGAAGACATCAAGTATGAATTAATTATTGCAAGAAACAACTAGATAATTATTACAACAACCATTAGCTTTAGAATGGTGTAGCCCACCTCAAACTCTTCCCTAATTGCCCCTGACTGATAATATAAGAATTAACAAGTTTGGGATCTTGAGAGATAGCTCAGTCAATGAAGTGTTTGCCTTGCAAGCAAATAGACCTGAGTTCAAGCCCCAGAACACATGTTTAAGAAGAAGAAAAACTTAAAAAGCAAGATGTGGTGACACACATTTGTAACTTATATGCTGGGGAGGTACAGAAGACAAGAAAAGCCCTGGAACTCATTGGTCAGCTGGTTTTGCCCACTTGATGAGTGAGAGATTCTGTGTTAAAAGTCAAAATGGTGCCCATTCCTTCTACTTGGTTCTAGTCCACACCACTGAGGACGTTCCTCAAGCCTTCTGTCTCTTGTCTGCCCATCTTTCCATGCCTCTAACTTCATCACATGCCAGAGGTTTCATATGGCAAGCCATATGGTGTGATGCTTTTACAACTCAATATCCACTGGAAAGCTCAACAGGGAAGAATCCCGAGACTTTCTGACATAAGCTAGCTTACCCTGGCTTTGGTTCCAGATGCCTACCTATGCCTTGAATGTTATTTGTTGACTGCTCTACGGGATACTCAGCCTTCCAACTCAGAATTCAGTGGGGCTGTTTAGAGGTAACATCTCAGGGGAGACAATCTGGTAAGGAGCCAAAGGCCAATGCTGACTGTACAATCTGATATACCACTTGTTGTGGGACTTTTCCTAGGGACTCATGAACAGACAGAGCACTGATGACGGGTTAAAGAAATAATTCCACTCAAGTCTAGTTTCTCAAAACATTGAGCTCATTTGGGCTACTTGCAAGGGTTAACTGATGCAGACATGGATGTCACAAAGCCAGCTGCATCACCAAAAATTTTTCTACATGGACATGAATGACAGCTCATAAAAGATTATGCCTTCCTTGTGTTTTTTTCATGACTTGCAGGCTGCCTGAAAGGTTAGAGAATCTCCTTTCCACAGCAGCTGTTACTGTTTATATAACCAGAGAGAAGAGTCATATGAGTCTTATAAGTTTTAGGAACCTCCTGAGACTTGTGAGTTTTGTTAACTTCTGAAGCCTCGTAAGTATCCTTTACTTCCCTCCCAGGAGAAATGTCTCAATCCCTAGAAAATACCCATGCAATATCACTTTGGTCTTTCTCTATGTCTTCTGAGATGATTGACACTTTCCTCCTGGGGCAGCTGTGAGGAAAGAACAAGGTCATGTGAGCAAAAGTTATTCTTAAGCACAAACCATTAAACAAGTAGCAGTGACTGTGGACCCTTGTGAGTACCAAGACAGAGGAGCCCTGACTAAGTGTTAATGACTATATCGCATGGGACTACATGAAAGAGTGGTGAGTATTGTTAGGATTCTCCAACTTAGAGTCATGACTCTTCCCTAGTACACTTGAACCAATAAGCAACTATTGAAAACACTCAAAAGTGCTTCCTAACAACAGATTTCTTGTAACCAAGAAAATGATAGCTCTCAGATATTCAAGTGCATCTGTGCATGAAAAATATTATCCACTAAGTGTCGATGAAATATGAGAGTACTGTGATTAAATGATTTAAAAAAACAGGCTATTTTCAATTATTCTAAACATCATGGATGGAACTCACAGTTCTAATGTTGAATGAAAAAAGATATGTTCACACAAAGAGTTTTTTTTTTTTTAAGAAAACAATCTTTGCCTATGACCAGCATCTTAAGTTTATGCCAAGGGTCTACAAATGACAGCAGTGACACTTGTATCTATCACTTTGTTTCCATCGATATCTTTTGGCTCAGTGAACATCATAGAAGAGGGGACAGAAAGAATTTCAGAGCCTTCTGGGAAAGACATCGGTGTGGGAAGTCCTTCTGTATATGTGTTGCTTTTATTGGTTAATGAATAAAGCTGTTTGAAGGTGCGTGGTTGATTGGCAGTTATGATTCACCAGACTAGCTTTAATATATATAATTCAGTTTTAATAAAGGGAAGGAAAAGGAACTTACAAATCCAAGGTTCCAGTGAGGAGTTCAGGAAAACAAAGAGCAGGCGGCCGCAGGCCAGCAAGATTTTATAAGTCAATATTAGCCTAAGGGGGACACGCCTTTAGCCGAAGGGGGACACGCCTTACAAAACAAGGTTTTTGGCTAGGCTTCCCCTTCAGCTGTTTCAGCCAGTGGCTTAGCAGAATAGAGCTAGGCAGGAAAACTAAACTGAATGCTGGGAGAAAGTAGGCAGAGTCAAGAAGAAGCCATAGAGAAAGCCGCCAGAGGAGAAAGATACAAGCTGTCAGCTAGAACCTTGCCGGTAGGCCACAAACCTTATGGTAAAATATAAAATAATAGAAATGGGTTAATTTAAGATATGAGAGTAAGCCAGAAATACGCTTAAGCTATTGGCCAAACAGTATTGCAAATAATATAGTTTCTGAGTGATTATTTCATGGTCTGGGCAACCAAGAATGAACAAGCGGTCTCCCCCAACAAGACGTGGCCATTGAATTCATAAACTGACTGCATTTACGACTACCTGCACAAGACACACACACTGGGTATTAGCACAGTAGCCAATACCCAGCAGGCAACTCGAAATGGACTTGGTGAGTTATGACAACAACAGCAAAAAGAGAGGACCCGAAAGTGTGGGACAGACACATACACAGACATATGGAATAGCAGCCTTCTAGGATGTTGGAGCACAAAAGTGTTATATACATCCTTTTCCTCCCCCACATCCTTAGAGAGATCTCATTTTTCTTAGATTTATCCACTTCTCACACTATGTTGGCCTAGAGATTTGGCTTAGAGAGAGTCGCCTTGGGAAGTGACTACATTCTATTAGGACTCATAATTGTACAGCATTATGGTCTGAACTCTATTTATTGAAAACAAGTTAATCTGAGTCTCCTCATCAGAACAGAGCATGATGCCAGACACCAGCCCTCAGGGTATCGTTACTGGAGGGGAGTGCTAGCCCAGGGATCTGCACTGGGAATCTAAAGGTGTGCTCAAGAAAACCCCTAGTATGAGTCTAGGGCTCCTCTGATGTTGGAATTCAGATTCTCTACTCCCATGGCTTCCTCTCTCATGAGTATCTAGCATTAATTAACCTGGCTGGAAAAAAATCAGGACCTGGTAAAGCACAGGGCAAGACAAAAAATGAATTTCGCGCATTCAGAGATAGCCTATTTAGTCGTCTTTCTCGTCTATGCGCTAACTCTCTGATAAAAAGCAACCAAACCAGGTAAGGGCTTCCGTTGCCTCAGACTCTAGGTAACAGACATGGTGAGAAGGCATGGTGACCAGAGCCCGGAGGCAACTAGCCGTGTGGCATCGTGGGAAGCAGAGGGATGAATGCTGGCACTCAGCTCACTTTCTCCCTTCTATTCCACCTAGAAGTTAGGATGGGGCTTCTTACACTAACCAAATCTCCAAAATCTATCCCAGACATACCCAAAGATTTGTCTCCAAGGTGATTCTGTATCGTGTACAATTGGTAATCAATGCAAACTATCAGAAGTCCACTCCTTGTCAATTTGCCACCCAAACATAACAATTTCAAGTTATAACCTTCTGACCCTTGACCTCATAGGGTCATGGATGCAAAATGCTATCAGTCCAACTTCAATTAATCAACACAGTCATTATCCCAGGGGACTAGTAAGAACTGAAATACAGGGAGGAACAGCAACTAAAAGCACACCCGAAGCCCTCATCACAGACCACTGTGAATATAGCTCTTATTTCAAATGTTCAAATCTAAAGACTCACAGACAGGGATCCCGGACCACAGATACAGAGAACAAACACCCCAGTGAAGTCCGGAAAGCAAGTTTGGGGTGGTAATGGCTTGCTATGGTAGACTAAGATGTTGTCTTCTTCCATTCTCGTCTTAATTATCTGGTAATGGCCAAGTCTCCTAATTGATCTGAGCACACACAAGGTGAAGACATTGGTCCAAAGCTCCTGGCTGAAACCACAGGTGCATTCTTAAATATCAGCACGAGATACCCCAGGACCAAGTTCTCAGCAAAAAGGAGATTTATTTGCCCCAGAGGGACAAAGGACCGGGAATAAGAGGTAAAGGCAGGAGATGGAGAACAAGGGAGAAGGGGGAAGGGATCAAAGGAGAGGGGTTATTTATCCCAGAGTGTTGTGGGAGCTCCTTCTGCTCCTTCAGCCAATAGCCGCTGAGATACCAGCCCACTGGGGCGTGGTCTCTCTTTTTAAAAATGTGGCCACTTCCCTCCGCTAGCTCTCTGGTTCCCGGCTCCGCTTCCGACAACTAGGCCCCCTTCCTGATTGCGCAGAGGGCTGTTGTCTGAGACGGTGATCTGTAAGTTTTTCCCCTTTAAATAAATAACCATTCTATTAATCATAATTCCAAACTGGTGTGGGATTGTTTGTGATTTACGCCATCACCAGAGGCTCTGTCTACAAAAGCTCTTGTTCCGTAGCATAAGGGGCTTGCTTACGAGACCCACGTGAAGCATGCAGGCCCTGATGGAACACAGTTGTGACACAGTACTGAGGATGAGGATCCCTGAGACTTACTGCTCAGCCAGCTACACCTGACTTACGCTCCAGACCAGTGAAAGACACTGCCCCCCCCAAAAAACAGAGAAAACAAAAGAGGAAAAGAAAAGAAAATCAAGACGAACAGTGTCTGAGAAATGACATCAGAATTTGACCATCAGCCTCCACATGCACATGTATTGTATGTATACACGCATGCATGTGCAAGCCTGCACTTGCATGTGCATGAACATACATAAATAAAAAGATAACTAAATGGAAAGAATGTGAAGAGAAAGAAGAAAAGAGGGAGAAGAGAGGGCAGGAGGGAGAGGTGGAAAGGAGGGATTACATTCATGAAGGTAATACGTTCAGGAAGAGATAGATAAGGGATGAAAACTGAACGAAAATCAGGAAAGACAGAGACGAGGTGGGGAAGTAAGTGGGATGCAGCCCCATCCTCTGTAGGGCATGGAGACGGTGTGAGAGCCATGGGGCAGAGCCCCTGAGCCACTCTGATATGGCATGGAGCACAGTGGCTACTTTGCTAGGGAGGGCCGGCCTTGTCCAGAGGTATAAGTCAGAAAATCTACCTGTTGGGGATGCAGGTGGGTTGGCAGAGCTGTTGCCTAGCATGCCTGAAGCCATGGTTCCAACCTATGTACTTCATTAACCCAACCTGGTAGCACATTCCTATAACCCTAAGAAGGTCATCCGCAGCTAATGGTGAGTTCTGGGGTAGCCTGGACTCCATGAGACCCCCATTTCAAAAACAAAAGAAGAGCTCCCCCATTCTGAAATACAGTAGCGCATCCAAATGCAAACGCACAAGAACAGTCCAGCTCTCCCCGCAAGCTGTCCATCACATCTGGCCGTGAGCCTGTTTACAACACGATATGAACTTATGTTCAATTACCGGCGGAACTTTATCGTTAAAACAGAACTTGAAAATATGCATGTCGAATCTAAAAAAAAAAAAAAAACCCAAACCCAGCTCACACACACTCCCCAAACCAAATTTGAAAAGTCTGCACCGGGGCTGTGCCAGGCTTTCAAAGCCATCTGTTTTCAAAGCCTACCTTCCTCCTTGTTTACTGCAGCCTGTCTGCTGGTTTAACAACCTCCAGTGGGATTTCACACGCCTCATTATGCAAAATCACTGCTTATGCATTCGCTCTGCCACTTGCCTAACTAATCTCAACTCGGTAACACCTTTCCTAGGCGGCTCCCCAGTCTGGAGTCCTCCTACAGGGCCTCAGATCAAGCACTGAAGAGAAGGAGGGAGCAAGACAAAAGGCATCCTCCACTGTGCTTGCCTTTATCAGGTGGTCTAGAATCTGAGATGCTACTTAAGGTGAGAAGCCAAAAACAAGAAACAAAACAGAAAAAAAAAAAACACTAAGAAAGACAAACCAGCAGGATTATAATATACATTCAAAATAGAAAAGAACACTCTTGCATTGTATGTAAGTTAGAAAGGCAAGTTCAGGCCCCTCCTTATTCACCGGTTCTCCCTCTAAATTATCTGTTTGGAATGTTCTGTGTGTCAGGATACATGTGCGCGTGGGTCTGAAGGTCCGAGGAGATCCTGAGGTGTCTCTCCTTCAGTACCATCCACCTCTTCTGTTTGAAGGAGGATCTCTCATTGTCCTGGAACTTTCGACTATGTGGGCCAGGTTAGTTAGCCAGGCGTCATCTGGTTTCCACCCCCACATCACAGTGCTGGGATTACAGGCCTATGCCTTTGCGTTCAGTGTTTTACATGGGTTCTTAATTTCTGCCTCTGCATAAAGTTTTGGCTGATGGAACCTGGGGGGATGGCTTAGCCGGCGAAAGTGCTTGCTGTGAGGTAATGTCCTCAGTTCAAATCCCCAGCACGCACATCAAATCTAGGCACTGTGGTAGAGACTTTTAATCTCAGAACTGGACAGGAGGAGACACGCAGATCCCAGGGACAGGCTGGCCAGCCGAGCTGGCTGTATTTATACTTCTCTTCTTTAGGGGGAATCTTTTTCGTCCCTCTTCATTTTTCTTTGCTGAAATCATAAAACTGTACTATAGTGATTCCCAAATGGTGTGGGCTAATTTTCTGATTTAGGCCTGTATTTTGGAATTGGCTCTCCAGAGGAAGAACCGATGGAATGACCATGGACTGAAAGTGGCCTTCCTAGGCTATCTGTTTCCCACCACAGAAGCTGAGAGTCTGATAGCCGCTCAGCCCTTCGTGCTGTGTGTCTAACGTGGTGGTTTGAAAGAAAATGGCGCCCAAAGGGAGTGACACTATTAGGTGCTGTGACCTGGTTGGAGTAGGTATGGTCTTGCTGGAGGAAGTATGTCACTGTGGGGGGGCGGACTTTGAGGTCTCTTTTCTCAATCTTCACTCAGTGTGACAGTCGGTTGACTTCCTGCTGCCTTCTGGTCAAGATGTAGACAGCACCATGTCTGCCTGCACACCACCATGCTCCCTGTTGTGATGATAACGGACCGAACCTCTAAAACTGTAAGCCACCAGCTCAGTGAGATGTTTTCTTTGTAAGAGTTGCCATGGTCATGGTGTCTCTTCACAGCACTAAACAAAAGCCTAACTAAGACATCTTAGAAGTCCCAATCTGGCATTGAGGGCCCACAAGATTTTTGGTAGCTGCGAGTCTTCAGCCCGAAAGAAGGTGGTTCTGACACCAACAGAAGGATGAGCAGTAGCAGGATAGAGTTAGGCATCAGTGAGAATGAAGGCAAGCAGGCAAAAAACCAAACACTTTCATCTTCAGTCTCCTTTACCAGAACACCACAAGGTGCTCCCCACATTTAGGATGGGCCTTCCTATTCCAAATAAAACCCCTCACAGGAGTGCCCAAGGGCGAACCTTTTAGATGGTTCTAGATCCATTCATGTTGACAACCATGATTAGCGACTACACTCTATAATCTGCTTGGAACTGATTTGAGGATCTTGTACAAGGTGTGAATCAAGATTCGTTTTCATTACAGTATTTGGTTGACCCAGTTATCAGAAGCAACAGGTTTACTGCTGTGCCCCTCATTCCCTTATAGCAACACGTGGAATAAATCTTATGAATGTTAGTGATAGTTGGGGTGCCTGATTTTAAATTTTTCCCAGAGTTGGATTTCGTGCTCTTGGTGAAAGAAATACAGTGCCTCTTTGGATGGGAGGCAAAACCACAATGGGATGCAGACTTCTGAAATGCAAGAGGCAGGAAGACCTTCGAAGGTGCATTTGGAATGAACAGTTATGTCACGGCCTGCTCTTTGGTTCTTAGAAGATAAATGAAAACATGATCTCCTTTCCTGGGAGAGAAAGATAAGAGCTTGGAAAACGATAGTTCTTGCCTCAAATCACCACCAACCTTGTATGAGGGCAGAACCATCATGAGTCACGGGGAAGACAAGCTCCCAGAGGCTGCCATGTTTTCTGCACAGAAGACCACTCCCCCCCCCCCGCCCCGTTCTCTTCCCTTTCCCAGGCTCACTTGGGAAGACGGTACTCATTAATTACTAGCTGCAAACTAGTAAATTGGAGTTAATTATCTGGACAGATCTCATTGCAATTCCAACACGGCTGAAGTTAAATAAAGCCACCCCTTTAAAGTTCACAGAGCCTTTCAAGATATTCCTTAAAGGTATTTGGACATCTCTAGCTCAGACCATGTGCTTGGTGGAGAGAAGGGTTACTCTATGACATCCCAGTTCAGGCTGCAGTAACCACCTGCCACCCCACCCACCTCCCAGCAATCCCAGGGTGCCAAGAAGAATGGCTCTGACCCATGCTGCCTGCCTTCTGAGCCACGTATGTTACTTGAAGTCAGAAGAACTGGTATAGCATGTTGGGTTCTGCCCCATTTGCCTCCCCTTAAAAAGAACATCACTGGACTGGGGAGATGGCTCGGTCAGTAAAGTGCCTGCCACATCAGCATGAAGACTTAAGTTCAAATGGGCAAAGCCCACACAAAATGCTGGGCAGATGGCATTTTAATCCCAACACTGAAGAGGCAGTGGCCAGGGCTCACTGACCAGACTGCCTAGATGTGAGAGACCCTCATCTCAAAAGAAAAACAGAAAGAAAAGAAAAGGGGAGACAGGGGCTAGAAAAGGCACCCCAAAGTAACATCTGGTGCCCACATTAGAGTGTAGCTGTTTTCCTTCAAATTGAAACATTCCCTCCAGGAACGAGGTTTGGAGCAGGGATGTGGACTCATGAGACTCAGAAAGCAAACAAGCTTCAGGGATCTGAGAAGACTGAAACTTGCAAGGTTCTTAAGGGTCCCTCCCCAAAGGTGTGGAAGCACTGAGCAACTGCTGGGAGGGTCTCCTCTGGCCAGTCAAGGTGCCAAGAGGAGATTCTCTGGCGGGTAGAGCAAGTCATGCAGAGAGCTCCAGGGTTGTAGCTTTCTTGAGTCATTGCTCATGGTGGGGCAGGAGGGCTTCTCAGAGAAGCAGCTATGCTTGAGACATCCCTGATCCTGAGTAACCCCTCACACACACTCTCGTTAGTAACCCCAGGAAACTCGCTGGCTCGCCGAGCTGTACTTTGGTAGAATCATTACTTTAGACTGCAGTGGGCTCCCTATTGGGGGGTGAGTAAGTCCCTCTCTCTCTCTCTCTCTCTCTCTCTCTCTCTCTCTCTCTCTCTCTCTGTGTGTGTGTGTGTGTGTGTGTGTGTGTGTGTGTATCTCTCTCCCTCCCTCCCTCTCTCCTGTGTGTGTGTGTATGTGTTCATGCTGTGTCTCCCCAGGAAACGTCTCCCACACATGTGAACATATGCACATAAAACCACAAACATGCCCGAAAAAAAATTTTTAAGAAGAAAAGTACCAGCTGGGAGTAAAACAGGATCATGAAATTCAATAAACATCAGAGAAGACCTCAAGAGAGGGAAGAAGCAAACCCCTCAAGAAGCTGCTTGTGGTTCGTGAGACATCAGAACCCGGATTTACAAGTCCCCTCGGGGCTGTGAAGATAATTGGAGTGAACCAAATCCAGCATGAGAGTATAGGCAAGAGTGAAAAGAAGAAGCTGAACTGAGAGCAAGCGCGAGAGACGCT
The DNA here is from genome assembly GCF_903992535.2 of Arvicola amphibius. Lineage (NCBI taxonomy): Eukaryota > Metazoa > Chordata > Mammalia > Rodentia > Cricetidae > Arvicola > Arvicola amphibius. The sequence continues at coordinate 91,990,249 of NC_052056.1, forward strand.
CCTGCGTGTTCTTCAGTCCCTGGGGAGGGTGACTGTGATTGGTCGAGAGACCTACCTAGGCTCTTAGGACCTACTTAGGTCCTCAGTTCCTACCACCATGAATAATTCCCTGTGTTGCTCCTGTGGTAGTCTGTAATGCACCAGCAGGGAGCACAAGCCTTTCGGAGCTAATGGTCTACAAAGGATGTTACCAAACTTGGGGTTACATCACCAGTGACAGCCTAAGAAGCCAGGTTCAGCCACCTGTCCTTGGGAAGCCCATTAAGACAGCCTAATTGATAGCAAAAAAAACTAAAAGGGAGCTGGGCAGTGGTGACGCACGCCTTTAATCCCAGCACTCAGGAGGCAGAGGCAAGTGGATCTCTGGAAGTTCAAGACCAGCATGGTCTACAGAGCGAGTTTCAAAGTAGCCAAGACTACACATGGGAACCCTATCTCAACACCCCCTAAAAGTGGGGAGGGAGCATTTAGTCAAGGTAGCCACATTGGAAAAAGGGACAAGGAGATCCAAGGATATTCTCAACTCCATCTTCAGCATCCTCAAGTGTGGTTAAAGTCTCAATAGAGGGCCAGGGAAATGCACGTCTAAGCAGTCTTGGTGAGAGTGTGGTTCTGTCCACCATTGACCCATCATTGCCTGGACTCCAGGCTCTCCAGCAAGACGGTACGACAAATGTCAGAACTGTGAGAAATCTCCTGGGAGACAAGTGTCCCCTCTGGTTGACTCCAGGTTTCAGAGAATTTCCCTTCTCCAACATGAGAGCAACTTCTAATCCTTGGAATCCATAGCTTCGGTAGTCTAATATTCAGATTAAGAGGCGTGCGTGCGTGCGTGCGTGCGTGTGTGTGTGTGTGTGTGTGTGTGTATGTGTGTGTGTGTGTGGTCGTCCCCACAGATGAGAAGGGGACATCAGATCCCTTCCATCTAGAGTTACAGGTGCTTGTCTGCGCATGCTGGAATCTGAGCTCCGGCCATCTGGCCCTCTGGTAGAGACGTAAGCACTCTTAACCACTGAGCCATCTCTCCAGCCTCAAACATCTCTTTAGAACATATTCGCTTCTGCCAGGCTGATTACAGGGAGGCCGACTCAGCACAAGGAGAAGAGCGTACACTGATGACTAAGCAGGGAGCTGGGGATGCTCTGAAAATCAGCTCGCCATGGTTGGAAAGCGAAGAAGCGCCTTGTGAACTGATAATGGGATTTTACGAGGTGATAAAGAGCAGTGCGAGTGGAAGGGAAAGAAAAAGAGCTGCAAAGATGCGGGCAGAGCATCTCAGGAAGGCGTGCCGAGGATGGACAGCTGCACCGGGGCTGAGGCACACCCGGTCGCTTGAGAGAGTCGGGGCTGCAAGTCCCAGGTGGCCAGAGAGCGAGGGTAATGTCAAATTCCAGATGTGTGGGCTCCCCTCCACCCTGTCAAGGTCCTTCCAGGACAGCAAGAGCGACAGCAGCTGATCACAGCAGGGCAGAATGGAGGGTGAAGTGGGGCAAGGAGAAGCCTGGACAGATCAGTGGCAGAGATGGGGTCCCAGATCACAGGTTACCAGGTTGCCTTATGGCACGGTGAGGTCACGTACGGATGAATTCACTGGCCACATGCCCCAGGCCTACACTGCCATTCCTGGTAGAGTCAGGTATTTCTTTGGGCCGCCAGTTCACAGACAAATAATGACACAGACTTATTATTGACTTATTATTAATTATGAAAGTTTTGTCTTTAGCTTAGGCTTGTTTCTAACTAGCTCTTATAACTTAAATTAACCCATTTTTTTTATTAATCTACATTCTACCATGTGGTTTTTACCTCTATCCCATTTTGTGTGTCTGACTTGTTCTGCCCTCCCCACCCCCCCACACACATGTTCACGTTCATCTCCTATGGCCTCTCTCTGCCCAGAAGTCCAGCCTATACTCCTGCCTACCTATTGGCCATTGAGCTCTTTACTAAACTGATCACATCAATATATCTGAGATAAATACAGAGGGAGGCAGCTGTTACTTCACCTCTCCCTCAGCTGGCTGCTGCCACTCAAGGTAGCTTCAGCTGGCTCTCAAAACTCTGGCAGCTGGCTACCCAGGCAACCTGACTTCCCATGCCACAGCCTACCACATGCACACAGAGACACACTTGCACATTATGCATGCTTATGCATGAGCACGTATGCTCAATAACATGTGTATAGTCATCTGTACATACATGAACACAAACATACTCACCCATAAGCACATAAACATGAACACTTGCTTATGTACATAGATTACACACTCATTTATGCACATAGGCACACAGATATACATGTAAACACGTGCACACTTCTGAGGCACAAGCATGTGCTGCTGTGTGACACTAATCCTAGGAATATGAGCAAGGTTTATTAACCTCAGATAGGTCACTGACAGACCAAAAAAAACCCTACACGTCCAGCTCAGCGAAACAATGAGTTTTTACTGGGGTTACTTACAGGAGTCTGGGTTCAGAGTTCCTTGCAGGAGCAGGAACAATTCAAAGTCAGTTGTATCCCTGAAGCCTACCCAGCATAGGTGATGCCTTTTAAAGCTAGAAGCCTCTGCACAACTTGTGCACAGCTCAGTGGGTGTGTCTTCTAGGCAACTCAGCTAGTCTCTCTCCTCAACAGTCCCAAGGACTTATGTAACCTTGGGGAGACAGAGACCTTGTACATCTGGTTAGTCTCAGGGACTTCCTGAGACTTTTTAGTTGTTTACTTCTTGAGTCTTAACAAGCCTCCTTTAGAACTTCTGGGGTCTTAGCTAGCAACTGTGGAAATTGCTACATAAACATGCATTTATATAATACTTAGTCATACATGCATATAAATGCACTTATACAACATGACCAAAAACACATACACACATGTGCACCATGTAGTGCATATATACATGGACATATATACTCACACATGAGCACATATACAGGTATACACATGCATGCATATTCACCCATGCACATATGTAAAATTTAGCCCTGTGCACATGTACATGCACACCCATGTGAACTCTCACCCATGAACACACATATACACACTCACTGTAAATATTTGCATACATACATAAACTCACACATGCATGCATCCACATCCACACTTGCCCACACACACTCATCGCACATATTTGCATGCACACATTCGCATGCACCACATACAGGATTCTGAGAGACAGCGCTGAAAGGAAAACTGGCTGATATGTCGGGGGGAGGAACAGCTGGAAGGAGCCAGGTGGGAAAGGCAGCTGGGAGCGCTGCAGGGGTCCAGAGAGCTCATGGGGCGAAGCCCTGAGCCCATGATTAAGCTAGTAGGACTTGCCAAAGGCAGGCTCTCTTTGTTGCTGTCACCCATCATGACCCCCTGGCACAGGACTGAATCTCCAGAATTAATACATTCTTGTTCTGACAGCCACCCACATGCCTGCCATCCCACCGGCCTCTGCCTCCCAGAACTGACAAGTTCCATAATGCCAGAGTATCAAGAGCCTGCTGCAAAGCCAGGAGTAATTTCACAGCCTGGCTTCATGGGTCCTTGATGCTTCCATTCAGAATCCTCCTAAATTAAAAACACAGCGTCACTCAATGCGTGCAGCCTGCTTCATCCCGCTCCTGACAACTGCAATCAACCTGAGTGACCCAGGAGCCCCCATGAACAGTAGCGGTCTGTCTATCAGCGGTTTCAGTGCCCAGCTTACAGTCTGTGGGGCGTAGGGCTAGCTCAGTGCCTACTCTTCTTCTTATTGAGATACACACACACACACACACACACACACACACACACGACTCCAAGCCAAGTAATTGCTGTAGTTTGAATGCATCATTTACAGACTGAATCAGATAGTCCCTCATACGCTTGTGATTTCGGTCTTTGCAACACTATCAGCGATACTATCCGGACAGGGAGGGTGCACCAGAGAGGCTGTATAGGGGAGGCTGTGTAGCCTTGGGAAACGGGGCTGTGAAGTGAGGAAAGAGACACTTTCTGAAGGTTAGAACCGAGCCACTGTCTCCTACCTTGCCTTGCTTTCCCTGCATTCTGGTCCACTACGATGTGAACAGCCTCTGCCACACACTCCTGCCCCCAACAATCTGAAGCTGCCCTGCTGAGCCTTCCCTGTTATGATGGAACTGTGAGCCTCTCTCCATAGACAAGTTTTCACCGCATAACGAAGTGACTGGCAGCCTTCGCACCCTAAAAGTTCATATGTTAGGAATTTTGCCCCCAAAGTCATCTGTTGCGGGCATTTGGAGGTGGGATATATTAGAAGGACCTGAGGCTCACGTGGCTGAACGCTTGGACCCCATCTGGTGGTGTCCTTTGGGATGGTTTATGGAACATTCAAAAAGTGGAGCCTTTGGTGGCGCACGCCTTAATCCCAGCACTCGGGAGGCAGAGGCAGGCGGATCTCTGTGAGTTCGAGGCCAGCCTGGTCTACAAGAGCTAGTTCCAGGACAGGCTCTAAAAAAAAAGCTGCAGAGAAACCCTGTCTCGAAAAAACCAAAAAAAGAAAAAAAAAGAAAAAAAAAGTGGAGCCTTGATGGAGGAAGTATGTCACTGGGTGGTGGGCTTTGAGACTCTACACTCTGGCCCCACTTCCTGTTTAAGTATTGCTTCCTAACTACAAATGCTATGCGAGTGGCCAGGCTCCTGCTCTTGCTTGCCATGCCTTCCCCACCGTGATGGACTCTACCCCTTTTGAGTCATAAGCTGAAGTAAGTCCTTCCTCCCCTCAGCTGTTTTCCCCCCAGGGTGTTGTATCACAGTGGGCAGAAAGTAACTTACACACAGGGCTATTAAAATTATAAAGGCTAAGATTGGGTCTTCATATGGTGTTATGGGTCTTTAAGGAAGCCAGAGCTAGCTCATCAGTTCTGTCACCATGTGACATACTGCAGCAGGTTTTAATATGTGACAAGATCATCCTCACAAGCTGACTTGAACTTCTACAAGCTTCTGCACTTGCATATTAACCTACCTGTGGTTCCTACTGCAGCAACCGAATGTGTGAAATTGTCTAATAAAGAGTCAGACAGAGCAAGATCTCATCTCGTCTGTGCTATTTCTGCCTTCAGAATATATAACTCCTCTGCACCTCTGCTTTCTTGTCTGTCGCACAGGGATGGCAGGGTGGCGGCAGTAATAACTCGTAGTGCTCACTAGAGAAGACTTCTTCTCTGAGATGGAGAGATAATTCTGTTGGTGAGGTGCCTGTCATGCAAGCAAGAGGATCTTCCCAATTGGGTGGGGGTGGATGTGCTTGTAATCCTGGTGCTGGGAAGATGGAGATGATAGGCAGGTAGATCCCTGGGGTTGCTAACATGTCATCCAGAATTCACCACTGATCCTCGTGACTCCACCTCCCACAATGCTGGAGCTGCAGGTACTTGGCAGTCATTCCCAGCTGCTTACATGGGTGCTAGACACTCAAATTTGAGGGTCCTCGTTCTTTCTGTTCGCAAGTATTACCCAATGCCATGACATCTCCCTGATTCCCTTTCAAACCCCTTCACAGTCATGTAGTGTGGGGAGCTGTGGGCTGTGTTCTGGCCGCCCTGCTCCCAGCTGCCTGGCTAGCTTATGCCCCCGAAATAACAACACATAAACTGTATTTAAATGAATACATTTAAAACATTGCCTGGCCCATTAGTTTCAGCCTCTTACTCACATCTTAACTAACCCATATCAATAATCTGTGTAGCACCACGAAGTGGTGCCTTACCGGGAAGATTCTAGCGTTCGTTCATCTTGGGCCGGAGCTTCATTGCGTCTGACTCCCTGAGGAGAGGCATGGCAGTCTGACACCAGAGAGCAGAGGCATGGCGATTTATTAACTTCCCTTCCCAGGATTCTGTTCTGTCTACTCCACCCATCTATGTTCTAACCTAAAAGGCCAAGCAGTTTCTTTATTAATTAACCAATGGAATCATCAGATAGATAGAAGACACACCTACATCACAGTCACACTCAGAAGTGTGCCTCAGTCTCTTGGTGACACAAAATCTAGCTCAGGTTGACAATAAAAAAATAACCACTGGCAGCCCTATTTATTCCAATTGTGTCTAGTAAGATACACACTCATTGTGCTATAGACTTGCCCAGCTTGTCATAGCTAGAAACCCGTAGAGCTATGAACTCAGGCCTGCTAGATTCAGTAGAGCTTACTCATTCTACTCTAGCAACATCTCTCTCTCTTCCAGAAGAATAATAGATGAATATTCAAAGGGCTGGATGGGGGCTGGGTGTGATTCAGTGGTAGAACACTAACTTAGGACCTCTCAGAGAGGGGCTAGGGACCTAGTTCAAAAGGAAGAACACTTGCCTATAATCCCGCAGCAAGTGTCTGGGAGTGACTCAGTGGTAGAGGCACCTGACTAGAATCCCCCAGTGAGGAGTTAGGGTACGAATCAGTTCTAGAGATCCTGCCTAGAGTCCCCGAGTGAGGGGCTGCAGTGTGGCTCAGTGGTACAGCAGTTGCCTAGAATCCCCGGGTGAGTATCTGGCAGTGTGATCCTCTAGTAGAGCACCTACCTAGCGTGCACAAGCATATTACTAATTCCCAACACTAAGAACAAAGCAAACCAAAACTGGATGACTATCCTAAAGAGTATTTTAAAAAAATCCAGGACAAGGCAACTGTCCCCATGAGGACCAAACATATTATGTAACTATCATTTCTAATCCCAGCTAAAAGTCCTGTTGGAATTCGGTGGCGGTGTCTTTAGTCCGTAAGTGTGACTTCCCTTTAAGAATCCGTGCCCTTTTCAGCAAGTCTACACCGATGTCCTTTGACCTTCCCTTGCTGGTTAATTAGAGCCTTGGAGGGGAAGGCAGAGAAAAACGTGTTCCAACAGAAGGGGGAGTTTTCAAAAATAAATGCTCCTTAGGACCACTTGACTGAAAATTTCATTAATTCATTAATTAAGATCTACAGCATGAGACTCCCAGGACAGAACAAACACCATCTGTACGGCAGAGGCGCCAAATTTTTCTTTTAGCCTCTAAGACCCCAGTAATGAGCACATGTTCTGAATTGTCTCCCCCACCCCCAAATTTAACCGCTTCATGGGCAAAGAAGCAGTACTGGCAACCCAGGTAGGTGTGAGCCAGGGTCCAGAAAGAGGAAACTGTAATCTCTAAGGAGAGCTTCTTGGGTTTAGGCATGGGATGGGAAGCGGGTTACAGCTCAATATACACAGATTTCTAATCCACGAATATGCATAGCTGTTCCCGACACACAGGTTGAGTCCAAATGAATTTGCTCTTCTGTGCCGAAAGCTGGTGGCAGGATCAAATGACGGTTCAAGTTGTTTCCAAATGTGAGATTCTACTAATGCCTTCTAAAAAGTGAGTCTCAGATGCTGGATCAAGAGCTGATTGATGATCATGGAAAGCCATAAAGTCTGAGTTTACATACACCCGGAGTCCTCCTCTGAGAGCCTCCAACACACAGAGGCATGGAACTCATCACATGTACACATGCTGTATACAGGCACGCACACAGCTGAGTGCAGCAACACACACCTGTAATACCAACACTGAGGACACAGATTACCAGGATTCCTCAGTCCTTTTAGCCAGGCAGTCTAGCAGAATTGGCCAGCTCTGGGTTCAGCAAGAGACCTATCTGGAAAAAGAAGGTGGAAGACATTGCATTGAATTTTAATTGATCTTAATAAAACCCAGAGTCAGATATTAGGGGCTGAAAGCTGAAAGATCAGAGAAGCAGAGCAAGCCAGACACTAGTTCTTACCTCTGCAGAATCCTCAGACCAAAGGGACTGATCCTGTCCTCACAAACCCTCAGATTGAATGGATGCTCACACTGAATACTATCTCTATGAAACCTCAGATTGAATCCTGAGCTCCTGTCTCCTCCCAATTTATATTCCTCTCTTTACTCAACCATATCACTTCCTGTCACCACCTCCCTAGTGCTGGGATTAAAGGTGTGAGCCACCACTGCTTGGCTGTTTCTCTTTTAGACAGATTCAATCTTCTGTAGCCCAGGATTGCCTTGAACTCCCAGAGATCCGTCTGCCTCTGTCTCCAGAGTGCTAGGATTAAAGGTGTGTGCCACCATTGCCTGGCCTTTACGACTAAACTATGTGGACTAGCTCTGCACTCTGATCTCAGACAAGCTTCATTTGTTACAGCACAAACAAAATACCACCACATTTCCCTGTTTGCAAGGGAAGACATTTGCAGGGTGATTTCTCCAGGTGTGTGCTTCAGCAATGAGATCTTACTACCAAGATCGATGGGTGACTGAGAGCGATGGCAGTTAGCCTGTCCTGTTTGAGGCGTCTCATGGGACCTCCTAACCAGTCACAACAGCTGCGGTACCTACACAAGACCTACACATGACCAAGTTAGTCAGTTTTCTAACATGGGCAGGGGAGGAGTTCATCCCTAAGGAGCCTTGGGCAAGTATTGTTGAAGGGGGAGGAAAAGTCAGGTTTCTTCAGCATTGTGACCACAGTATTTTGCTCCTGCCCTAGTGAATGTCCCTGAACCCCAAGCATACAGGGGCCACTAATTGTACTCAGTGGGTTGAAGGAAGAAGAGGAGAAGAAAGAGGAGGAAAAAGAAATGAAGTTGGGAAGAACGATGTGAAAGGAGTTGGAGGGGTATTGGATACGATCCAAATATATTCGCGCAAGAAATTACCAAAGATTATATAAGTTAAATAAAGTAGAGAGCAGTTAAGGCCCATCCAGCCTCACAGGCACATAGACACGCACAATCATGTACTCAAACTCAACACATAAATAATAAAAGATGTGACACTCATGCCCACAAATCACTGCCGCCACTTAACCGAGTAAACATGTGATCTCTGCTAGCAAACCTCTTTGGTGACCACAGCAACAAGTAGCGCAGAGCGGGCATCTCTAGTAGTCACAGCCACGGACGGGTACCAACTTTGAGGGATGACTTTCCCACAGGATGCAGGGTCCCACAATTACTAAAAGTGGAAGTAGTTCCCCCTTCCTGCTTTAAAATCCCCAGCTTTGTTAGGGCTCAAATGCAAGCCCCAGGGAGGCATTTCAAGAGCAAATTGTGAATGATGATACCATTTGGGAGGGTCCTCAGCTGCTCTGCCTGTTCCGGTGGACCATGAAGTATCAGGCGAGAAACCCTCCCCTGACACCTTACAAAATGTTTAGATTAATCAAATTTTCAGGCTGCCTCTTTGTGTGGGGAGGATGTTACCAGGAGGAGTGGTGGAGCATTTTCCAGTTATCTGCCTTACCATAGAGGGCAGCTTGATTGCTTTTCTAGAATTACAAACATTGGATCAGACAAGTGTTACCACTGGTATGTTAATTGGTTAAAAAAGAACTACTCTAATTAGATTTTTTAATAGCTGGCTTCGGACGCGGAGACAACAAAGATGATGATTTTTTTTTCCCACATAAGTCTTTGGAGGGGAAAATATCTCTCAAATTTGTTTAGTAAGCTTTCTCTCTCTCCCTCTCTCTGAAGCCCCTCTGGTTAACATTTGGGCTCCGGCGAGCCTCTCGTGCATAGAGTGTGTTTCAAATATTAATGGCCATCTAAATCGTGCTCTCTCTCAGCTCACCTTTTGCGCTCAAAATTCATGAGTGTGTATTGATTTAGGCAGCCTTCCCAAGACCCTTGTACCACTGGGCTCTTTTGTTTCCGTGTTAATACGCCCGGGCTTATCAATTATTCACTCGCAAGTGAAAGCAATATAAATCTAGGATCCTGAACAACAAAAAAAAAAAAGAAAAGAAAAGAAAAATTGTTCTTTCATTTCCTGGTAACACAATGGCACCATGCCCGGGTGACCTAGCCAAAGCAAGGCTTGATTTAGTGACAATATATCTGGTCTTTTCTTTTTCCTTTTGTTGAAGGTGCAAATGGGAGAAGGGAATGTAAACCAAATTAGCAAGCACACACCTGCTGGAGCCAGTGTTCTCCACATACACCGAGGGAAAGAAAAGCACAAGGACATAATACGGAATCATGATGCAAAACCAGGCACAGTGGCCTGCAACCAGCAGTCCCAGCACTAGAGAGCCAAAAGCAAGAGGATGGAGAGTTCAAGGATAGCCTGGGCTATGCAGCAAGACCCTGCCTCAGAAATAATGGTAATGATAATAATAATAGTAATGATAATAATAGTAATAATAATAATAATGAAAATGTCAGAGATCACAAATTGTAAGTTTCTTCTTTCTTTTTTATATATTTTAAGTGTCTAAATAAAGGATTTGTTTTTATAATGGAGTGGTCACCATGCTTACCTAACAGTAATGGGTTTGATTGTGACTTTTTAATACATGCATATAGTGTTATTGGTTGGTAATTCTCTCCTTACCCTCTCCTGTCTGGACCATGGCTCCCACTTCTCTGCACCTTCCCTAACAGTTCCCTTTCATCTCTTCTTTAAAAATCTAGATTCTACGTTTGAGAGGAGAAAGCATACAATATTTTCCTTTCAGAGCATGATTTCTCTTGCTGACCTGAGGATCTTCAATTCCACTGTTTTCCTGCAAACGACAGTTATGTTTCTTCTATGTAGTTGTATATATTCTACTGTGTACCAACTTGGGATCAAGCAGTCAAATATTGAGCCTATGGGTGGTGGTTGGAATGAGAATGGCCTCCAAAGGTTCAATTTGGACTGCTTAATCTCCAGTTGTGGAACTATCTGGGAAGGGTTAGGAAGTGTGACCTTATTGGAGGAGGGTGTGTCACTGGGGGCGGGCTCTGAGGTCTCTAATGGCCATGCCATTCCTAGTTAGTTCTCTCTGCTTTGTACTTGTTGAAGATGTAAGCTCTCAGCTACTGCTACAGCAACCATGCCTGCCTGCTATGTTGCCTACCATGATGGCCATAGCCTCTGGCTCTCTAGAACCATAAGCCCCAAATTAAATGATTTCTTTCATAAGTTTGCCTTGGTCACGGTGCCATAGAGTCTTTGTTTCAACTTTTCCTATGGCTTTTTCCCTCATATGACCTCAGGTCATGTCAATAATACCAGTCAAGACACAATGGGTGTGGAGATCCATTTATGACACTAGAAAACTTAGCTAAATAGATACTCATACATTTTGTGATGAAGACGCTGAGATATAGAGGCTGGGGAGATGGCTCTGTCAGTAAAGTGCTTGCCTTGCAAGTATGAGGATGTGAGTTCAAGTCCCCTGCACTGGTAAAAGAAAGAGGTGGAGAAGGAAGAGGTGGAGGAGGAAGGAGGCCCAGTGGATTGCTTGTAATACTACCAGTGGGGAGACAGACACAGACAGATCTCTGGGGCTCCTGAACCAGCCAGCCTAGCTTGCTTGGCAAGTTCCAGGCCAGTGAGAGACTCTATTTCAGAAACAACGAAGTCAGACCTGGAGAAATGGCAGTGGCTAAGAATATGTACTGATTTTGCAGAAGACCCAAGTTATGTTCCCAATACTCACATCAGGTGGCTCACAACTGCTTATAAATTCAGCTGCAGGGGATCCAAAGACCCCTGAATTCACATGTGCGTGTACACACACACACACACACACACACATGCATGCATGCCTGTCATCCTGACAATGTGTGTACTCATATGAACACATATTAAAATGCACACAAAAAAAGAAAGAAAAAAAGAAAAGGAACTTTGCTCTGTTAGGCTGTTTATAGCATGTCTTAGAATTACAAGATTTCTGCCTAATTAACTTTCAGTTAATCAGATAATTCAATTAAACATAGCACCCTCTTCCCCCCAAGCAATTGGTTAATTGAAGTTTCAGTGGGTAGAAAGCATCGCAGAGCGTCATCCAGTAACTGAATAGACCAGAATGAGTGCCAGGAGAGGAATCCATAAGACACGAACCACATAAGCTTTGTGTGTGTGGAAGTGAGTTCGTCTATGAATGTACATGAGTATGTATGTCCCCTGAGTGTCTGTGGGCCTGTGGGATGTGTTGTAAGAGTGAATGTGGTTGTTGTGGTGTGGTGTGAGCGTTTAATGTGTATGCCTTGTCAGTCTGGGTTTGAGAGTACGCGTTATAATGGTGTGCGTGTATGCCTGAGGGTGTGTCTGTAAGGGTCTGTGAGGGTGTAAGGTATGTATTGTGTGCCTGAGTGTGTGTGCATTTGTACGCATGTGTTCATGAGTGTGAATCTGTAGCTCTCCGCGAGTGCACGAGTGTATACGGGAGAGGGAGTGTATGTGTGTCCTCCGTAGCATCAACCATCAACCCGGCACAGTCGTCTGGGAGAGTCTGGATTAGCTGGGATTTTTGTCAACTTGACACAACTGGAGCCTGGGAAAAGGAACCTCAATTGAGAATTGTGCCTTTATAACATTTTCAAATCAAATCTTTGGGAAATTTTATTAATGATTGATTTGGGAGGGCCCAGCTCACTAGGCACACTGGCACCTGGGCAGATGGTTCTGGGGGTTATATAAGAAACCAGGCTGAGAAAGCCAGAAAGAATAAAGCAGTAGCCACACTCCTCCCATGGTCTCTGATTTCAGTTCCCTGCCTCCAGGTTCCTTCCTTGAATTCCTGCCCTGATTTCCCTCAGGGATCCGGGGTTGGGCTCAAGAAAAAAATTCTTTCCTCCCCAAGTTTCTTTTGGTCACAGCATTTTATCACAACAACAGAAACCCAAACGAAGACAGAGTTTCCACTGAAGGATTGTCCAGACCCACATTTTCCTGTGGCCATGTCTGTCAGAGATGGTTTGGATTGAGACCATGGAAGGGCCCAGCCAACTGTGGATCCTGGTCTGTATGAGAAAAATTAGCTCAACAGAATCCAGCTAGACAGCCAGCGAGTGGCATTCCTTCTTGGTTCCTGCCTTCTCTTTCAGGCCTTGAGTTTCTGCCACTGACTTCCCTTAGTGATGGATGATAAACAAGAGTAGCAGCCAGACACACCCCTTGCTGCCCCAAGTTGCTTTTCATCAAAATGTTCCTTCCATCAGAGCAACAAAAAAGCAAGCAAGTGTATGAGGCTTCTGAGTCTTTGTGTTTGACATCCTGAGTTCCATTAGGGGTGAGGGTTTATTTACAGGAGCATGAGCGGTTTCCCACTGTCTATACCACTAAAGAAAATGCCTCTCCCTCCCCCAGCGACCAGGGAGGGGCCTCATGATTGACTGCTCCTGTGTGTAGGTCCTGTGGAGGCAGTCACAGCTTCTGGGAGACCAAGAGTGTGACGACCAGGTTCATACCCAGAAGACAGCATCCCACTGCATCCCACCCTTCCCAAATGTCCCGTCACCTCAGAGCCAGACAGATGGTTTAGTGGTTAAGAGTGTGTACCGTCTTGCAGAGGACCAGAGTTTGATTCCCAGCATCTGCATCAGGGGACTCAAAATTGCCTGTAACCCCAGTTTCTATGGGATTCAATGCCTCTGGCCTCCATGGCCACCGGGTACTCATATGAAAACACCCATGCACAGACACATACACACACACAAACAAGATTAAGGATAAATCTTTATAAAATTAATTGAATTTACAAAGGTCCCATCACTTCAGTGCTGCTACATCAGAGACCAAGCTTCCCCCATGTAACTCTTGGACGGGACAAATTACATTCATTTCAAAGTTTTGTTGCCTTCCACCCACATCAGAGCTCAGCTCCTCACTGCTACCCTCCTCCTCCGTTAAGCCATGTGTGGTAGCTCGGGAAACAAGCACGGGTGAATACCCACTTCAGACTCACATGGGACTGGTGCTTTGGGTCGCATCTCAACCCGTATTGTGAGGGTGCTATTGATGAGTCAGTACCCCCCGGGGTGCTTCCAAAGCACCATGTGAATACGGCAGCAGTCAGCGTTAATAACCCACTTACAGGCCTGCCCCCCACCCCCCAAATAAGCGCTGACTTCTAAAGGCAGATAAAGAGATTCTAATTGCAATCATCAGTTGCAATCTTCTCCGAGGAACGGTTCCCGCATCAATATTTAGCAGAAAAATTCTGTTTTATTTCACTCCCCTCCCCCGAAATTATTTACAGGAAAACATCAAAATGCGTGATAGCTCTGACTTGAGCTTCTCTTTAAAAAAAAGAAAAGAAAGAAACTCTGAACAAGGCTGAGAAGACAGCTGTTAACAATGAGCTCACCATGCAAGCATAAAAACCTCAGTGTGACCCCCAGAATCCATGTTAAAAAACAAGCTATGTGGTAGCACGAGTTTGTAATCCAATACTGAGAAGGCAGACAAGAAAATCCCCGGACCCCACTGGCCAGTCAGTCCAGCCTTACTAAGCTGGTTCCAGGCCAAGGAGAGACCCTGTCTCAGAAAAACACCTTCTTCCCTTCTCTTCCCCTCCTTTCCTTTTCCTCTCTTCCCTTTTCTTTTTCATCCGCCTGTATGTGCACACGTGTGCATGCCTTTGTGTGTTTTTGCATGTGAATGTGGAGGGCAGAAGACAACCTCGGGTTTCCTGCCTAAGGATCCTTAGGGAAGAGAAGGGAAAGCAGAGGGGAAGAGAAAGGAAGGGGGAGGGAAGAGAAGGGAAGAAGAAGGGGGAATCCCCTAAAGTCGGAGTTACAGACAGTTGTGAGCCATGAAATTTGGGTCCTGGGAACTGAACCCCGATCCTCTGGAAGAGCAGCAAGCCCTCATGACCACTGAACCAGTTTCTTCAGCCCCCCAAAATATACTTAACAGTAAGCAGTAACAACATACGGTTAGGACAATATAACGACCCAAACAACTGATATCACTGAGTCACACAAAATAAGCACCAGGCTGGCACAAGACCTACTGTTATGATTTTGGCCAAACCCAGTATGGGGGGCACTTCTGGGCTCCAGGGCCACGCATGTGCAGACAAGCCTTCAGAACAGAAGTGCCTAGTGGCCCCAGGGACCTTAAAGGGCCCTGAGTGACCCACGTGCAGCATGGTTGTATTACCTACGTATGACGCGGCTGCGTGAGCCCTTGCGCGCATGTGTGAGTTCTGTCGTCTGCTTATGAGGTAACACGTCATCCCCCTAACACGTCATCCCCCTCCCCGTGCACATGCTCAAGGCAGCCTTTAAAAGCTGGCCATGCTCTCTTGAACTCTCTCGCTGCACACGGATTTCACCAAACCTGTACATGTCTCCTTTAATAAACTCCTAAGCGGGTTTATTGCATGTTTCGTGCTTGCTTTTCACCAACTTATGGGGCTGGATTAAGAGTGCTTGCTGTTCATTCATGAGGAAAAAAGTTCAGATCCCAGCAACCACATACCAAGCCAAGTGTAATAGTCTAGCAGCGGAAGGTGACCATGGCCAATCGGAGCCAAGGGGCACCAGAAAGTCAAACCATGAAACAGAGCTCATGTGAGAGGTTTATCGAGGCGGCTTCTCAGTTGGAGCAGAAGGAAAGAGAAAGCGGGATGAGAAGGCTTTGTCTTTCAGAAGGGGATGTAGCGCATGCGCAAAGGGAGTGCGCTACTTAGTGGCTGGAGCAGCTACAGTATCCCATCTTGGCTGCTACTGTTGAACTGCTAGGTCACCAAGAATAGGCCAGTGTAAATACCTGAATGCTAACACTAAGTGTCCCTAAAATAAACATAACTCAGACTCTGAGGAATCTGATGCCTTCTTGCCGCCATATGCTGCACACACACAAACCGGTGCATAAATGCGTAAACACACATATACTAATTAATTACTTAATTTTTAAAAGGGGAGCTGGAGCAAAGAAGACTCTTGCTGAGAAACTAAGTTTTATTTCCAGCACTCAAGTCAAGGGGCCCACAGCTTTCAGTAATCCCAGTTCATGGGGATCCAATGGATATCTGTGCCCACATGGTCATGCGCGCATTATACCTAACTAAAAATATAGACATAAATACTTTTTGAAAGGTGAGCTTGGATTATAGACTTTTCCTGAGTTACCAAATGTGATGGATTGAACAGGAATGGTCCCCGTAAACTCACATATTGGAATGCTTGGTCATTAGGAAGTGGCACTATTTGACAGGAAGTGTGGTCTTATTGGAGGTGTCCCTGGCGGTGGGATTTGAGGTTTGCTCAAGCCAGACTCAGTGTGTCTCTCTTCCTGATGCCTAGAAATAGAGATGTAGAACTCAAAATTACCTTTCCAGCATTGTGTCTGCCTGCCTGCCACTATACTTCCGGCCACAACAATAACAGACTATAAACCTCTGAAACTATAGACTGTCCCAACTACCTATGTTTCTTTCAAGAGTTGCTGTGGTCATGGTGTCTCTTATAACAATAGAGCACTGACTAAGACACCAAACATTCAATTTTAGAACTTCAGGACCCTTAAACATCTCGTGAAGTAGAGTTGGTTTCTTTGTTTGGGTTCTTTGATTTTTTTTTCCTTTTTTGGTTGTTCTTTCATTTCAGACAATAACCTTTCACAGAATTAATTAAAGGCACATTTTTAAAGTCCCCCTGCAATTTCTCCTCTATATTATGGTTATAAAATACACCAGACTAACCTTTCCTGGTTTTATAATTACTGGTTTGTGAAATTCCAATTATTTTCCCCTTTATGAGCAATCACCTTTAAAAATAAAGTTTCCCTGGTGTTTGTTCTGTGGCTTTTGGTTTGATAATGAAAATTATAAACTACGGCAGCCCACAATTCCAGGCCATAAAATCTATGTCATATAATGTTGTGTATAATTACACACTGCCTCAAATGGCTCATCTATCTATTGTCAGCTGCCATTGTGACTCTCTCCTACGCTTCTGTTTTCTCCAGTAATCAAGGGCAGGGACCTGCAATCAGTACTTGATCCATGTGCCCTAGTGCCAGATATTTCTGCCGCTGATAGGATAAGATCTTTTTTGCGACCAGAAAACACCATGTAATTGCTTTTACTGTCACCTTGACAGAACCCAGAATCACCTGGGGATTGTCTACATTGGGTTAGCCTATGGACATGGGAGGGGTTTCTTAATTGTTAATTGATATAGAAGGACCCAGCCTGTTGTGGGCAGCACAATTCCCCAAGGCTAATCTTGAACCGTGACGGGAGGAGAAATCTAGCAAGCGAGCATTTATTCTTGGATTCATCCTCTCTGTTCTTGACTGTGGATGTAATGGTTTAAATTGCTGCCTTGACTCCCCTACCATAACAGAGATTGTAACTAAAATAAACTTCTTTCTCCCTAAGTTGGCTTTGTCAGATACCGGTCACAGAAAGAAAAAAAAAAAAAAAACTATGACAGACCTCATTCACACATATTTTATTTTATTTTATTTCACTATTTATTTATTTTAAAAAGAAAACAATCATTTTTTATTTACATACCAATCCCAGTTCCCACTCCCTCCTCTCCTTCCTTCCCTCCACTTAATACCCCCATCCTACCCAACATCCACTCCTCAGAGAAGGTAAGGCACATTGCTTTGGGGAAGGTCCAAGGCCTTCCCTACTGTATCTAGGCTGAGCAAGGTATCCATCCAAAGAGAATAGCTTCCAAAAAAGCCAGTACAAGCAATAGGGATAAATCCTGGTGCCCCTCAGTCTGCCCCAGCCATACAAATGTCACCCACATTCAGAAGAACCAATTTGGACCTATGCTGATTCCTTCCCTGTCTGGCTGGAGTTGGTGAACTCCCATTAGCTCAGGCAAACTGTTTCAGTGGGTGTACCCATCATGATCTTGACCTCTTTGCTCATATTCTCACTCCTCCCACTCTTCAGCTGGACTTTGGGAGCTCAACCCAGTGCTCCAATGCGAATCTCTGCCTCTGCTTCCATCAGTTGCTTAATGAAGGTTCTATGGTGATATTTAAGATATTCATCAGTCTGACTACAGAGCAAGGCCAGTTCGGGCCCCCCTCTCCTCTATTGCTTAGGGTATTAGCTGGAGTCATCCTTGTGAATTCCTGGGAATTTCTCTAGTGCCAGGTTTCTTGCTAGCTCCATAATAGCTCCCTCAATCAAAATATCTCTTTCCTTGCTCTCATCTCTGTCCTTCCTTCATCTCAACTATCCTGTTCCCTCAAGTTCTCCTCCCCCATCCCCTTCTCTCCCACACATCTTTTCTATACATCATAATTTATTGGATATCTTACTTTGGTGGTTGGGTGCCTGTGTGTATGTATATAAGTAGGTATAGGTATTTGGAGTGCAGGTATAAAGGCAGGGATACAAGTCTGTGGAAGTCAGAGAACAACTTCAGGTGTTATTCCAATTTTTAAATCTTTTTCTGTTTGATATAGAGTCTAGACATGTAGCCCAAGCTGACTCTGAATTCACAGTCCTCCTGCCTCCAACTTCCAAGTGCTATATCATATTAGTATACCAAAACCCCAAGCCTGGATATCTTCCTTTAAACTTAATCTGGAGGAAATGGATTAAATGTTTAAAATCCTCACTTTGGAACTGAAAAGACAAATGTGGATTTGTGTTTTCTTCTTTACACTATTTTGTGTTTTCAAAGTTCTCTCCAAATGATGGCCCAATAATTTCTTGATAATCTGGTCATAATTTATAATTGAGGCCCCTGAGAAGACAAACAGACAGATAATAGGTGGGTGGGTGAATAAATAGATAATAGATAGATAGATAATAGACAGCTAGACAGATGGATAGATGATACATACATACATACAAAGACACAAAGATATAAACGTACACAGGTTGATACATAGATAACAGAACTGTAGACACACAAACCCACTCATCTTGGCTCTATATCTCTAGTAAATCTTGACTAATACAGTCAGTGTCAAATTGAAAACTGCATTTGACCTTCAAGCTGCCAAAGCTATGATACGGCGTCATCTTTGGCTAAAATCATGCATATATATTTGAAATGATGGGGTAGCACAGGTTACCTCAAACAACAAGATGAGATTTACCAGTTCATCTCAGTGAAAGTGGATAAGATGTTCAATCATAAAAGACCACTGAAGATACACTTGCAAAACATGCCGTAGCTCATATATTTATGATGTATGTAGGTGTATATGTGTTTGTGTATGTGCATATATGCGTATATGTATTTATGTGTATCTATGTGTGTGCATATCTTCCTGTGTATATATGTAACTGTGTATGTATGGTGTGTCTAGGGATGTGTCTGAGCATGTGTACATGTATATGTAAATGTATATGTATGTTTGTGTGCATATATGTACATGTGTGTTGCATGTGTGTATATGTAATGAATATATGAGTACATGTGTATGTATATGCATCCATCCCTTGGATGCAGGCTATCTACTTGGAGTTCTCCAAATGTCCTGCTTTATTGACTTGAAGTGAAGCAAGACACTTAAAAGCAACTGAAGCTCAGAATCCTTCCAGATTTGTATAATCATCCCCAAATTTTACAGTTGCTGCCTGCACTTAATTTGACAGCAGTTGTTAAGCAATTTGCCTTTATTAAGTCTTTCCCAAGCATTCGACTTAATTTTCATAGATATGACAACTCTATTACTTTCATCCTCAATTCCATCAGTAC
The DNA here is from genome assembly GCF_903992535.2 of Arvicola amphibius. Taxonomy (NCBI): domain Eukaryota; kingdom Metazoa; phylum Chordata; class Mammalia; order Rodentia; family Cricetidae; genus Arvicola; species Arvicola amphibius. Next base: position 92,009,671 of record NC_052056.1, read on the forward strand.
CGCAATATTTACCTAATTCTATAATTGCCATAAGAAATGTATTTGCATGAACAGGTTTGGGGACAAGTATAATTGACTCTCGCTAAGCGTGTAGTTTTTTCTGATTGGAACAGCTGTGAACATTAGAGGGCTGAAGGCATTGGTCAGCCGGTTTCGCGGAGGCAAAGAACACTAGCTAACAGAGAAAGTTGGTGTGCTGAGGTCAGAACAGAGCAGTGCATGCTGGTGACGGCTTAATGATGGGGTCCAGGTGAGGAGGTGCTTTGTGAGTTTCAGAGAATTCTGTGGTGGTAGTGCTCCCGACGTGACATCATAAATGTAGACTTGGAGCTGGGGCGATGGCTCTGTTGGTAATGGTGTCATGGAAGTATGTCCCATGCAAGCGTGAGGACCTGAGTTCAATCCCTGAAGCTTATAAAAAGAAAAGAGAGAACGAAAGGAAGGAAGGAACAAATGAACAAATGAACGAAGGAGAAGGAAAGGAAAGAGAGAAGGGAGAAATGTAAGGAGGGAAGGGAGAGACGGGGGAAGGAGGAAATATTGGACATGGTCATGCATGCCTTTAATCTTAACCCTTAGGAGTCAGACAGATCTCTATGTATTCAAGGCCAGCCTAGTCTACATAGTGAATTCCAGACCTCCAAAAACAGACTCGGTGTGATAGACACAAGATATGCGCTTTGAAGTCCAGAGCAGAGGAGGTAGAGACAAAATAATCCTGAGGCTGACTGGCCAGTAAGGCTAACCGAATAGACAAGCTCCAAGCCAGGGAGAGATTCTGTCTCAAAACACAGGGTGAACAGCATCTGAGGAATGAGAGCAGAGGCTAGCCTCTCATCTTCACACAGACAAACACACGTACACACAAATGCATGCTGACATGCACACACACACACACACACACACACATAGCATGCACATGCACACAAAACTAAGGGAAAGGAAAGTTCGATCACAATGAGTTGGTTTAGTGGGCTCACTGAGTGCCTACTGGTGAGCTGTAAAGTGGGAAGCAATAACAGTAATATTTGGGAAGCCCCTTGAGTGTCAATCTGGAGAAATTTGGAGTCAGTATCTCAACAGTTATCTCTTTTAAGGACTGGAAAACATGATTATATGTTTTTTTTTCTCCACCCTCATCCAATTCCTCTTTGGAAAAGTATCCTTCACTCCAACAACTCATTGCACCCCCCCAAAAAAATCCTCTCCACTCCTTCACATCTTTTTTGCTTTAATTTTCAATAGGAAATTTATGTATGGTCAATTAGCCCTGCAAGAACATGCTCGGCGTGATGGATGGGCCAAGTCTTAGATAGGACATTTATTGGCACATGTGGATAAGTTTATGTTTCAGTCCAGGAGACTGCAGATTAGTCGGGGCTGGGGGGGGGGATCGCTGCCTTCAAACAAAGGCAGCCAGCTGCTTCCTCTTCTGCACCTTTGGGCTTTGGTAAATGGGGGCGGGGATGGATGTGACAGCCTTGGAAAGTGCTCTCTCCAATTAAGTCGGCCCCTGGGGTGATCGTCTCGGCCTGCTCCTAATCCCACTCGGCGCTGCAGCCACCACTTGTCACAAGGCTTCAACACACATAACCCCCGAACCTGGATTCACCCTTTCCCTCGCCTGCTCTTTACCTTGGTGGAAGGCGGCTATTAGAAACTGTCAACTCCCGACCAGGAGCAGCAGACCTGATCCCGAGTCAAGGTACTGAGGGACGTGGACAGACTGACAGCTGATCAAGTCTCAAAAGCAGAAGGAGAGGCAACATGTGCTCTAGGTTTGGGGTTTGAGTTTTTGTTTCCTTCGCTTTTTTAATTTCTTTATTATTATTTTTATTTGTTTATTAGTTTTAGCACTGAAAATTAAGTCCAAAGCCTTGAGCGTGCTACTGAGTCCATGTCCCCAGGCCTGTGCTCCCTGGGGGGTTCACGGCAGGAGCGCTACCACTGAGCCACACCTCCAGTCCCTTACATATGATTCTAGGTGAGCACTGAGTTATATTCCCAACCTTTTTGTTTTTACTTTAACGTTTTATCTATTCTAATTTGTTGCTGGTTTCGTTGGGGGGGGGGTGTCTGCGCATGCGTGCAAGCCAGGACATTTGTTTAGAGGTCAGATGACAACCCCACAGGAGTTGGCTCTTTCCATCCACTGTATGGGTCCCAGGGATAGAACTCAGATTGTCACTCTTGGGTGCAAGTGCCTTTAGCTGCTGAGGCATGCCACCGGGCCTGTCTGTTTCTTTTTAATTTCCTGCGCCTACATCAAGTAATGTAAAACCTCGAAGACTTGGTGGTGTAGATGCGGCCCCTCTTTGCCTGAGCTCTCCAGCTTCCCCATATTTCCCCACCTGCTATACTTTAAATATATTTCCCAAAGTTCAGATGTTACAAGCTTAAAACCCAATGCAAAAGTATAGAAAGTAGGAACTTTTAAGAAGTGATTCTATCATGAAGCCCAATTCTGGAGAGAAAAAATGGATTAATGCTGTTATCATAGCAATGGGCTCGGTTTTCACTAAAGCCTGTTCTCTCTTAAATGATAACTTTTGTTTCCTTTTCTTTGGCACATATACCCTCTTGCCTGTCTTTGTTCTACAGCAGGAATGAGGCTCACAAAGACCTTTACCAGATGCTGGGACAATATCTTTGGACATCCCAGCCTCCATAACTATGAACCCATAAACGTCTAGATAATTTCCCACTTCTGGAATTCTCTCACAACAGCACAAAGACATCATCCTCATATATCTGAGAGGATCTGGGACAGTATCTCTGTTGATAAAGTGCTTGCTTCATAAACACAAGGGCCTGAGTTCAATCCACAGAATTCATATTTAAATGAAAAACAGGTATTAATCACCACTATTATCAATAGACCCATAATTGGTCAGTGTGCAGAGAATAAGAGGCTGTGGAGTGCTCAGGTTTAACTAGGACATCTATATTACCCCTTTCTCCCCCAAGACTCAGGGGTCACCAAGGTAGGGGGGTGTTGAGAGCATAGGAGCCAGCGGAAATAATATCTGCAGGAAAAATAGCATTTGCTGGCCATGACAGTGCTTGACATGTGAGCTCATAGCTGAGACCACAAGCACAGAATCAAGCCAACCAAAACCCCAGCATGGATTGGGGAGTGGCTCTTGAAGTCCCACCCCTAGCTGAGAAGCTATTGGCTATTGATCTCTGATGGGCAGGTTAGTTTTCTGCAGGGATGCATCCCAGGGAGGCTACTTGTGTCCCATGCACATATGGGCAGCACTAAGGGGATCCCATGGTTATTTTTTTTAAAGAGCATATGAAGTTGGAAGGGAAAAGGAGGGAGACAGATGGAACTGGAGGAGAAGGAATGTCCAGTGAATTTGATCAAAACAATGCAAAAGAGATTATTTTTCTTTGAAGCTAGGGATAACCGTGCACACTCACAATCCCAGTGCTGGGGAGGTGAACCAAAAGCAGCCCTGAGGCTTACTGGCTTGTAAACGGAAACTGTTCTTTCATTTATCCAGTTGCCCAGACCCAAACAATCACACAGAAACTATATTAATTACTCGCTCTTTGGTCAATGGCTCAGGTGTATTTCTAGCTAGCTTTTCTATCTTAAATTAACCCATTTCTATTATTTTATATTTTAACCACAAGGCTTGTGGTTTACCGGTAAGTTTCTGGCACCTTTCTCCTTTGGCAGCTACATGGCATCATTCTCCTTCAGTAGATACATGGCATCAGCCTAACTTCACCTTCTTTCTCCCTGCATTCAGTTTAGTTTTCCTGCCTACCTATATTCTGCCCTGGCATAGGCCAAAGAAGTTTCTTTATTAACCAATGGTAATAAAACATATTCATAGCATACAGAAGGGAATCCCACATTACAGGCCAGCCAGCCTAGCCAAATTAGGAAGACCCAAGCCAATGAGAAACCATATCTCAAAAGACAGATGGACCATACCCTGAGGAGGATACATAAAATTTACCTCTAGCCTCCACGCGCACATACACACATGTGCATGCATGTCCTTGTATGCACATACACACACAAATACATATGCACAAAACACTAAATAATAATAAGAAAAAATGTTCCTGATGGTCACTTTTATTAGCATGGAGCAAATGAGAAAGAAGGAAATAGCCATCGGGAAGACACAGGTGTGTAAAAGTCCCCAGTAGAATGCCGTGTTACACTGCTGGGCAGTATACATGCTCCAGACCTCTCAGCAATACTGTTCCGGGAAACCCTAAAAGCAAAGATGCCCGCATGTACAACCAGAGCAACACTGCTCACCCTCCACCTGGCACTTCAAGGCATGCCCTCAAACCCCTCCCCACCAGAGCCGGAGAAACATGAAGCAGGAAGGAGCATCCACCTGAATCTTCAGGTGTTCTTTCAGAGGAAATGAACTTGGAAGGAAAGACTTCTTGGATTATAGCTGAAGGGGTCACAGTCAGCATACAGTAGAGGGGTCTGCAGGCTCATGCTTGCTGTGCCGCTAATAACAGTAGCTAAGCTGCAAAATCAGCCTGGGCAGCCTGGGTACCCATCAGTGAATGAAGGTGGAAGAAAACGAAGTGTGTGTCCACAATCGAGTGTTATCCAGCGCTGCTGAGACCCTACTTCCTCTCAACCCCTTTCTTTCTATTAACCCTCATGCTTACATCTATGTTTTTTTTTTAAATGTGTCTCCCTAAAGAAGCCCAGCTCTGCCTCACGGTGGCTTGTCCTGAAGTCCTTTTCTGCAACAAATTTGGGAATTCTCCCTTCACTTGAATGGAGGTCTTTATAAGCCTCAGGCCTCTGCAGGTGGCAGTGTGGAGCTGCATCTCCTGCCCGTGACCCACTGCCCATGGCAATCCAGCAGGCTTCTGTCTGGGCTTCCTACCCTGCTACCACCAGGCTGGGCTTTTACTCACGTGTGTTCCTTCTCTCTTTGAAGATATTTGCAGTATCTCCCCTCGAGTCACTCCGCCTCAAGCAGAACAGAAACACGTGATTTCTATCCCCTCTTCTCTGGGTGGCAGTCATCCTAGGGCCCTATCATCCGCTGCATTTGGCCCCCAGTGGCCTTGACCTTGGCCTTGCCCAAGCAGTGCACCTGGAACCATTTGCTCCGCAAGGAGGTTTGGTGAAACTCTTGTCTCCAGCCCCCCACTTGCTTTTATCTTTACGCACTTATGAATTTAAAAGGAAATATGAACCAGGTGCCACTGGGACCTCAGCATTTAGCTCATCTGAAAGCTGCCTGGGAAAGGAGTTTGGGAACTCATAACCCATAAAAAAAAATCTTTGGTTGGGTTTAAAAAGACAGCTATAAAATTTTCCAGGAATCAGGTTTTATGCTAGATCCTTTAAGCACCTCTGCTCCGTCTTCCCCTGCCCTCTGAAACAGAACCACATGTGTCTGCACTAATGGTTACCATTCAACACACATGCTACATGGCTTTTCCTAGGGAGTCTGAACAATATATATCCAGTCCTGACAGGCCAGAGAAACGATGGTCAAACAATCCATCCGGCCCTGTGAAACAGTAAGCTTACTGGGGCACTGTGGGGAGCCCGGGTGACACACAGGCACATTGCATCACCAGAAAGGCTACCTCAGCCTGCATGCTAACTCCTAAAAGCCCTTCAGTTTAGCGTTCTACACCCGGTTAGCCATCTACTTCCTACAGACTCTAGGACACTTCCAAGACTGACTGCCTCCAGGACAGGAGGGAGTGGTGTCTGGAATCCAGCAAGGCCTGTCGTGGAATAATATTAATTTAACTAGGCAAAGATATGTTATATAGGGTTTGCTGTGGGCTCTTTAACTGTGTTAAGGTGTGTTACTTTTGTTTATGGTGCATTTGTTTAACAATGTAAGGATGTGTGTTTAATTATGTAAAGATGTGCCCCATCTGTTTCACCTTGCCTGCCTAAGACACCTGAGTGGTCTAATAAAAAAGCTGAATAGTCAATAGCTAAGGAAAAAAAAAGGATTGGTGGAGCCGAGCTGGTGGGTGGGCAGAGAGAATAGAGAATAAGTAGGAGGAGAAATCAAGGAAAAGAAAAAGAAGAATGAGAGGAGAGAATGAGGGAGACACACCCCAAGGCAAGACATGCCCAGGCAGCCCTCAGCCAGCTAGACATGAGAAAGTAGATATACAGAGGAAAGAAAAGTAAAAAGCCCCAAGGCAAAAGATAGACAAAGAGAAACAGGTTAATTTAAGTTAAAAGAGCTAGCTAGAAACATGCCTAAACTAGGCCAAGCATTCAAAACGAATAATGCATCTCTGTGTTGTGATTTGGGACCTGGCTGGTGGACCAAAAGGAAAAAGCCTGATACAGAGGCCACATCTCAAATTCCCCAAACAGTGACACCAGCTGGGAACCAAGTGCTTAAATCCACACAAGCCCATGGGGGACATTCTCGTTCAAACTACCAAATGGATTGCCTGAGACCTGTCTCCAAAAAGAGGGGAAGCTGGGAAGGTGTCTCAGTCAACAAAGTGCTTGTTGGACAAGCATGAGACCCTGAGTTCAAATCCCCAGCATCCACAGACACTGCCAAAAGCTGAGTGCTGTCATACCCCTGTCAGCCCAGCACTGGTACAGGACAGCGGAGAGAGAGGCTAATTAATTCCTGGAGCTCGCTGACCAGCCAGTCTGTATACATCAGTGAGCTCCAGACTCAGGGACAGGCTGCGTCTCAAAAAAAAAAAAAATAAGGTAGAAAACAGTTGAGGAAGAAGACACCAACATCAGCCTCTGGCTTACACACACATACGTGCAAATCCGTGCTTTACACACACACACACACACACACACACACGCACCCCACACGACATCTCAGTTATCAAAGGTAGAACATGGCGGAGGAAGAAGACACCATCGTCAACCTCCGGCCTATACACATATACGTGCGACCTGTGTTTTACATACCCCCAAATCTCAGCTATCATTGGTGTCGAAGACCCAGTGTCTGAGAATGAGCTGGGATTATGCAGGGCTGTCTGCCCCTGTCTTATCTGAGCCTAACAGACAGCGAGAAACTCATCCTTCGTGGAATGAGGATCAGTGCATTCAAAAAGGCTGGTCAGCTATAACGGGCCATTAACGGGAAGCCTCGTCCTCCGCCTGCAACCAACACTCCCTCTGCTGCGAGTTCCTGCTGTTTGGGGGCCTCCGCCTCCCCCACCGGAACATCCTCACCTCCTTTGTTTTGTCCCCTAACATCTTGTGACATTTTCCTGCTATTACAGCTGACACCTCCGAGGTAATGGGACCAAGTATCACTCATAATTCACAGTTGCCTCTCAATGACGATTGCACTCCTTAATGTTATCTCCATGCTCGGGGAATCCCCACGGGGACAATATTGCCTTTTTGGAGTCGTCAGTTAATTTGTTCATTTCCATGCGCGTTGTTGAAAGCACTCTGAGTCTTAATTAGTCCTCTTTAGCTGCTTCTCCCTGCAGTCCTGTGTCACCGAACCAGAGGCATCGAAGCACGGTGAGTGAGGAACAGGCCTAATTAACAGGCCCATGCCTGCACCTCCAAGAAGATAGAATCCGCAGATGGGGGTGGGTGCTGCTGTTACGGTTGGCTAATGTAGCTGTTATCTGGGGATGCCTGGCATTACCTTTGTTACTAGAAATTGTCCCTTTGGCCAAAGTCCGAGTAATCCCAGAAGAGATATGCATTGCAGACTTGTGACCCTATGGCTGGGTGTACATGCTTGGGGCTATGTATTTCTGAGGGTCCTTCGCAGTTGCCTGGAGCTTCCTTCCTTAGCCACGAACTAAATAAGCCCTTCCTTGTATTTTTCTAACCCCTCCCCCACTCCCTCTCTCTGGTCTCAGTGTGTAGCTGAGGATAACCTTGAACTCCTGATCCTCCTGCCTCCGTGTCCTGAGCGCTGGGATTACAGGTGTGACCTAACATGTCTGTTTTTATGCAGTGGTAGGGTCAACCCCATGACCTTACACATTCTAGATAGGCATCCCATCTACTGAGCTAAATCCTCAGCTCTAGCGTTTCCTTCCTTGAGTACTTCCTGTCAGGTGTTTTGGTAACCACAATGATAATAGTAAGCAATCTTGAGGGCTTCTTCCCGGCATCCAGTTGAGAAGTATATGGTTGGTGTTTATGCTTCCTGAACCACAGAGCACCGGAAAAGCAGCTGTGAGAAAGAACATGGTGAGCCTAGCTTTGAAGTCAGTGGCCACGCCCACATCCATGAGTCATGAGACGCAGGCAGTTATAGACACATAGATTTGAAAATTAGAAAACCAGCTTGGCAAGATGGTGTGACCCATCGATGATTTGAAGGGGTGAGTGGGGTCATCTATAAAGAGCGCGTTTGAGATTCCTTCCTTATTGTGGTAGTTTGCATGTATTTGGTCCCCATAATCTCATAGGGAGTGGCACTATTAGGAGGCATGGCTTTGTTGGATGGAGTATGGCTCTGTTAGAGGAAGGGCATCACTGTGGGGGCAGGTTTTTAGGTTTCTTAGGCTCAGGATACTGTCTAGTGAGCCGGTTGACTTCCTGTTGCCTGCAATATGTAGTAGCGCTCTCAGCTCCAGCCCCACATCTGCCTGCACGCTGCCAGGCTCCCCTCCATGATCATAATGGACTGAACCTGGGAAATTGTAAGCAAACCACCCTCAATTAAATGTTTTCTTTATAAGAGTTGCTGTGGTCATGGGGTCTCTTCACAGCAGTGGAAACCCTAATTAAGACACTTACCTACGAAGGCTGTATTCTAGGACTTACCAGTGGATGCCTATGGCAACAGGTGGTACCAAGAGTCACACACAGCATCTCGATACTGTGATGGCTGACAACTGAGAGAGCTAAGTGATTAACGGGAGGGGAGTATATTCAGTGAAGACATGCTGGACAGTAATTGATCTGGTAACTGAGACAGCTGCTGGAGGACCAATAAGAGGGTAGCGTATACAGCATCCTGTTGTACGGGCATTCCCTCTACATGGGAACATTCCCAGAAGGGAGAGGGTGGCACATGAAACTAAAAATAAGCAAATCTGGAAAAACAGAAACGTCAAAAAGATTTTTGAGGGGCCTCTGCCCTGCAGGATAAAGAGTAAATAGATGCTGGGGAGGAAACTCTTCTCTGATCAGTTTAACTGCCCCCACCCCCAAAAAAAAGCAATTCTCAGACTGTTGAGTGGCCTGAAAGCTGTGGAGAGAACTCCAGGGCTTCAGCTTTCATGAGTTGTCACCTTACAGGGGTGGGTGTTTGGTGATGCAGCTGCATTTGAGTCATCTTTGCTTCCATGAGTAACCCCAATCAAAACTCATTGGTTCGCTGAGTTAGACATTAGTATAATTGTTACTTTGGTCTGCATGGCTTCCCTTTCAGAAATGAATTACATGAGTGTTGCATTCTCTCCAGGAAAAGTCTCACACACACATGGATATGCTGGACGACGGTTGATCTGATGACTGAGATGACTAACGGAAGGGTAGTGTGCACAGTGTGGACACACCCTGGACGAAGAGATGAGACACATCCCAGGACAGGTAGTGGGCTGGTGCAAGGTTTTATAATTTTGAAAATTATGACTTGAGTATTTCTAGAATTTTCTGTGTCGTCCTTTTGGATCTCAGTTAACTGACAACACACAAGGTGAAACCACAAGGAAGGGATGAGCACTGTAATACTGAGAGGGATCAGACCCAAGAATTTAAGGACAGAAGTTTTTTAAAAAGGAAAATAGAAAGGAGATAAAGAATTGAATAATTATTTAGTGGGTTTTATGCCAGCTACCATATCATGTTTATATGTTTAAACTAATTTATTCCTCTCAACAGTCCTATGAGCCAGCGGTTTATGAAATTTACCAGTCCTGGTTAGCTTCAGTTGTTAACTTCACACAACCCAGAATTAACTGAGAAGAGATTCTTATTGAGGAATTATCTTGATCAGCAGTTCTCAACCTGTGGATCTTGACCCTTTGGAGATTGAATGACCCTTTCACGGGGGTCACCTAAGACCATTGGGAATATTAGATATTTGCATTATGATTCATAAAAGTAGCAAAATTACAGTTATGATGTAGCAAAAAAAAGTAATCTTATGGTGGAGGGATCACCACAACATGAGGAACTATACTAAAGGGTCACAGCATTAGGAAGGTTGAGAACCACTGATCTAGAACAGGTTGACCAGTTGGCAACTTGTATGTGAAGGACTGCCGTGATTATTCACTCTGCCAACTTCAGGCAGTATCATTCCCTGGGCTTGACCCAGAACTGTGTAGGAGAAAAGAAAGCAGGCTGAACAGAAGCAGGAAGCAGCAAGCAAGCAGTGTGCTTGCATTCATTTCTCTCCACTCTTGACTGTGGATGTGATTGCTGATTAGAGTTCCTAGAGTTCCTGTCTTGATGTCCCCAAAAACAAAGGACTGTAATCAGGAAGTGTAAATCAAACCCTTTCTCCACGTTTGTTACCTTTTGTCGGGCTATTTTGTCGTAACAACAGAAACAAAAGTAAAACTTTACAAATGGTAAGGTTCAGACTATGCAGTGAGGTGGGGGAGCCGTACTCTGCAGCCCAGGACTGACTGAAACTCAGTATGTTGCTAAAGGCTGACCTTGAACTCATGGCAAGCTGTTGTATGAACCGCTTGTTCATTTCTGGCTGCACAGACCGGAAATAATCACTCAGAAACTATATTATTTAAATCACTGCTTGGCCAATAGCTTAAGCATACTTCTAACCCACTCTTACATCTTAATTTAACCCATTTCTATTAATCTATGTATCATCATGTGGCTGTGGCTTACCAGCAAACTCTCAACATGTCTGTCTCTGGTGGCAGCTCTACGGCTTCTGACTCTGCCTTCTTTCTCCCAGCACTCAGTTTAGTTTTCCTGACCTAGTTAAGTTCTGCGATAGGCCAATGCAGTTTCTTTATTCATTATCCAATAAAAACAACACATAGACAGAAGGACCTCCCACACCAGCAAGCCTCAGCCTTCCAAATGCTAGCATTCCAAGTGTGAGCCATTAAATGCAATAAGGTTGTTCTAGTTACATAATATAAAACACATCCATCAACCACAAATCTGGAAAAAGGTTGTTTCAACAAAGATCACATCACTTGTGGTAACTGATGCTTTTGAAAATTTCAGTAAGAATTATTGATTTTTGTTGTATTTAACATAAACCCAGCCATTCATGAAGTAGGTTGACATATTTTCTTTTGTATAAAAACTAGAGTTTGAGGAGAAAATGAATACAGGGGTCAAAAAAAGATAGCACGAACTCTTCTTTCAAGAATTTCAACCATGGCCAAGCATGATAACAAACACCCATAAGTCTAGCTGCTAGGAAGCCGAGACAAGAGGAAATGCTACAGGTTTGAGGCCACCTTGGGATATTCAGTGAGAACTAGGCCTGCCATGGTTTAATCTCACCACAGCACACTAAAAAATAATTGATTGTAAGTAGAAAGAAATACAGACTAGGAAGATAATATTCTGATTTTTTTTTTGAAAGATTTGGGCATGATGAATGATACTGGGAAGTATTGAAAGAGAATAGGAGAAGATTCTGGGTAAACGGGGAAATAGGATCTATGGTACAGTTGGAGATACTTAGCTTAGCCTGGAAGAGGAACATCTTTTCCAGTTGTTATGAAAACTCTTTCCCTGGGGAGGCTTAAACAAACACCTACCCCCTCCTTATAGGGTCACCAACAACAAACCAAAGGAAGAATATTCCACCCAGGTCTAACTTGGAGAACAAATGAACTTATTGGGTTTATTCATGGAACATGATGATGGGCTACTTACAGAAGCATAGGCCACCCCCAAAGCAGTTTTGCCACAAAAAGTCTCATCCTAGCATGGATGACAACTTCTCCATGGCTGCCAAGATGGAGTCCTACCTTCCAGTTAAAGTTAACTATCTATAATCTGCATATCCCATTACTTTATAAGACCAAAAGGACAAGTGTTATCAGAGCAGAATTATGTACAAATGGCTAGGAGGGACAAGAGGGTATGACTGGAATACTAGGGAGGAACTGAGTGATCCCACTCCATCCTTTTATGAGGAAACATCAATGGTCATCAAGCCTCGTGACAGAAATCCTTCGCAAGTATGTAAGTGGATATTTCCTGTCCCAACTGCCTGCTCCCAAATAACCAACACAGAGGCTTAGTATTACTTATAAATGCTCAACCAATAGCTCAGGCTTGTTACTTGCTAACTCTTAAACTTAAATTAACTCATAATTCTTATCTATGTTTAGCCACATGACTTGGTACCTTTTCTCAGTATGGCATTCTCATCTTACTTCTCGGCATCTGCCAGTGGCTCTCTGATTCTGCCCTTCCTCTTCCCAGATTTCTCCTAGTCTGATTCCCATGCTTAATCTCTTCCTGCTTAGCTATTGGCCAATCAGTTTTTTATTACTCAATGAGAGTAATACATATTCATAACATACAAAAAAGACTGTTCCACAGCACAAGTAGTCACAGATGTTCTGATGCAGATGATGGAGGCTATACCCAGAAGACCATGCTCTCCAATACCCCTGAATGAAAGGAAGGAAGAAGACAGTGCCCTCTTGGAAGTAAGAATGCAAAGGAGAATTTGAAGGGGTTCATCTGATGCATTCCAGTTCTTCTGGAAATATGAAGTGAGAGCATGCATTGCACAGATAGGTGGAGGTAACTTACAAATGGGAGAGCATTGTCTTGGTGCTTCCTCATTCTAGAGCTGAGGAACACAGACAATCTTTATCCATTGTATCCACCATAATGTCGATACAGAGGAAATGGTAGATAGCCAGTGTTTCTGAAAGACATTGGAAAGGGTTGAAGTCCTGAGAATCTCAAGGTGGAACCTTAAAGGGGAGTGAGCTAGGATGGTCTGCCTTTGTCAAAGTCAAGGTTCCCCTGAAGTTGAATTGAACATGTAGAATCAAGAAATATAGCCCCCCCCCCCAACTAACAAACTATCTCCCTCTAGCTAGTATATTAAAGCAGGCTGAGAAAGCTTTAAATTGCTATAAGGATAATAACATGTGACAGTTAATCTTGGTGTCATCTTGACTGGATTGAGAGACACCTAAGAGATGAATAAAGCACACTTCTTGGTGGGTCTATGGGGGTCTTTCCAGAGATCAGCAGTCCATAGCAACATCGATATAGTGGGTGAATCATTCTGCTGAGGGATTCAAAATCTGAATAGACCATTGAAGGGATGGGAATATAGCTCAGTGACAGGGGACCTGCTGGGAATCCTGCAGTGAGGGGGTAGGGACATGACTCAGTAATAGAGCCCCTGCTTAGACTCACCTGGGGGAGGGGGCTGAAGACATAATTCAATGGTAGAGCACTTGTCCAGCATGCCTGTAGTCTTGGATTCAACCACATCACAGGAGAAAAAAATTAATGAGAAGAGCCTGCCATGAACAATACGTTGAAAGCTGAGTCTCTAGCTGGTAGTGCTACTGAGAAGCTCTTGGATGGTGGGGGCTCTGACTTCATCAGCGTCGCGATGCTTTAGTAGATCTGTGCTTGATGGTGTTGGTGGGAATAATAGAAACTTAGGAGGTAGGGGTCCAGCTGGAGGGAAAGTCAGCCAATGAAGATATATTGTCCCTCGCCCGATCGCTTGCCTCTCCTTTTGCCGGCCGCTCTGAGGTGGGCAGCTCTTCTCTCTTGCGTCTTTCAACAGTGCTGTTCTGTCTCACCACTGACCCGAGCAGTACAGTCTACCAACCACAGACTAAAGGTTCTGAAACTATGAGCCAAAGCCAACTTTCCCTCCCCTTAAGTTGTTTCTCTTTCTGATATTACAGTGACCCTGCCTAACCCCCCCAAAAAGTCTGACTAACAGAAACTGTTTCCATAAATAAGTGCCCACTTTACTACTGTTATGTGAGCTTCTTTCATAGCTTAGATCTAGACCTCCTTGAGAAGCTGGTGGAGGAAAAAAAAACCTATGAAATAGCTCCTCACTGCCTCTCCAAATGTACATGGGTACCCAAACATAAAATGCTATGCCTTAAAGGATTTATGGACTCCCTGAAACTCTTCTAGAAGCCCCAAGGAGAGCCTCACCAGAGGGAGACATCTGCTATTACAAGCTTCTCAATTTTGCTTCAGTGAACAGACGATATATCAGACTACAAGCACTTCCCAGAGAATCCAGTGGCTAGATCAAGAGAAAGGAAGTCCTGGGGTGGGGAGATGGCTCAGTGAGGGAACTGCTTTCTATGCGTGGATGAGGACCCAGGTTTACATCCTCGGCTCCCACTTATCCAGGGCATGGCAAGCCAGTGCTGGGGAGAGGAGACCCGTGAATTCCTTGGGCTCTCTGGTCATCCAGTCTAGCTGCAGTGATGAGTTCCAGGTTCAGCAAGAGGCCCTATATCAAAAAAATAAAAAATAAAAAAGGGTAATAAAGACATTCAAATCCAGCCTCTGGCTCCCACACGTACATTCACATATATGATTACTCCCAAAGCACATATATACACCACAAATAAACACACACACATACAAACACAAACATACACACACATACACACACAACCCCAAAAATGGAGAAAGAGAAGGAGGAGGATGAAGAGGAGAAGGGGGAGAAGGAGGAAGTCACATCCATTAGTCAGCTTTTGGTAGGTTACACTGTGGTAATGAGCCACCCCGCAATATCTCACTGACTCAAAATATAGTCGAATCGGCTGTTAGAGCTGCTTTTCCTTCTTGGATCAGCTGCTCATTCCTGCTCCTCTTACTCATTCAAGACCACAGATTAGAGATGAGCAGCTATGTTCTTATCTCAGAGTCTTGAACAGATGTCAAACCTTATAGTATTCTCTTCAGTGTTTTGCTTGGGGGACTAGGGGCATGGCACTTGAAGACGAACCAGGCTGACTTCCCAGCACCCATGTCAGGTGGCTCGAAAACACCTATAACTCCACCTCCAGGAAATCTGTCTCCCTCTGTTGGCCTAAATGGATTCCTGCGCTCACATGCACACTCATGCATGCACATGTGCACACACATGCACACACATGCATACACACACACACACAATTTAAAATAATAAAAATAAGTCTTTAAAGTCTTTGCTTCAACATTGCATTTTACTTTAGTAAAATTTACCTTTACTTCAGCCCACATCCTATTGCCCTTAAGCAGCTAGTATTGACAGGATTAACATGAAAGGAGGAAAGGAGGAGCTGTCTTTCTGGAGGTTGTAAGCAGGAGGTCCATTGTGAAATCAGTAGTTGGCCCCCTGCATGTGAGAACAAGGAAAGTACAGCTCCATTAACATCCAGAAATACACCTGCAGGGTTAGCAGGATCACCACTGGCCCGGGTCAAATGCTAGCAGACAGCCAAGATCAGCCGCTAACCAAGCAGAAGCCAGAAATGGGTATAAAGGGGACTCACCCACCTGAAGAGCATGGACAATGTGCGACATCATGTATGCTCTCCCTGGTGTCTTAGTTTGGGTTGGGGTTGCTATGATGAGACACAACAACCAAAGCAAATTGAGGAGGAAAGGGTTTATCTGGCTTATGCTTAAAAATCATGGCTCATTAGCAAAGAAAGTCAGGACAGGAACTCAAACAGGGCAGGAACCTGGAGGCAAGAGCTAATACAGAGGCCATGGAGGGGTGCTACTTACTGGCTTGCTTCCTTTGGCTTACTCAGCCTACCTTCTTATAGAACCCAGGACGACCAGTGTTGGGGACTGCCGACCCTCAGACCCTGAATTTTCTGCGACCCCTTGCCTGCTGGAGTAAACAACTTGTTTTCCTGTGCTTGCAGCTGCTCTAAAGAAGAGACCCTCATGAGTTCCTGATGGCAGGAGAGTGGTTTCTGGTGGGCTTGCAGCTGAAAAATCCCAAGATCTAGGGCATGGCCATTAGTCAACCCCGTAGAAATTACTTTAGTCTTTGCCCAGTCCCGACCACAATTTAATTTTTAATATTTTTATTCTTTGAAGGTTTTGAACATTTCTACAATGTATAATTATCATGTCCATCTACCACTGCCCAGTACAATTCCCCTTAGCACCCCTACCATGTATTCCTCCCAATATCATGACCTCTTTTTATTGTTATTAATAATCACCTGAGTCCAATTAGCATTTCCTATATGCTAATGGGTATGTAACCATACACTGGGGTTATGAACAACCTACCAGAAGCCATGTCCCAAAGGAGAGTGTGCCTCCCTCCTTCAGCATCCATCACCTGCTAATAGCTCCTCCAATAATGATGAGGTCTCATGTGTCCCTATTGCATTTATGCTGGATAGATGGCTTGATCTTGTACACATCTTGTGCAGATTACCACTGCTTCTGTAAGCTGATATAGGCAACAGCGAAATCATGTCTAGAAACAGACCTCCTCCCCAACCTACTATATAAAAAAATCTTCTTATAAAATTTCCTGAGAACTGCAAGGCTCTGGTGGAGGAAACTGAAGAAGACACATTAAGTGTAAACATATCCAAGGTTTGGGTAGCAGGAGAATTAACACCATAAAAATTTCTGTTCTAATCAAGGGGGTCCGTGAACAATATCTTTTAACATCAGTGACATTTATTTATTTATTTATTTATTTATTTATTTATTTATTTATTTATTTTTAAGAAGCTTCTGCATGAGACACCACACAGCAACCTGCTTGGGTACCTTTCCATAGTTGTCATTAGTGCCAATTGCTTGCCTTTAAATCTTGGCATACCCTTCACTCTCCCATAAGTCCTCACTTCTTCTTAGTCCCCCTTAGTAAAGTTTCCCTTTGCTTTGCTTACTCCCATGTTTCGGCATCTTTAACCATCAGAAGTATGAGGCAATGACTCAAGCAAGCAAGATGGTTCCTCCGGCAAAGGTGCTTGCCTCCCAGCAATGACCACATTTCAATAGTCAGGACCTACATGGCAAAGGGAGAAAACTGACTTCTACAAGTTGCCCTGTGACCTCCACATGCATGTACTCAAGAAATAAGAAAGAAAGAAAGAAAGAAAGAAAGAAAGAAAGAAAGAAAGAAAGAAAGAAAGAAAGAAAGGAAGGAAGGAAGGAAGGATGTTAAATGTTAAAAAAAGAACTTGAGTGCTACCATCTAAAGGTTGACTTCTAATGACCATTGGTATTGATTACCCTAAGTCCCAGGGTGAAGCCTACATTGGCTGAAAAAAGTCATGCAACTTTCCAAGTATTTCATCAATATGATGAGACAGGAGTCATTCTCCTCTTGCAGGTATAGGGGTGAGAAAGCACCATGAAATGTAATCCTGTGGGGTTGGATTTGAAAATGAAGGGCAAGACACATTCTCTACCATACTTGAGGACTTGTCAATCAATCTTTAGGTTTCCAAGTTCCACCCTTGACACAAAACAGCAACATGAGTAAGAAAACCCCACAATGTGAAGAGGAATCCCCATATAGAATTTCACGCTGTGGCCTTTGAGGCTGAGGGTTGATGTCTAGGAAAGAATTATTACAGTTGACTATCTACTCTATTAGCTACTCAATGTCCCTGAGAAAATGATCTAACAGCCTGTAAAATTCCCTGTATATTTTATGACTGGGATAAAATGTGATGCTTTCTAGAGAAGCAATTTGCTTCTTCTATGAGATGATGAAGTTGACACATTATTTGAGATTTTTATCCTACCACAGTAACCACAAAGCCTAGACTTGAATTTCATGCTCACAAGAATTAAGCATGTACCTATCACTTCTAGTTATATTACATTCTTCTGTTTCCCATATGCATTGTTTTTGCTCTTAAGTGCTTTGGAGTATGTGGGTGTGGTGTGTGTGCACGTGTGTGTGTGTGTGTATGCATCCATGTGCATGTACATGGAGATGCAAGAAGATGTCCTGCTCTCCTACTCTCTGCCTTACTCCCTTGAGACAAGGTCTGCCACATAACCTACAGCTCATCAATTCGGCTAGACAGGCTAACCGACAAGTTTGGGGAATCTGACTCTCTAGTGTACACTCACGCATATGGTGTATGTTCACATGGGCATGCATAGTTGATGTGTGATGTCCTTCTGTATATGTGTTGCTTTTATTGGTTAATGAATAAAGTTGTTTTGGCCAATGGTTTAGCAGAGTAAAGTCAGGCAGGAAATCTGAGCAGAGCTTCAGAGAAAAAGAAGGTGGAGTCAAGTCAGATGTCAGCCAGCCGCCAAGGAAACAAGACATGTAAAAAATGAGGTAACACCATGGCCATGTAGCAATACGTAGACTAATAGAAATGGATTCATTTAAGATTTAAGAGCTGGCTAGAAATACTCCTGAATCATAAGTCAAACAGTGTTGTGATTAATATAGTTTCTGTGTGATTATTCAGGTCTGGGCAGCTGAGAAATGAAAACGCAGTCTCTTTTATACATAGCCATATGCACATCTGTGGAGTCCAGAGAATATCATGCGTCCTGCTCTGACCTAACTGTCCTCCTCATTCTATTGAGACAGGCTCTCTCACCGAACTTGGAGCTAGGCAAGCAAGAAGCCCCAGCCATCCTCCAGTCTCCACCCTGCACAGCACTGGAGTTATAGTGATGTGCACAGCTATGAGTGACTTTTTATGAGTGGTGGGGATCCTAAGGTCCTCGAATGTGCTGTCACCCACCGAGCCATCTCCCCAACCCCAACTGCTTCACTTTCAATGACATTTTGAAGTCATGTTTCTATTTTGGAAAAGTAAATAACATGCAGAAATTCAGAAAAACCAACAAAAGAAAAAATGGTTTTATATATATTATATATATAATATTATATATATATATATAATGTTACCTCTACTTCCCCATTCCTGCAAAAAAACAACACTGGTAACATTTTATATAATCCTTCCAGTACAATCTTTACATATGAATATGTATGATATAGTTCCATTTATAATTTTCAATATATTTTACCTAAAAGAATAAATCACCTCCATTCATCTCTGCTCCCAAGTTTTCCTCCAAAAAATTATGAAAGAAAGGCTGATATGAAGACTCATGTCTCTAATCTCAGCACTTGAGGCAGGTCACATAACAGCCATACATAAGCAGATTAATTTCTGAGTTCTGTACTTTGTATTTGGGTGTTGTTATTATTGTTGTTGTTGTTGTTGTTGTTTTCTAATGCCAACCATTTTCCTCCCTGTAGCTTTGTAGTTTAGAAACCAGAAAGAATGATATATCTGGTTTTGTTTTTGATTTAACTATTTATGGTCTGCTGTGATGTCATGCAAAATTTAGAATTTCTCTTTTCTGTAATTTCATGAAAAAAATGCCACTGAAGCTAAGACAGATTGATCATGGACCATGTTGAGTAACACAGACATGTTCATGGTGCTAATTCTTCTGCTATACAAACCTTAGGTATATTTCCATTTAATGTGTCTTCTTCGTTTTCCTGCACCAGAGTCTTGCAGTTCTCAGGGAATGCACAGTCACTTCCTTAGCTTGTGCTGTGCACTATTGCTTTGTGTGCCCAGCTGCATGTGCATCACACTTCACAGTGCAGAAAGTGATAAAAGTCAGTGTGACCATCTGGATTACCTCACATTGTTTACTCTGAGGAACATGCGATCTCCTTCATCCTGCCATGATATCAAAGCAAAGCTGTAAAGTTCAAGAAGATGAGACACTGTGGGACCAGTGTCTCTCCTTCCAGACTAAATAGATTGGTGGTGCAGGAGACATGCTGGAAAAGAAAAAAGGTACTGAAAGGGGTGACGTGTGCTCCCCCACAACAGAAGAACAAAATGCAGTAAGGCCTCAGATTCCTCTGCAGAAAAGGCCTTCCTTATACACCTATGCTGTGCGGCTTTTCCTAAGGCCATTCAAACAAATTTCTATGTGTTTCAAATAAGGAAACAATAACAGGCCAAAACCATCATTCCACTACATTCCAACTTGATTTGCTTATGAGTTTATTGGGCTTGTTTACAAGGCAGATATGATTGGTTGCTCACAGAAACATGGTAACTCAAAGGCAACTTCATTGAAAGCACGGAAAACGTCCACCCTCCACATGGGTGACAAGTCACACTAACTGCATCCCTGGAGCTCCATGCACAACTTACAGGCAGCTTGGCCAACCAGAGAGTCTCCTCTCTCCAGCTATTCTTACCGTTAATATAACCTTGAAGAGGGACCTTGTGAATCTTTTCAGTTTCAGGGACTTCCCGAGACCTGTGAGTTTTATTTACTTTCCAAGTCTTAAGCCTCCCCCACCCCAGGGAGAAATTGTTCCACAGCAATGCATTTTAGACAAATAAAATCACCCTTCCTCAGCACCCTGTTCTCAATAGTTCTAAATTCTGAAGTCCCACCATACTTTTCCGAGCAAAGGACAAACACTAGAAATGGCTCTACAAGAATGGCGTGGAAGGTCGACCAGACCCACAGTCATTGAGTAAAGGAGACATGAATGGATGCAATGGAACTGCCTCCATCACTAGGAGGTCTTTGGGGACATTCCAGTCTTCATGGCTGTCACTTGTCATCCTGAGGGACACACTGCACTACTGTCACAATAGGGAATGCCTATTCTACCTCTGTCTCCTGGGTCTCAGAGGCACGGTTTCAAATTCTGTACCTACCTTCTGTTTGTGCACCTTCCCTTTCCAGAACAAGTCATAACGTTTGCGGTCTGCTTTTAAAACACGTGTTCAGCTCCTGTTTCAATTCATTCTGAGACTCAATGGCTTCCCCACTGATCGTCATCCTCTCCATGGCCAATATGGGTAAGTGTCGATCTTTACCACGAATGGTATGCCGGGTAACTGGCGTGCCTTGTTAGCTTTCTGAACATGGGTGGGTGAGTGGTACTCTCCCTGGGTTATCACTTTTCCAGGGATGGCTTCCTTGCACCTTTAAGAAACACATAAGCAGATCACATACAACGATGTTCCCCTTCAAAACTACCGTTGTCTCCTGTTTAACACTGCAGAAAGCAAACCCGAGCTATCTCTGACTTTTATCATTTTCTCCATGGTTCTTTTTTTTCTTTTTTTCTGGAGTGTGTGTGGGTGATTATTTCTTTGTCCTTGAAGTATAAGAATTTCAGAGCTCTGTTTCTAGGTGTTGATCTGTTTCCATTCTTCCTGCCTAGTGCCTGGTGGGCTCTTTTTAATCTGAAGATGTAGAGGGTTTTTTTTTCCCTCTCAGATCAGAAGCTGTTTCTTTGAATAGTGCTATGTCTCCATGTGCTCTGATCTTGCATTCAGTGACAAGGGTTTTTCAGAGTGCTGAAGCACCATTGTCTGTCCCCTGGAGATGTCCTTACCTCTCTTGAGTTCTCGTTTCTGATCATTTTGTCCTTCGCTGAGCAGCATGCTCAAGTTTACATCCATTTGGCAGCCAGCAAACAGGCTGCATGGATTTCGATAGGCCAGCATTCTCCCTCTTTCTTCCTCATGGCGATTGAATCTCCTTCTTACATAGGAAAGTCCAAGGTAGGCATGATGGTACACACATGTAATGCCAGCATTTACAGGGTAGAGACAGAAACATCCTGAGTTCAAAACCATCCTCAGCTACACAGTGAGTTCAAGACCAGCCTGAGCTACATAAGACACATGTCATGGAAACAAGAAAAGGGGTATTGCTTTTACCCCCAAGTATAGACTATTGCAAGAACCAGCCATGAATCAGTGAGAGCTGGGCAGACTGTCAGAAACTTCTAGCAGCAAGTGTCACTATTCTAGTTTTTTGCACATTCGTTATGAAACTAGCCTCTGATCTATGAAAAGAAAAGAAACCAGTTACTGGTTGGTTAGAAACTGGTTCTTCACTGGAGAAATAATATCCCTGTGCCTTCGCATTGATTCCAACCAACCCGTTTTTTGTTGAGGCCAAGACAGGGAAGGCCCTAGCCGCATACTCATTGTTTCCCCCAGATCAGTGGTACACCTGTTGACTCTATTGCCCACAAGTGAGAGATGAGGACAAAAGTCCACTCTGGCTGGATCTAAAGTGAATCTCATAATCATGACCACATTCGAGGGGCTTTGGTGATTTCCAGTTATGCCTGTCAGTTCACATCTGAGATGAGTTTAATAGAAAATGTGTCTCAGGGCTGGGAGATGGCACAGTAGGTAATTGCTTGCCATGTGGGTTAGCTAGCGTTTCTACAATGACAATAAACACTATGACCAGAGACAACCTGAGGAAGAAAGGGTATAGTTCAGCTTACAGCTTTGGGGCACCCTCCACTGCTAAGGGAAGTCAGGGCAGGGACTCAAACAGGACAGAAATCTGGAGGCAAGGGCTGATGCAAAGGCCATGGAGGAATGCTGCTCACTGGCTCGATCCTCATAACATTCACCCTGCTTTCTTATAGTGCCCAGCACCACCAGCCCAGGGGTGGCACTGCCCAGAGGAAGCTAGACCCTCCCATATCAAACACCAACCAAGAAAATGCACGGGCCAACCTAGTGGGAGCATTGTATCGGATTGACATAAAACTAGTCAACGCACCGGGCAAGCACACTACCTGAGTTTGGATCCACAGCATCCACGTGAAAGCCAGATGCAGCAGAGCATACGGTAATCCCAGTGCTGTGGAAGAGAGACAGGGGGATCCCCCAAAACTTACTGGCCAGAGAGCAAAGCCAGCAGTGAGGGGTAGGTTCAGTGAAACACCCTGAGTCAAAAGATAATAATACAAAAATAATAATAACAAAAATAGTGAGAACGGTAGAGGAAGATGGTGTCCTCTGACTTCCAAATACTTGTCTATCTTCATGTACACACACAAACACACACACATGCATACACACACACACAAATTATCTTTAGAAAAATACATATTTAATTAATATCACTTGTTGAAATTGCCCAGTTATCCATTGAAAGCCTTTCTCTTTTCTGCACACATATATATGTGTTCATGTACATGTGTGGATGTGCGCTGGTGCACATCCACGTGTTCACACACATATGAGCATCAGAGAACATCCTTGAGTGTTACTTCTCACATGCTGTCCACCTTGTAGCTGTGAGCCAGTCTCGCTGCCCTGAAGCTCACCCTCTAGGCTAGGCTGGCCAGCCAGTGAGCACCACGGATCTGTCTGTCTCAGTGGCTCTCAACCCCCTCTAAGGCTGCCACCCTTTAATGCAGTTCCTCGTGCTGTGGGGACCCCAGCGTAAAATCATTTTCGCTGCTACTTCGTAACTCCAGTTCTGCTGGATTCAGTTGTGAATCATAATATAAACATCTGATATTTCCAATGGTCTTAGGGGTCCCTGTGAAAGGAATGTTTGACAGCTCCACAGGCTGAGAGCCACCGGAGTCGGCCAACACACGCAGGCTGTCATGACTGCTTGTTTTGTTTGTCTGCTTGTTGGTGTCAATTCTGGAGACTGAACTCAGATCCTCATGCTTGCAAGGAAAGCATTTTGTAGACCGAGCCATCTCCCCAGCGTTGAAAGGTGCCCCCCTCATCCCCATGGAGAAGAGTGTGCCCTGGCTATTGTGACAGTTATTTCTCTCACACTTACAGGATTCAGCCTAGGTGTGACTGGCTGGGTGGCCCCTGCAGACACCCAGAGGGAGAGGGAAGATGGGAGATAAGGGGAAAAAGGGAAGGAAAGAGGGAAGAGAGGAGAAAGAAAGAGACACTTTTGCCTCTCAGTTTGGCTATCATGGCAACATGCTCAAGAAACTGGAATTTCCCAGAATGCAATGCAAACAAAGACTAAAGCCTGGGCCAGGCAGAGAGGAAAACTTTCTCCTTGAAAAAGATTTACTGTTTGTCAGGACATCTTACCCAAGAGACAATATGGGACCTGCAGTGGGCGGGGCCACACCTCGGCAGAGCCACACCTTAGCAGGGCCTGCTTAGATATATTTAGCCCACTGCTTAAATCTTAACCATCCTTCAGGACCACAAGATAGACTTAGGAGGGCAAATCACTGACTCTCTTTATCCCTCTTCCCTTTAGAGGCACATTGAATAAAACTTTTTTTGTTTGTTTGTTTGTTTTTCACTATTAATTTAGATGCTTTAATTGACTTATGGAGACTAGGCAGCTAAATGTGGCTTGTGGGGACTGCCATAAACTGGAAAAGTAAGTTTTAAAGAAGGGCCATGTAGGGTACACCCATGGCAGGACACAAAGCAAGTTCAAGGCTCAGGACAGCGTGTTAGAAACACAACTGCTTCATGCTTGCTTAGGATGCTGAATACTGCAAACTTAAACTCTTATGACTTTTATAAACTACATTATTTTGTTTTCAGTGTGGTATAAATGTGTGTCCATGCTCACACGAGCGTGCAGAGTGTATGCACATGTATATATGTATCTAGGTTAAGTTGCCCTATGGGTATATCTGTGGGGGATCATCTTAGTTACTTAGAATACTTACCCACTGTGGGTAGCACCATCCCCTAGAGAGGAGATCTTAAACTGAAGGCAAACTGAGCAACATCATGCATGCATTAACTGATTTCATCTGCTATTGACTGTGGATGTGCTGTGATGATGTTCTGTGTTGTGCTGTCCAGTGCTGTGCTGTGCTGTGCTGTGCTGTGTTGTGCTGAGCTGTTCAGTGCTGTGCTGTGCTGTGCTGTCCTGTGCTGTGTTGTGCTGTGCTGTGTTGTGCTGTGCTGTGTTGTGCTGTGCTGTGTTGTGCTGTGCTATGTTGTGCTGTTTTGTTGTCCTGTTTTGTGCTGTCCTGTGCTGTCCTGTGCTGTGTTGTGCTGTCCTGTGTTGTGCTGTGTTGTGCTGTGCTCTGCTGTGGTGTGCTGTGCTGTGTTGTGCTGTGCTCTGCTATGGTGTGCTGTGCTGTGTTGTGCTGTGTTGTGCTGTGTTGTGCTGTGCTGTGTTGTGCTGTGCTGTGCTGTGCTGTGCTGTGTTGTGCTGTGCTCTGCTGTGCTGTGCTGTGCTGTGTTGTGCTGTGCTCTGCTTTGCTGTGCTGTGTTGTGCTGTGCTTTGCTGTGCTGTGTTGTGCCCTGCTGTGCTGTGTTGTGCTGTGCTCTGCTGTGCTGTGCTGTGTTATACTGTGCTGTGCTGTCCTGTCCTGTGCTGTCCTGTGTTGTGCTGTGCTGTGCTGTGTTGTGCTGTGTTGTGATGTGATGTGATTAGCTGTTCCAAGTTCCTGTCGCCTCAACTCTCCTGTAATGACAGACCGTGAATTGTGAGCCAAACAAACTGTTTCTCTTAAGTTGCTTTGCCAGATGAGTTACAAGAAGGAACAAAAACTAGCCAAAAGCGACATCAGAAGAGCTTCCCAATTCCCATATTCCAACGGCAGACCCCAGGTGAGCTTCTTCTAAGTCCACAGCCCGTTCTGTCACACCGTATGGTCTCCATCGGCATCTGTGCACTCAACAGAGACAGAAGGGAGAGTTTGCCAATCACATTTACTCACCATCCCTTGTTTCCTTAAGCTCAAATTGAATAAATCATACATGCAGTTTAATTCCTAATCAAGAGGCCCTTGAGTCTGACTTCAGAGACGTGTTTTATGGCTCTTCCTGCATCAGGTATGAAAATGAGAAATGTCTTACTCACCCACCAAAGTGTGCATACACAATAAATCAAAGTCTTCTGGCAATGAAATGAGACTCGATTTCAGATGACAGAATGTAAAAAGATAGACCTGGCACTGTGAAGGCAGAAAAGAAGGCAGCAATAGAAGGCTCACCTAACAAAGGCATGCATTGTGAAACCCAAGCTGACAGCACAGTGGGGGTGTTTCTCTTCCCCCTGATTTTTGTTGTTGTTTGGTTTGTTTTTTTTTTGTTTGTTTGTTTGTTTGTTTTTTTGTTTATGGTGCTGGGTTTTGAGCCGGGGCCTGAACATGATAGATAAGCACTTTACCATAAAGGATCACCTCCAGTCCCTCACTGGGGGATTCTAGACAGGGGCTCTACCACTGAGCCACCCCCCAGCCCCTCACTGGGGTATTGGTTCTTTTTTTCTTTTTATTTTTTTCAAAAAATAAAGCAAACTATCTTTTTTTCATTATACCTACCAATTCCAGTTCCCACTCCCTCTCCTCCTCCCATTCTTCCACCTTCTCCCCCATCTCACCCCCAGCCACTCCTCAGAGAGGGTAAGGCACATTGCTTTGGGGTAAGTCCAAGGCCCTCCCTCCTATATCTAGGCTGAGCAAGGTATCCATGCAAAGAGAATGGGTTCCTAAAAAGACAGTACAAGCAGTAGGGACAAATCCTGGCGCCACTACCAGTGGCCTTGTAGTCTGCCTCAACCATACCACTGTCACCCACATTCAGAGGGTCTAGTTTGGTCCTATGCTGGTTCGTTCCCTGTCTGGCTGGAGTTGGTCAGCTCCCATTACCTCAGGTAAACTGTTTCAGTGGGTGTCCCCATCATGGTCTTGACCTCTTTGCTCATATTCTCACTCCTTCCACTCTTCAACTGGACTTTGGGAGCTCAGCCCCTCACTGGGGGATTCTAGGCAGGTAGGTGCTCTACCACCAAGCCACACCCCTGCCCCTCACTGGGGGATTCTAGGCAGGTAGGTGCTCTACCACCAAGCCACACCCCAGCCCCTCACTGGGGCTGCCTACTTTCTTTCTTAGTCAGGGTTTCTATTGCGATGAAGAGATACCATGACCACGGCAAACCTTCTCTTAACATAAATTCATTATCGATTCTTTGGGGATTTCACACCATGCACCCCAATCACACTGAGTTCCAAGTCCCTCCATATTCACCCCTTACCCCCATAGCATTCCCCCAAAAAAGAAAATTTAAAAACTACTAATTTAAAACAAAGACCAAAAACAAACAACAAAAGAACACTTCCCTCCTCCACCTTTCCCGCCTCTCCGACATTTCTTCATTCATCTCAGTGGCACTGGGAGCTGCAGGGTGCCATGCAGGATGCCATGCAGGATGCCATGCAGGATGCCATGCAGGATGCCATGCAGGATGCCCTTTTGTCCACTCAGTTTTACTTGCAAATGTACATTGCAATGAGTCATTGGTCTGGTTCAAAGGCTTCTGGTACACTATTAATACTGGACCCTCACTGAAGCTCCTCTTAGGTGTCCTGCTGTTGTTCCCGAGTCATGGAAATCCTGTGACTGTGGTTCTGCAGGACCAGTCCCTTCATGTCCTCCAGCAGGTCAGGGATGGAGTGGATGTTGGGGTGGGGTCTCCAGCGGGTCACAGATGGGGTAGATGTTGGGGTAGGCTCTCCATCAGGTCACAGATGGGGTAGAATTTGGGTGGGCCCTCCAGCAGGTCAGAGATGGGGTAGATGTTGGGGTGGCCCCTCCAGCAGGTCAGAGATGGGATAGATGTTGGGGTGGGCCCTTCATCAAGTCACAGATGGGGTAGATTTTGGGGTGGACCAACTTCAAAGCCCTGAATATAGATCTGGGTGTGATTAGATCTGTCTGGGCTACTGGGACCGCCCCCCTCAGTAAAGGGGCAGAGCCTGTTCTTTCATACCCTTGCCATCTGGGCCAGCTCTCTCATGCTTATGGTAAGGGTTGAGGAAGCTCTCCCATAAAGGGTGGGACCAGTTCTTCTACTGCAGTGACCATCAAGGGGTAGGACCGGCAAAGGGCAGAACCAGGTTAGCATGGCCATCAGATTTCACACACATGGTTCCTATAGTCCCTGTGGTAGCATGGACCATGGGGATCAACACAGGCCCCAGCTGCATCAGAACCATAGACCCAGGCATGGCCCTCAGCAGCAGCTTTGCCCAGATGTCACCATGTCCCTAGATCAGTATGGCCCTTGGACACCAACATGGTCTCAGGTGGTTGACCAGACCCTGGGTATCTGCATGGCCTTCAGACCAAGGCAACTCTTATAAAGGAAAACATTTAATTGGGGTGGCTTACAGATTAGAGGTTCAGTCCATTATCATCATGGTGGTGTGCAGGCAGACATGGTGCTGGAGAATCTTACATCTTGATCCAAAGGCAACAGGAAGTTAATTGAACTAGGTATAGCTTGAACATAGGTGACCTCAAAGCCCACCCCAATAGTGACACACCTCCTCCAACAAGGCCACACCTACCTCAATAAAGTCACACTTACTAATAATGCCACTCCGTATGCTCTTATGAGGACCAGTGGCACTCAGCTACCACAGTTGTCACCTGATGGGGTCTAGACTCACCATGGAAACACACCTCTTGGTATGTCTCTGAGAGTGTTTCCAAAAAAGTTTAGCTGAGCTGGGAAGACCCATGTGAATGTGGGCAACACTTTCCATGGGCTGAGGTCTCAGACTGAATTAAAAAGGAGAAAGTGAGCAGAGCACCGGCGTCCGTCTCTCTGTGCTTCCTGACTGTGGTTGTCATGTGACCGGCTGCCTCACCCTCCTGCTGTCATGTCTTCCCCACCCTCAGACTGTGAACCATAATCAGTCCTTCCATCATTAAGGAACCTTGGTCGGGCATTTTGTCGCTCAGTGAGAAGTCATAAAGATGTGTAACTATTCATATGTTGAAAACTCAAAGTCCATGCTAATGGCATTTAGGGGCAGGGCCTTTAGGAGGTAATTAGAATTAGATAAAACATATGACGATGGGGTTCCCGTGATGGCACCAGTGGCTTTAACAGAAGAGAAGGAGAGATGTAAGCGAGCACACCCACTCTGCCTTGCCGTGTGACCTTCTCGATCTCTTGACGCCCTCATCAGAGTAGATGCCGGCTCTCAGCCTCCAGAGCTCTGAACTAAATAAACCTTCTATTCTCTCTGAGTTCTAGTCTTGGGGGTTTTGTGATAGCTGAAGAAAGCAGACTAAGACCTTGATCAATACAACGCCTGTCTGAGTTTTTCCACACAGGGGCTTGCTTTCCATCGCAGCTCCTTCTTGGCTCTGCTCGACGTCTGGCCCACATCCGGCTTGCAGTGGCAAGAAGAAGAGCTCCCAGCCTCTTCTCACTTCGCTTACCACTCTTAAGTAACTCATTCTCTGATAATTGGCTTCTTGCTCAACCCTGAGAGCCCTTTTGATTTTATTGACCAAGCTGGAAAGCGTCTCTGTCTTTTTGTAAGTCCTGGGGGCCTCCGGCCTCCTTTTCTTGATCAGAATTAATGCGGAGGAAGGAGAGGTCTTACATAAGCTCACTTCAGAGAACATTGTATTTTTAATTAGCCAATTTGTCACTTAGGAGTAATATTGGGTTGATCGCAAACCCAAACTACAGGGACAGAACAAAACAAGGATTTTCGTTTTCCTGTACAAGAAGCTTCCCAAAGATGCTATGACCCCTCTGTGGTGCTGTCAGAAACCAGAGTTTCTGTTTCTATTCCTACTACGTCATTGCTTAATGAATGTCTCCTGTCTCCTTAGCATAATGCATCTCGACCCCCCCCCCCCCGTCATATGTAAGTTTCATGAAGGGCCTAAAGGATCTCCTCCACTGATCTCCCACGTGTGTTCACACCTCCGAGCTCAACTTGACATTGATGGTCTCTCTTAGCATGTGTGACAGTCAGCTGGCTTTCACCTGGGGTGACAGGACAAGAGAAACATGTAACTCTTATCAGGCAGACACAGGGGTAGATTGTCCTTCTGGGTACGAATTTTCTTAGAAGAGTCACGCACATCATGGACAGACAAGAGCATGGTGGATGCTCTAAGGAGAGTTCAATCCTCAACACCTTAGGTGGTGCAAACAGCAGGGCAAGGGTGTCAGCTGAGACCCACAAGCCAGAGTCAGGGGAGGGCTGCACGCCTTTCTATCCTTCTCAAAAGGCTATGAGCTAACAGTTGGACTGTCTTCTACTATCAGGAATGTAGTGGGAAAGGAGGCAAAATGCCAGAGTAGGAGCTGTGAGGATGTGGGGGAAGTGAGGAAGAGGAGGGCACATTTCAAAGTTGCACCCACTAAATGGGGAGTGTGGCTGCCAGTGGCGTTGAATGCTTTGATGCCCAGAGTACCTGTTTAAGGTCTCACAGCAAGGTCTTCTGTGCCTGTCTCTCCGTGTAGCAGCAGAGATACCAGAATCAGCCCTGAGAACTGAGAGCCGTGGATGGCATAACCTGAGCCGTGCCTGGTGTGGGTTCTAACTCTGCCCATCTAAGCTCAGACTTCTAGACGCTAAAGTCACCAAGTCTCTCTTGTTCAGCTACCCAGCTTGTAGGATATTGTTAGGGTAGCCATAGCAATCTTAGACACCAGTCAATCTTCCTGTTTATTTGGAGGCTGAGAAAACTGCTTCTAAAACTAAATGTATGTCTCAGAACACCAAGGTTCATTGAAGTTGCTTTTTCAACTTACCTTATTTTCTTTCTATTTTAAAACAAATGTGTGTGTGTGTGTGTGTGTGTGTGTGTGATTATTTTGTTTACATGTATGTAATTGCACCACAGGCATACCTGCAGAGGTCAAAAGAGGGCATCAAATCCCCATGGAGCTGGAATCACAGATGGTTGTAAGATGCCATGTGGGTACAAGGAACACAGCCCAGGTCTTGTGGAAAAGCAGGCAATGCTCTTAACCACTGAACCTTCTTGTCAACACCTTGCCTTTAATTGTGTATATCCATGAGTATCTGTGTGTGAGCAAGCACACATGCATATGGGTGCCCACAGAGACCAGAAGAGGGTGTCAGATGACCTGGCTGGAGTTACAGTGTGGTTGTGGGCTACATGATGTCGGAACTGATCGCTGGTCCTCTGCAAGAACTTAAGTGCTCTTAACCACTGAGCCAAATCTCCAGTCTCCACTGAAACTTCTTTTACCAGTGCTTGGTACTTGATAGGCACTTAGTACATATCCATTGGTAAGTCAATGAAGGATCTGGAGCAATCACACACACACACACACACACACACACACACACACACACACACAGGCTCCAATGCCTTAGGTTAATCATTTCCAGACAACATAAAGGAAAACATTTAACTGGCGTGGCTCACTTCCAGTTTCTGAAGTTCAGTCCATTATCATCGTGGTGGGGAACGTGGCAGCGTGCAGGCAGATGTGGTACTGTCTGCATCTTGATGTGTAGGCCACAGGAAGTTGACTGATACTGGTCAATATCCTGAGCAAAGGAAACCTCCAAGCTCGCCCCCACAGTGACACACTTCCTCCAACAAGGCCATACCCACTCCAACAAAGCTACACATCCTAATAGTGCCATTTCCTGTGAGATTATAGGGGCCAATTACATTCAAACTACCACACCTGTAATTCTAGAAATTTAAGAAAGCAGACTAAGGGATTCTCTGAACAAGGTGACTAGAGAAACTATTCTTACCCACAAGGTCTGGGGTACACTGAAAGGCCTTGTCTTAGTGAATCAGGTGTAAGATCACAGACGATTCCCAGAAAAGAAAGCGTGGCATCCCCAGTGAGTGCCCAGCCATGTCCCATTGACCCCTCAGCACATCCCAGAGAAGCCAGACTAAACAACTGAGAGTTTGACTGGGGACTGTACCAGCAACCATACCAGCCACAACAGTAAGGGCTCAGATAGCAAAATGGAATAGAAGGGAAGACTTCGCAGGCTGTTATAAGGCAGGATTTCTCACCGGTGTGGGAATCATATAATAGTTTACGCTGGCTGGCCAGGAAGTCCCAGGGATCTGCCTGTCTCCACTTCCCCAAGGCTGCTTTTTTTCTTTTCTTTTCCTTTTTTCCCTTTTCTTTCCTTTTTGTTTTTGGTTTGCTTTGGTTTTGGTGTTTTGAAACAGCCTCTTGCTATGTAGCTCTGACAATGCTGGAACTCACTATATAGACCTGGCTGGCCTCGAACTCAAAGAGATTTGCTTATGTCCGTCTCCCAAGAGCTGGGATTAAAGGTGTGCGCCAGCACACCCAGCTCCAGTGTTACTTCTTAATGTGTGTCTCACTCTTGTCTTATGTTGAGATGGTGTTTTAAGGAACCCCTGGCCAGCGATGATCTTCAAAACGCTGAGAGAGTTGGAGAAGTCAGCTTTCTTCACACTAACTGGGCACTCCACAAAGTCTGGCTCCTCCTTGCAGCTTATCACAGGTTTTTCATTTCCACTTAAAAATTATTAACAAATGGCATATATACAAAAGCACATAAGCATACAGAAAAGCCCACCCAGCTTGAGAAATAGCAATTACTCTCAAAACTCCTTTGCGTTTAAAGGCAGAGTTAATGTCTCCCCTGATGTGGCTACCTACGGATGGTCTCTGTGTTCCATGGCTATTTGGTGGAAACTCCGTTGGGGTTAGGCATGTCTTCAGATGTGGAATTGATAAGGATGGTATTTTGATAGATAGATGATTGATAAGAGATAGGTAGGTAGGTAGGTAGATAGATGATAGATAGATAGATAGATAGATAGATAGATGATAGATAGATAGATAGATAGATGATAGATAGATAGATGATAGATAGATAGATGATAGATAGATAGATAGATAGATAGATAGATAGATAGATAGATAGATAGATGATAGATAGAGAGAGAGAGATAGATAGATGATAGATAGATAGATAGATGATAGATAGATAGAGAGAGAGATAGATGATAGATAGAGAGAGAGAGATAGATGATAGATAGATAGATAGATAGATAGATAGATAGATAGATGATAGATAGATAGATAGATGATAGATAGATAGATAGATAGATGATAGATAGATAGATAGATAGATAGATAGATAGATAGATAGATAGATAGATAGATGATAGAGAGAGAGAGAGAGAGAGAGAGAGAGAGAGAGATTTGTTAAATGAACTTTAAAATCATAACATGGCCAAATCACACTGGAGACACTGAGAACCTGATACTTGATTCTTAAGGCCAGGGACTCAACAGGAAAGATCTCTCAACAGTGGGCTACAACCTAAGGTAATGGTCACTCAGTGACTCAGTCCACAGGCTGGTTGCCTCAACAGTCCCAGCCTGGTGCCAGATGCCTGGGAGTTTCCTAGACATCGTGGTCTGTAAGCCACAATGAAAACTCAGAAACACTGGCTCTGTTTTCAGCGTAAGCAGCAGCAGCAATGAGGAAAGCAACAGGAAGGCAAGAGGAAGGCTAAGCCAGCAAAGGGTGGGCTCGTCTGCCTCCGACATACGCTTTTTCATCCGGGCTGCTACCAAAAGGTAGCCCACAACTGGAGATGGCCTTCCCACATCCGGCAGCACAATTGTCCCTTTGAGACTCCCAATCACTCAGGTGATTCTAATTTGTGGTAAGTGGACATTAAAAAACCAACCCAAATAGGAGGTTTCTTAAGATATTTTTATATGCATTCGCTCTCTCAAGAAAAGCATATAGGAGTACCAACGCAGAAGTCAATGTTCTTAACTGTGGTAGAAGGAAAACTTCAACTCATTTCATTTCTTCAGAATCCTGTATCTTTGAGACAGAAATTGCTATTTAAGCTTCCACAGTGCAGGACAGTGGTTTGTGGACATTGGGTATAATAAATGTTAATAAGAGTATAACACATATTTCTCTCTTCCCTTCAGCAGGGCTCCATACGGCAGCCCGGGCTGGCCATTGAACTCAACAGTCCTCCCACCTCCGCCATCCAAGTGCTGGCCTGTGTCACTCTGAACTTACCCATTTGGTTTTATTAAACTAAACCGTGAGACTCAAACTTTCACATTGGGAATTCAGAACATGGCATGAGAACAGATTCCCCAGCCTCAGCTGTCATCCCACAAAGGCAAGGTAGACCTGTGAGAAGCCAGAATGAGACCTGGGGAGCAACAACGAAGATGCTCGAATGCATTGCTGCTGCGACCCTGTGTGTTCACACGGCTCTTGGCCTTCTGTTGGAAAGGGGTTTCCAACAAATTACTCAGGCGACATATTTTTGCTTTCCATAGAGGCTCATATTGCAAACAGGCCCATATTTATAAGCATGTATAAGCCGACCTAAGCAGAGAGAGAGAGGCAGACATGTAATTGGCGCCTCAGGCCTGAGGCAGTGAGCCTGTTTAAATGTGATCAATATTCACAAGGGAGGATGACAAGAGGTGCGCGGAGCACAACCAGACAGGATATGGATTTCCACTTACAAGTCAGCATGGAGCCATAATTCACCTCGGATCAACCCACGTGAGAGGAAAGCATGCTCTACAGAAGCCTGGGGTCTTTGCTGACTGCCTCCACCCTGGGGCATTCAATGCAATGACCCATTTCTCCTCATGTGTATCCCAGGGGAGCCTGGGAGTGGAAACAAGTTCCCGAAAAAGAGACTTAACAGCAGCTGGGAGACATCATCCAATAATAGGGATTCAGGAAGAAAAGAGTCTATTAGTATTGAGAATAAATAAAAAAAATCTGCTGCCTGTGTGTGTGTGTGTGTGTGTTCGTATGTGTGCACATGTATGTGTGGGTATTCTGCGTGAGACTTTTCCCGAGGAGACACAACACATACACGTCTACTCACCTCAGATAGTGAACCCGCAACAGACTAAAATACTAATTATAAAAAAAGTCAAGCATGGTAAAGCAATGAGTTTGTTGAGGTTACTGATAGGACTATGGGTAGGGGTGACTTACAGGCACAAGATGGCTCACACACAGCTGTAGTACCAAGAACCCACCCCAACATGAGTGACAGCTCATGAAAGCTTCAACCCTTGAGCTCTCTGCATGACATGTAGGTGACTGGACAGGTTGAAGAGTCGCCTCTTGGCAGCTAGTCTGGTCACAGTCTCCTTCCCTACAGTTGTTCGCTGTGTCTCTAACCTTGAGGCCCTCATGGAGCTTGTAAGTCTCAAGTTCTCCAGACTTGTGATGTTTGTTTACTTCCGGGTTCTCATGAGCTTCCTTGTCTTTCCTAGAGAGAATGTTCCAGTCAGAGGAAAAGGCCTTCTAATAGTGGGTACATGTATGCCTGAGGGGGTGAGGGGACAGGTGATGCCCGTATCTTCTCCAGTCCCTTTCCACCTTATTTTTGAGACAGGGTAGCTCACCGAACCAAAATCTTTCTTACTTAGCTAGACTGGTGACCAGTGAGTCTCAGGGATCCTCCTGTCTTCACCCACCCTGCCACCCGCCCCTACCGTCATCACTGGGATTATAGGCTTGTGCTGATGTGACTGGCTTTTCTTTTTACATAGATTTTACATTGATGAGGGATCAAACTTACTTCCTCATGCTCATGTGGTAAGCACTTTACCAACTAAGCCATCTCCCCAGCCAGTGTGTGCTTTTTAAAAACATGAAATAAACATAATCCATTAAGGACTTTATAAATGGAGTTATGAATTATGCATTTTCTTCTTGCTTTAAAAGTCTGGAAATTTGAAGGGAAAACTAACATTCAGAATGTTTCCTCAGCAATTAGGTCTGATGGCTCAAGCCTGTGATTCCAGCACTTGAGGGGCTGAAGCAGGAGAGGTATGAAGGGTAAGGGTAACACTCAGAGAGGGAGAGAGAGAGAGAGAGAGAGAGAGAGAGAGAGAGAGAGAGAGAGAGAGAGAGAGAGAGAGAGAGAAAGAAAAGGAGGGAGTGGGGGGACGAAATGAAAGAGGGACAGAGAGGAGAGGGAAAGGATGTAAAAGAAGGAGAGAGGGAGGAGGGAAAGAAAGGAGGGGGTAGAGATGAGGGAGGGAAATGAGAGAGAGAAAATGAGAGGGAAACACAAAAGTGAAATGGAAAAGAAAGGCTGGCCGGGCGGTGGTGGCACACGCCTTTAATCCCAGCATTCGGGAGGCAGAGGCAGGCAGATCTCTGTGAGTTCGAGGCCAGCCTGGTCTACAAGAGCTAGTTCAAGGCCAGGCTCTAAAAAAGCTGCAGAGAAACCCTGTCTCGAAAAACAAAAAAAAAAAAAAAAAACAAAAAAAGAAAGAAATGCTGTTAGCGAAAGAAGAAAGAACTAAAAAAAAAAAGAGGGAAGGAAAAAGGTAAAGAGAATGTGGGAACAGATATAGAACAGAGAACATTATGACCACCAACACAGACATTAGAGGGTTGTGGCCTGGTGTCACAGAAGGCCTGGAGTCACCAGAAGCCAGAAGCAAGAACGCCATGTTATTTAGTTACTTGTCTTGTTTCTGTGACAAAAATACCTAACAAAGAGCAACCTCAGGAAAGAAGGGCTTGTTTTGGCTCATGGTTTAAGGGAACACAGTCCATCCGTGTGCAAACAGCACTAGAGCAGGAGAGTGAGGCATCCGGTCACATAGCACCCATAATCAGGAAGCCAAGAACAAGAAGCAGGGCCAGGCTACCTCCTACCTTCTGTGACATACTTCCTGGAGTTGACAGATACAGGAAATTATGTGTACAGGTTAGTGTGGTGTAGACATAAGGATTGTGAGTTCAAGGAATGCCTGGGATACATGGTGAGAACATTTCACAAAGAAAGACAGAAAGATGAGGGAGGAAGGGAAGGAAGGAGGGAGGGAGGAAGGAAACTTGAGACCTATGGTCACTCATCAGCAAAACAAACTCATGAAGGAAAAGAATGAACACAAATCTGAGTATCTGTGAGAAGCAGAAATTAGTCTAGCCTGCAACCTTGAATTGGGTTTTAGAATATTCTAGAACTTTGGATGTAATACCCCCAGAGGGATCCCAGTGTTTTCCTGAAGTTCATATCACTTTGAACTCTTCTTTTGGCCAAGTAACTGGCACTATTATTATCTTATCTAAGTGACATCTTAGGACCCTTAAATTTTAGAACAATTAAGTCTCTCTTCTCTAAATAGAACAATCTTGTGAAGGTATAAGGTCAGACATGCAGGTGTGGCAATCAACCTCTATGTTAGAGGTGAAGGCTGTAATATTTCTTGGCTTACCTGCAAGTATCAGAGGCAGAGCAGTCGGGGATGAAGGATGAAAGACTTCTGCTATAGTGAAACAGGTGTCTGGAAATTACCTTGGATGCTTAAAGAAAACCAAACAAGAGCCAGGGGAGATGGCCCAGTTAGAACAGAGCTTGCCTTGTATGCATGAGGAAGGAGCTCTATCCCCAACATCCATGTAAAAGTCTGAGTGTGATGATGTGCCCTTGTAATCCCAGAAATAGAGGGAGAAGCAGAAGCAGACAGATCCCTGGGACTCGTTGATCAATCAGCATAGCCTAACTTGACAAGCTCCATGGTAGTAAAAGAGATTACTTTTTAAAAAGGCAGACAATTCCTAAATGCCTGAGCAACATACACTAGAGGATGCCTCTACACATCTGTATATGTGAACACGCACATCCCAGACAGACAAACTCCCAAAGGATGTAGGAGTCGTCAAACTCTTTTATCCCTGTCACAAATACCTGAGAGAATGTCAGAAGAGGAAGGACTCATTTTGCCTGGTGATTTCAGAGGTTCATGGTCAGTAGTTCTATCTCTTTGAACCTATGGTAAGAAAGAGCATCATGGTAGAGGTGGCATGATGGAGTAGAGCTACTCACCTCATAACATCTGGGAAGAAGAAAGGAGAATGGATCGGGAAGAAGGTGTATCCTTTGGAAGTATCTTAGACCCTGAACACATGTCCAGTTGAACACTTACTCCCTGCACAATGGAGATGATGTATACTCTTTCTACATCTGGCCTTCCCAATCCAGGATGCTATGTATCATGTCGCAGGGTCAATGTCCAATGAAATATTTCCTCCAACTAAACTCCACCTTCTTCCTTTCTCTCAATAATGTCAAGATATTAGGTGCATTAAGGAATTAATCCATTGGTTAGATCAGAGCCCTCAGGATTCACGATTGCTTCCCCAAATCCCATCAGCTGCCAATGAAACCTTTAGCACTTGAGCCTTTTATGAGAACACTTTAAGGTTATCTGTGCCCTTTGAAGGCTGTGTCTTTCATCCCTACTTCATTCTTATCTTTTCTTGAACTATCTATCCCCTGATACAAAGATTTCTGGACCAAAAAGGTCTACTGGAGAGGAACCAGAATCTCTACCTTGCTGGGAGGAGGTATATAATTGGCTCACATGATAAGGATCTAATTAAAATAGTTCCAAAGCCCTAAGTAGACATTGATATGTCTACTTATATGATAAGTAGATATAAAAGTGGTCAAGTGTCTAGTGAGAGACACATAGCCCCTGCCTTGCCATTTCTTGACTTGGCATAGACCCTAAAAAAGCAGTGATTGAAGTGGGAAGGTACAGACCATTGTATTCAGACATCCCATGGGTTCCTATAGCAGGAGTCCCAATAGGGAATCCAGGCCAGCACCACACTCTCAAAGTCAATGCCTGTTGGGACAGAAAGCTATACCTATCACTGCTCAAACTCTGTGGTGGAAGTTAAAGACTGGAACCTGAGCTTCACATTCTGAGGATACACTAAGACATACTATTAACAGTCAAGATGGAAATGAGAGAGAAAACGAGAAGCCATTCTAATGAATAATATTATAACTAGCATATGCCACAATACCATAGAGTATTATATCTAGCATGCATTCAATTATTAGTCCTCATTTTAGCATGAATTAGTTTCTTTAGAAGAAAATTCCTAGCAATAAGAGCTGTGAATGATTTAGTTGTGCTTGCCATGTGTCCTAGATAACTTCGATTGTCAACCTGACACAGCCTACGGTCATCTAAGAACCTCAAGTGAGGAACTGCCTGGATCAGATTGGCCCATTAACATGTTTAGAAGGGCTTGTCTTAGTTCTTGACGGATATAGGAGGTCAAAGCTCACTTTGGGCAGCACCATCCCTAAGCAGATGGTGCAGGGTTGTGCAAGAAAGCACACATCTGTGAGTGAGCCTGGGAGGAAGCCTCCAAATGGCTTTCATCCACCGTTCCTGCCTCTAGTTTCCTGTCTTAAGTTCATGCCCTGATCTTCAATGATGGATCCTGACCTGGAAGTGAAAACCAAATAAACCCCTTTTCTCTGTGTTATTTCTGTCAAAGTATTTTATTAGAACAGACAGGATTTAGAGTATCACATAGGCACAAAGACCTGAGTTTAGATCCCCAGAATCTATGTGAAAAAGTCAGGCATGTTGGGGCATGTTTGTAACCCAAGTGCTAGGGAGGCAGAGACAAGCAGATACCTGGGTCTCACTGATCAGTCACTGATCAGTCATGCTGAATCAATGAGACCTGAGGGGTGGGGAAGAGAAGAGGAGAGAGGGGGGAGAGAGATTGTTTTATAACGCACTGGAGAATGACTGAATAAGGTACTTGAAGTTGATTTATGACCTCCACATGCACAAACAGGCATACATATATACACATGTGCTCATACATCCACATGTACATATGAACATGTGCATATATGTACACACACAAAGAAATATTCCAGCAATGAATATTTAAGAACAACTGGATAACTGGTTCTTTCCCAGTGTCACACTGTGCACTAAGCAAGATCAAGGTTAAATGTAGTTAAGTTTAAGTTAAGTTTAAGGACCTATTTATAATTGATGCTGTTTTATAGTTATTTCATCCATAGTACTACACCAACCTCCAGGGAAGCAAGGAGACTCCTTAAGCCTTTGAGAGGAACAAGCAAATAACAACAACAACAACAACAAAAATACAAGTCTCAGGAAGTAAACAAAACTCACAAATCTCAGGAAGTTCCTGAAACTTACAAGACTCATAAGGTACCTACTCATAAACTTATAAGACTCATAAGGTATATAAGCAGTAACAATTTCTAGGGAGAGGAGGCTCTCTAGCCAGCTCAACTATCTTCAAGTCATTCAGAGTCTCTAGGATGAAGCTCTCCATGAGTCACCACTCATGTTAAGGTCGGCTTTTCTGTGAAAAAGCTGCTTTTGAGTCACCCACGTTCTTGTAAGCAATACCTCACTGATGCTGTGTGTGTAACACTACTAACTGACTGGGCTAGACATACATGGAGTTATTTCCTTGGTCTGATCTAGGTGCCCTATCTGATAAAAATAAATGTTGGCTCATGTCTCCACCAGGGAAATCATACAACAGCTGCCTAATTATAGAGAGAATTAATACTGCAAAACTGATCATTAGATACCCAATCAATAGGAAGCTGTAGTAGTGTGATGGGTTTTCCCATTGCAGTTAAAACCCCTTGCAGATGGCCCCTCCCTTTCCCTTCTCACTCCTAAGAGAATGAATTAAGGGCTGTGAAGGTCTTCTGTACTCTTGGCTGGCATTCTCCAGGGAAGCAAACAGCATGAAGATTTACTGGTTAGAAGGTACATCCCTGGTGACCCCCCACTGAAGATATCTGACAATTCTGCAGCTTAGGCAGCTTGTACTTTGATGTGACTGCCCAGCTGGTGCAGAAAGTGAAGGCAAATGCTGAAAGTCATCTTCTGTGAAGCTATCCTCCCTTGACACTCTTTAGCTTCCTCCTCTATACTCCCTATAATGTTGAAGTTAAAAGCCCTTTACAATCTGACCCCAGTTTCTCATCTCCTCCCACTTTCTGCAACACACCATGTCCCCCAGCTCTATAAACCAACCTCTTTCCCCAAGCATGACACTCAAAGGTCCCATGGCTTTCTCACCTGCTATTTCTTCTGGGCTTCCCCTCAACCGATGCTGCTTTAACCTATAAGATTCAATCCTCGTCTGGAGATGTGCCTCAGTAGGCAGAATGTTTGCTTAACATGTGTGAAGTCCTGAATTTGATGCCAACACCATGTAAACCAAGAATAGAATCTCAGTACTCTTGAACTGTTGGCAGGAGGATCAAAAATTCAAGGTCATCCCCAGATGCACACTAAGTTAGAGGCCACTCGGGGCTACATGATGCCCCATCTTTAAAAAAAATTTTTCCAGTCCAAACAGGAACTCCTCCATGCCTTCATGCCGTCTGTTCCAGCTTTCCAAGATTCATGATCTAGCCCAGCACTAATGTCTGTTATATAAATTCATTTTGCTGTATTGCAAATTCATTCTTCATGGGTTCCTAAACAGCTTAAGGATAAGAGTACATTCTGTGTCTTCTAATCTCCATAGGAAAGCTTGTGGGAATAAGATTCAGTGCAATGCCAGCCAGCAAGTACTTTAAAATTAACTGCTCTGGAAGGAAGGAATATGTTTCCAGTCACAGAGGGCTTCCTGCAAGCCTCTGTGTCTACAGGTGACCCTCATCTTACTGGTCTTTGTTCAACACAGACACATGCAGATTTGATGGTGTCTGAAATGCCCCAGAACAATCCACTCATTCGGAAACACTCTATGTGACCCTGCCATGTGCTTGGTATTAGGATGGTATGGCGATTTCTAATGCAGCTGAAAGATTCTAGAACTCACATAAGCAAAAGAGCAAATGAAAATTGATAAATACTTGGTCTGGGAGTGTGGTTCAAGAGGAGAGAGCTTGGGCTCCATGTCTGACAACAGAAAGAAAGGGTTGTGTGACACTATTCCCAGGAGATGTGAGCGAATTTCTATCCACTCCACATAGGGAATCAACAACAGGCCAAAGTAAGGATACTATCAGAGTCCAACTTGGTGAACCAATGAGTTTAACAGAGTTATGTACAAGAGTATTAGTGAGAAGTGATTTACAGGAACACAGATGGTTCAAAGACAGCTGTACACCAAAAAGCCCAACCCGGCATGGATGACAGTTCATGAAACCTGGAAAGCTGGGGCACACTGTATCACTTGCAGACAGCGCAACAGATTGGAGGGTGTCTCTTTCAGGCAACTAGACTTGTCTGGAAAATGTCTATCAGCAAGCATTACAGCATTACTGTTGTTATAAGTGAGAGGAACCTAGTGAAGCTGGTCAGTTTCAGGTACTTCCTGAAGCTATGGAGTTGTTTGCTTCCTGAGTTTTAATGAGTTTCCCTGCAGGATGGACTGTTTCACCTCCCTTTAGAACATCTTGCACCCTAAGGAGCTTCTTTCTAAGATGGAGGAAATTGTTACACAATAGCCAGAATGAAGGAAGAGAGAGGAAGTTAGTACTTAATAATTCCCTTTGAAAGCTTAGGATAGTCATAACAGTGCACACCTATTATGTAGTAATTTCTCCTAAAGCTCATTAAGAATGATCTCTGTAAGTCTGAGGCCAGCCTGGTCTACAAGAGCTAGTTCCAGGATAGCTATGACTGTTACACAGAGAAACCCTGTCTCAAAAAAAACAAAAAGAAGAGAGAGAGAGAGAAAGAGAGAGAGAGAGAGAGAGAGAGAGAGAGAGAGAGAGAGAATACGTTCTACTGCTATTAGATACTGAGGCCTCCCAACAAATCAATTATATCTGTTCCTCACATTTTTATTGCCCATTAAATGTATAATATTTTCTACCTTTCTGTTTAAAAAAGAAGAAGTTCTAAAGAATCAGGGCATTCTGAGGGGAGGCTTAAAATTCAAGAAGTAAACAACTCAATGTTTGAAGAAAGTCCCTAAAACTGATCAGATGAATAAGACCTCTGTCTTTCCCTGCCCCCTCCTTCCCCAGGCTTACATAAGCAGTATGAACTAATAAGGAGATGGAGAGACCAGATGAGCTGCCTGAAAGAGACACTCTCTAACCTGTTGAGCTGCCTATAAGTAACACAGGTAACACAGTGTAGTGTACTTCAGGTTTCCAGACTTTATGAGTTATCACCCATGCTGGGGTGGACTTTTAGTGATGCAGTTGATATTAGTCATCCTTGCTCCTCTAACTCTTCACCCATATTCCTGTAAGTAACCCTAATAAACTCACTAGTTCACCAAGTTGGACTTCAGTAGTCTGTTGTTGGTCCTTTATCTGGGGTAACATTTGTACACATGTCTCCAGGAACAGTGTCACACCACAACTGGAATCCCAGCACAGGGGAGAATGAGGCAGTAGAACTGTGTAGTTGATTCCAGTCTGTGCACATCAAGACCTTGTCAAAGAAAGAAAGAGAGGGGGAGAGAGGGGGAGAGAGAGAAGGAAAAGACAGAGAGGAGAGAGGAGAAAGAAGAAAAAGTAGCATCAGTGCCTTGAAATTTCTAGGTTCTGATGTTAATTTGGGTATCATCAATTAGCGGAACTTGAGGAAATTTTCAAATGAATGGGAAGGCATACCATGGGATGGGGCAAGAATAGCACTGTACAGTGATGCTTAGAACAGAATACCAATAAATACCAGAGGTTTGAGAGCAGGTTCAGGATTAGTGCTTGGTGCTGCTGCTGGCAGGGGGTGGTGTGTGCTGGGATTGAGACACAGAGGCTTCTTTTCAGGTGGAAGAACAGCAACCCTTATTTTGTCTTGAGCTAAAGCCATTTATACCTCTACTGCTTCTGTGGAAAACCACGGACCAGAAAGAACACAAACATCCTTGTCAATTACAAACCACAAGGAAGTTCCGCTGCCGGTCGGGGGGGGAGTGAGGGCAGCTAGATCTCAACACTCAGAGTC
This sequence comes from Arvicola amphibius, assembly GCF_903992535.2. Lineage (NCBI taxonomy): Eukaryota > Metazoa > Chordata > Mammalia > Rodentia > Cricetidae > Arvicola > Arvicola amphibius. The sequence goes on from NC_052056.1 coordinate 92,052,866, forward strand.
AGGATATTCTGTGTGTTTCTTCTAACAATGCTTGATGGATGAAGAATTCCATTTTTCTGGAACTTTGAAGACCAGTTTGGAATAAGGTAATGAAAGAACTGACCAAAGTGCCCCCTATAAGAAATTTTCTTCCAGGCTAGACAGATGACTCAGAGGTTAAGAGTCTGCACTGCTCTTGAAGAGGACCAGATTCCATTACCAGCACCCACATCGGGAAGCTCACAACTACGTCTAACTCCAGCTCAGGAATCTAATGCCCTATTCTGTCTTCTGGGTGTACTTGCACTCATGTGCCTGCACCCACACACATACACATACACATAATTCAAAATAAAATAAAGTTTCTCCCCAAAATACAGAAGAAGGGCCAAGGAAGTTACTCAGTCAGCAAGGTGCTTGCCTTGCTAGCATGAAGATCTGAGTTTGATCCCCAGAACCCATATGAAAAAAGCTGGGTATGATGGTAGGCACCTGCAACCTGAGCACTGGAGAAGCAGAGACAGACAAATACCTAGGCTCACTGCTAAAGCAAGAGATTTCTGAAATCCAGTAAACCACACTTGGCCATTGCTTGACTAATAGACAGATAACGGCTTTCTGCATATAACTAGTTATCAATGTCTTAGGGCCACCCTAGATGGAGAGTAGGATATCTTGATGGGAAGACAAGACCCCGGAGCTTCAGCCCTCCCCCGACCTGCCTTCCCCCAAATGCTGTTTTCACAGTAAGTGAGTCTGAAGTCTCAAAAATAATCGTGGATGTTGACGATCATTGAGTTTTGTGTAATCTAGCTTGCTCGACTGGGAAGGTTATACACATCCTGTCCAGCTGCCCTCTGGCTTTCGCAACACATGTTCGTCCTGCTAATTCAATACAACATCTCTGTTTCCTTCCAACGACAGAAAACAATGTGATTTCCCTCAGCTTGTTGGTGCTGAGTTCCACCGTGACCAAACACAATTCAGTGTTCCTGTGCTTATAGTATTTTTTTTCTGTTCTCACCCAATAACTAGTCTCATGGAACTTGCTTGTTGGTCCAGACTTTTTTTTCATGTTGATTGATGATATTGACTGAGATTCAGTTTCACATGACAGAAAAAGACAGAAGGGTCGTTGAGGCTGCCTGAGCTCAGCACCTGGTTCCACCCTTAACTTTTGTGATTTCTGCAAGTCACTTGGCCTTGACCATGACTTTAACTCTCCCTCCTCTATAAAGGAAGGGCAATGAAGTTTCCCATTGGGAGCAAGAAATGCACAGGTCAGTTGGAGTGCTTGCCTGGCGTCTGCCGGGTCCTGGGTTCCAATCCATATAACACTGTCACAAATAGGCGCTCTCTCTCTCTCTCTTTCTCTCTCTCTCTCTCTGTCTCTCTCTCTCTCTCTCTCTCTCTCTCTCTCTCTCTCTCGATAGTGAATTCTGGCAATCCTAGAATTGGCACTGTGAGATCAAGGCCATTATCCTCAGCTATGTAGTGATTGTGAGGCCAGCATGTGCTACCTGACTCTTCATTAAATTACAGCCCACATAAATAGCCTAGCACAGATAAGTCCTTTGGTAAACACCACTTTTCTTGCTCTGGCTTCCAGCTCAAGGTTCATTATGTACACTGTGAGCCTCTTCTGACATCATCAATAGTGGGAGAGCCCCATGCTTCCCTCGGGGTTTTTTTTTTTTTTTCAAGTAGAACCAGTTAATAACCAAAGAGGAAGTAACAGCTGCTTGGTACTCTGTCTGAGTCTCTCCTTGGCCCCAGCTGATGACTATAAATGATTTGAAAATTAAAAAGCCATTAGGCTATTAAAAATAGCTTCAAAGAACAATCTCAATAAATTATTTTCATGCTTTTTAAAAAAACCCAACCGCAAAGAATATAAATGGTAACAGACCATCTGAAAAGTCGGTAACCAGATATAATGGTCAATTTCTCTAATATTATTGTCTAATTAAGCGATTGGCTTTAGAGAAAATTACATTTAACTGAGTTGGTGTATTTTTAAAAGTGATGTAGAACCGATTTCTTTTGAGCTAAGGAGATAAAAATATAATAAAACTCAAGTACAAGGAAGATCAGGTTCTGATTTATGTTTTGTGCTGAATTGGCTGGGTTTTCAGCATGGAATTCAAGATCTTTAAAAAAAAATGGAGCTCAGTAAATGCGATGGACTGAGAACCACAGTTCAAAGCCAGCAAGTGACAACTCTCTGAATGTCCCTGTACCTGGAAACAGTCAAGACTCCGTCATCATTGCCTCTCACCCACGGCAGTGGGTTCTGGGTGCTTCCCTTGACTCCGTAGCTTTGAGAACCTCTGAAAATTCCCATTGCACAAATCAATTCACTGAGAATGATTCTCCTGTTACTTTCTATGTGTGCATGGGTCCATGTTTATGTGTATGTAGGTGTATGTTCATGCATGTATGTGTACATGAAGAAGCCAGAAGTCAATGCCAGATGTCGTTTCCTCAGGGACTATGTTTTAGCAATGAGAACATGCTTTTAACTGGGACCTGGGCTTCCTGATTCAGATAGGTTGGCCCAGAGATTCTTCTGTCCCCTACCTCCCCAGTACTGATATTACTCCGCACTGGCTTTTTAAGGTGGATTCTGGAGACACAACTCAGCTCCTTCTGATTTAATCACTTCAATTAATCATATGAATACAGTCACAAACAGCCTGACCTCCCCCTCTCTCTCTCTCCCTCTCCCTCTCCCTCTCCCTCTCCCTCTCCCTCTCTCTCTCTCTCGCGCTCTCTCTCTCTCTCTCTCTCTCTCTCTCTCTCTGGCTTGCTCACTCACTCGCTCTCTCATCCATACCTCATTCCTCAACCACTTAAATCCCATTGAAAGCCCTGAAGATCCACTAGGCTTTATGAAGATTTCCTTTGCAGAATACATCCTGCAGGCCATCCACGGGATCACTCCGCACTCTTGAAATACTTCAGGAGAAAAGCTATTACTGCATCAAGTGTGGCATTTCTGCAATTCAAAGGCCTTCAAGGCTCTAAGAACTCCACATTGCCTCCGCAGCCAAGGCAACCTCCGGTCCCTGGGAGAGTCTCTTAAGCTGCCACAATGGAAACAGAGCAGGAGCCACTGCCCCATTACCCCAAATACACCTGATCTGCCAGCTGTGCCACTCATAACATCATTCCTCCCTGCATCCATCAGACACAGCATTTCACAACCTCACCAAGCACACCAGCAGCAATGCCATCTTAGGGTGTAGGAACAAGTTTGTTTTCTCTACTGATGAAGTAATTAAAAGGTAAAAGAAGTGTCACTGAAAATCTGGGGGAGCCCTGGCAGAATCACCTTATGCTACTTGGGAAACTGGAAGCCCCCCCCCCTTGGAGTACTTAGTCTCATTAGTTAAAGAATTTAAGAACAGACTCAAACAGAAACGTTGGGATAGTTTATTAGAGTTTAAAGGAAAATCCAGCAGAGGCAAACTGTTGGACTTATAAGTGAGCCCCTAATGTGCAGCCATTTCCTGAGATTCCAACCTTCCATCTTGGAGGGGAACACATTAATCCCCAGAACATTAGAAGGAAGGGGAAGGGAAACTTTGCATTCTGCAGGGAAACTACTTAAACCCAGGAAGTAAACAACTCAAAGGTACCAGGAAGTTCCTGAAACTGAGTAGATGCTCTAGGTTTCTCCTTCCACAAACATGTAAAAGCAGTAAGGACTGCTGAGAACCTTTCTCAATCCAATCAAGTTGTCTGGAAGACGAGACACAGAGACCAGCCTAGTAGCCTGGAAGAGGCCCAGACCAACTGAGTTGCCTTGAAAAGACACTCTCCAAGCTGTTGAAGTGCATGAAGGCTGTATAATGTGCTCCAGGTTTCTAGTTTTTATGCATGCAAAGGCAGGATTTAGTGATAAAATAGTCTTTTTTTCTTTTATTGTTTTTCATTTATTTTATATACCAACCACAGTTTCCTCTCCCTCCTCTCTTCTCATTCCCTACCCCTATCTCCTATTTATCCACCCCCATCAACTCCTCATCCAATCAGGAAGGGGCAGGCCTCCCATTGGAGTCAACAAAGCATGTCATATCAAGTTGTGGCAGGACCAAGCTCCTCCCCCTGCATCAAGACTGGGTGGGGCATCCTTGCATGGGGAATAGCTCTCAAAATGCCAGCTCATGTACCACAGACAGGTCCTGATCCCACTGCTAGGGGCCCCCTAAACAGATCAAGCTACACAACCATCTGGTTGGTCCCATGCAGATTCCTTAACTGTTGGTCCAGAGTCTATGAGCTCCCATTAGCTCAGGTCAACTGTCTCTGTGAGTTTCCCCATCATGATCGTGACTCTCCCACTTGCTCAAACAATCCCTCCTCCCTCTTGTCAACTGGACTCCCAGAGCTTGGCCCCATGCTTGGAATATAAATGTCTTTTAATCATTCTGCTTCTGTAAGTAACCCTTCACCTATATTCTGGTAAGTACCAAATCAAAAGTACCTCATTGTTCACCAAGTTGAACTTTGCTGGATGCTCATTGTGGTCTGTTGTCAGTTCTGTGTTTGGGAGCAACAGACATGTGTTCACATCTCACCAAAAATAGTGGCACCCCAGTCATCACGGCCACCTAGCATTTCTGGCCTTCTAGAGATCTGAACTCTAGTCCTCAAGATGAAGGCAAATGAAGTAGTCAATAGACTCTTTCTCTCGCTTTAGATTTAATGTTTAAGTGCTGTGTGTGTGTGTGTGTGTGTGTGTGTGTGTGTGAGAGAGAGAGAGAGAGAGAGAGAGAGAGAGATTATGTATACAAGAATGAAGGTACCAACAGAGACCATAGGAGGGCGTCAGATTCCCTGGCGCTGGAGTTACAAGCAGTTGTGAACTGCCCAATGCGGAAGTTAGAAGCTGAACTTAGGTCCATTGAAAGAGCACAAGGATTCTTAACTGCTCAGCCATCTCTCCAGCCCCTGCTGGAGACTCTTGAGCCAAACATTCTGTGGATGAGCATCAATATCACTTTGATCCTCTGTATTCTGCTCTCAAGTTCTTCTTCTCCTCATCTCCTGAATTCTTTTTGCAGCTTCCTGCCAAGAGAGGGGGAGACAGACAGACAGATGGAGACAGACAGACAGACAGGAGAGAAGCAAACAATGTCCGTCTTCCCCATCTGCTGGCGACACAGGGGAAATAAAAGACACAAAAGGCATCATGTGGTTTAATTACATTCCAGAGTTGGTCTCCCTGCTGACAGGCCTCCTGGCCCCAGGCCAATGAGCTCTGTGGTCTTGCCATGCTGAGCCAGGCATAATGTTAGGGGAGGAGGGGATTAAAAGCCCAGGCTGGGGGCAGAGTTGCTCAGTCAGTCTGGCAGCTCTCTTTAGTGTCAAGCTGCAGGAAAATGACTCCGTCCACCCATGTGTACAGGATTAGGAATCTCAACAAATCCATGTGGAAAAGGGGTGAAGAGCAAGCCAGTCAGGAAAGCACTATTCACCATGAATAGGACTCAGGCTTGTAGTGTGTGGTCTCCAGTGGTCCACAGGCATCTGTCTATAGCTACAGAGATGCATGAGAAACACATTGAGCCTTATAGGTTTTAGGACTGGAAAAATCCCTCCAACCACATACAAGCAGGACACACTATTCCACAGAAGCCTTGGATTGTAAATCACCAGAACATGGAGGGGAAGGAGAGAAGGCACTCCAAGAGTGAGAAAGCAGGAAGGCGCAAAGACTGAGCAGGCAACTCCCGTGAACGAAGCGCTTGCTTCACAAGCACAGCCGTGTAAACTCAGAACCCCAGCACCCACTTGAAGACGCTGGATATGGGGTGCACACGGGTAATCCCGGGGCTGGAAAGACTGAGACAGGCAGATCTCTGGGATTTTCTGGCCACTTTAATGAGTTCCTGCCCAGGTTCAAAACAAAGGCGAGGACTGAGGAGATGGCTCAGTGGGTAAGAGCGATGGCTGCTTCTCCAGAGGACAAGAATTTGGTTCCCAGCACCCACATTGGGAGAATCACAACCACTTATAATTCTAGTTCCAAGGGATCAGATGCCCTCTTCTGGCCTCCGTGGGCATCTGAGCACATGTAGTACACATAACATACAAGCAGATCCACACATACACAAAATAAATGTAAAATAAATGCGAATGGCACCTCAGGAAAAACTGAGGCCGTGCCTTGGCCTCCACACACTCGTGCAGATACAAATACCCAGACTCACATGCACACACTCGAGGACTCCAGCCACAGGACAGTGATACTCCGTCCATCTCTAACCTTTATGCGGGGTTCCGGTTACTTGAGGAATTGACAAACCCAGCAAGGGAGCCCTCCAACTTGTGCAGAGTGGGCAAAACTACAGAGAAGGCCGCTCAGGATTTGAAGGATTCCGTTAATAAAATTGAGACATGGCAGATTAGATTAGATTCATACAAAATCACCCCTAGAGACACGAAGACAGGAAATAATGGCTTATTCCGAAGCCGAGGCAATGACATTAGCAATATCCTAATAAGGAAAATGTCAATGAAAAGTGGCGGTCAGCACGGAACTAGGATGACCCTGCTCCTCTCTCCCGTCCACTGGGAGGAATTCTGCGTCAAGAAGGGAATTGACATAATGAAATGATTTGGGGGAGAGGCCTTCTAAGAGCAGAGCCGGAGGCTTTGGGCTGTCACGCTCTGACGATGTTAGAGACAAGCTGACCAAATCCCTCAGACAAGAAATAGCTTCTTGAAACTGGAGAGATGACTCAATCCACAAAGCTGCTGTGATACAAACAGGAGGACCTCAGCACCCGGTAAACGCAGGGTGTGGCAGCGCACGTCTGTAATGCCAGTGTGTCCAGGAGGAGGCAGAAACAGGAGGATCCCTGAGACTTGCTGGTCAGCCAGGCTAGGTGTATTAATGAACCCCGGGGTTCAATGAGAGAACCTGTCTCAAAAAATAAGGCAGGGTGATTGAGGAAGACGCCTGATGCCATTAACCTCACACACACAGACACACACACACACACACACACACACACACACACTTACTTGGTTCCCATTTGGATCACTAAGAAGTTTTTATTCTTTACAAGTCAAAACTCACCCCAAATTGGCTAAAACAATAAAAAGGAGAAGCGCTGTTTGATTGCTAGAAGAGTCTAAGGCAGGGCTGGCCTCCAAATGCGGTAATGTTATTGAGCTGTGACTTTATAGCAGCCACATGCTATGCTAAGAGTCAGAAATGTTGAAGGGATTCTGCAGGTAGAATCCCACCTCTAACAGATCTTAATTCTTACCCGTCACGTCTCCTAACTGCCACACCCCTGGCAGACATCTCTAGTCAATCCCTACACTAATCAATCACTGTTACACCACTGGATCAACCCCTCACACTGTGCCCCAGAAAACATGCATTGAGTAGAATTGGTTCGTGAGTCTGTCGATCACTTGATTCATTACTGCGACAAAATGCCTGACAAAAACAGGCTAAGGAAGGATAGGTTTACTGTGTGTCTCACAGTTCAAGGGTGCATGGCAGGGAACACGTGCTGGCGGGAGCTTACGGTGGCTGTTTCCACTGCATCTGCCATCAGAAGAAAGCAGACAACACTTATCTCCTTTTTACTCTGTCTGTGACTACAGCTCGTAGAATGGTACCACCCTCAAGTAAGGTATTTCTTCCCACCTGAGGCAATCTAATCCAGAAACTCCTTCACAGTTATGTGCTTGCTTCCTGGGTAATTCTAGATCCTGTCAGGTTGCCGAGATTCATCATCACAACCACAGATGCGATGAGCGAAACAATCCTCCCTCCTTTTCAGTTTCCCTTCCAGATATGTGTCACAAAAAATAAGAAAAGTAGCTAGCGTAATCGCTAGCCCTATTTCAGAGAAGAGGAAACAGAGACACGGAGAGATGGCCAAGGTTTTAATAAGTGGCCGTTCTAACTCTTCAGTGTGGATTCGAACTCTGGCTTTCTGAGGAGCATCATCTTGTGGGTGAACAGCTAAGCACACAGTTGGATCGTTTTCCATGTTCGAACTCCCCCTAGAAATATGGGACACAATGGCAAGCTGTTAGCACTGGGTGTAGCTGCGTACCCACCTGTTACACCTGCACTGGGGGATGAGGAAAGAGACAGAAGTATCACTGGCCCTTACCCGGCTTCTAGCCCAGCTCTGCATTCAGTGAGACCCTGTCTGTCTCAAGAGAATCAGATGAAAGGCAGCAGAGTGTGCGCACAGCATCCTCCTATGGCCTCCACGTGGCATACATAGCACATGCACCCATTCACATGTGGGTACACACCACCACTCACATATGTGCGCACACAAACACACACACACATACAATGATTTTAGAGGAAATTAGAGCACCTTCTAAATTGCTTCAGCTTTTTATTCAAGCTCAAAGAGAACATCTCCAATGAATTAAATTATAATTGGACAATATGGGGTTTTGACTGGTAATTGTTGTAATTAATTTACCATTGATACAATGTGAGGAGTTAATAGTAATGGATTAAAAATGTTTGGAAAGTCGTTGAAAATGCAATACGTCCAAGGCAAACACAGCATCTCCTAATAGGTCCCTCTCATACGTTATGTTCCACATTTGCTGTGTTCACAGTTAAGCTTATTACTGGCATATAAGAATCAATACAATTTTCTCCATCAGTTTTTATCAAACCCCTTTGGGCGCCTGTTGTGATTTGAACGTGAAATGTCCCCCCATAGACTCACATGTTTTGTTTCATTTTTAAATTAATTTGTATGTGTGTGTGTGTACATGTATGGGTTTATGTGTGCCATGTGTGTACAGATTGCCTGTGGAGGTCAAAGGAGGGCATAGAATTCCCTCGAACTTGAATCTTACGCATTAGGAGGTACCTAATGTGGGTGCTGGGAATGAAACCTGGGTCCTCTGCAAGAGCAATAAGTGCTGTTAACCACTGAACCCCTTCTGCCTCAGGCTCGCACGTTTGAACAGTTGGTCCCCAGATGGTGATGCTGTTTGGGGTGATGATGGAACCTGCGAGAGATGGAAGCTTGTCTGAGGAAGCACATCGCTGGGCATGGGGCTCGCGTCTTTACATTCCAGCCCTACTTCCACTCTCTGCTTACTGACTGCAGATGTACTGTGACCATGGAGCCATTGTTCCTGCCACCATGCCTTTCCTGCCTGTTGCCGTGTCCTCCCCACCACAAAGGACGGTGAGCCAAATAAACTTCATTTGCTCTCATTGGGGTATTTTATCCCAGTAATGAGAAAGTAACTAAGACATCAGAATAAGTTTTGTAACAGCCCACTCTCTTTAAGCCTTTTCTCTTGAGCTTGGAGACACACTCTCATAGAAATGCTCAGTGCACCGCTTAGCACAGAAGGTTCGGGAAGCATCAGCTATGGTAGCTGTGCAGGGATCAAAAAAATAAGAAAACTGTTGTGGCATAAGACAATGCTGGGTTCAAATTTCAGATAGAGGACTTTCAACGTCTCTAATCATTAGTTCCTGGTTTTTAAAAGTGTGTGTGTGTGTGTGTGTGTGTGTGTGTGTGTGTGTGTGTTTCAGGTGTATACAGAAGACTTTATTTTGCGGCGATCTCCCCTGGCCTCTGACTCCGAATGTCTTTCCGCCCCTTGTTCTGTGATGTTTACTGAGTACTGTCTGGGAGACGATGTGCTACAGATGTCCAGTTTCAGGCTAAGCACTTCGCTGTCACTTACTCTCTGCTCTTTTGCCAGTGTGAGTCTCTCTGTGAACCACCGTCCGCTGCAAAATGTGACACCCTGTCCTTGAATGACTACTGGAATCTAAAACTAATGACAGTAAACGATGAATGTTGTGCACTGTGTAAAAGAGGTACTGGGAGATCTCTCCAATATTCTCTTCCTATCATTGCAGTGATTTTTCATGCCTTCGAACCCTTACCACCTAGAAGACTCTTACATATTATCAAGTTTGGCAACTGGCAGAAGGTACCGCCTTGTTACCCCTGGACCACAGTTTCTGCATGCTGATGGTGAGGAACTACTTCCTAGAAGATTCAACTTCAATTCCTGCGGGAGCTGCTTCCACTCCTTCAGCCAATAGACTTTAAGATACCAGCCCACGTGGGTGTGGTCTGGTTTGCTTTAAAAAACGCAGATGGCAGCCGTGTGCTCACTCTCTTGCTTCCGGCTCTGCTTCCGGCTCCTAGACTCCTTTCCTGATCGCGCAGAGGGCTGCTGTCTGGGAGAGTGATCTGTAAGTTTTTCCCCTTTAAATAAATAACCATTCTATTAATTATAATTCCAAACTGGTGTGGGATCGTTTGTGACTTTCGCCTTTACTCAATGATGCTGGTCTCTTCTTGATAGATGAAAACGGTCTCACCTATTTTCTTTCTTTCTCTTTTTAAATAGGTCCTTCCAATGCTGGAAATGGAACCCAGGGCCAATGCTCTACCACTGAGCCACACCCCAGCCCCTCACTGGGGGATTCTAGGCAGGTGCTCTACCACTGAGCCACACCCCAGCCCCTCACTGGGGATTCTAGGCAGGGGCTCTACCACTGAGCAATACTCCCAGCCCCTCACTGGGGGATTCTAGGCAGGGGCTCTACCACTGAGCCACTCTTCCAAACCCTCATTGCAGAATTATAGACTAGAGCTCTATGGCTGATCTGTATCACTAGCCATATATATACATGTTAGATAGATAGATAGAGATAGATAGATAGATAGATAGATAGATAGATAGATAGATAGATGACCCATCTTAAAATTAAGTATATATAATTTAAATATGTATAATTTATGTATATATTTAATTTAAGACAGGATCTCACTAAGTTGCCCAAACCAACAAGAATTCTATAGCCCACACTGGCCTTGAACTTGAATCTACTTGCGCAGCCTCCCATGCACTTGAGTCAGCTATCTTCATCCCATTTTATCATGCCCTTGTCTGTTTTCTGCTGCTATAACAAAATGCCTGAGCTAGGTTGGTTTGTGAATCATAAAAATGGATTTGCCCCAGGAGCTCCATAGTCTGGTAGGGAAAATAAGCATATAAGTGGACCCAGGTTTGAAGGGACAGCAGGGCCTTCAGTAACAGGAGTCTAATGTAATGCCAAGCTCACACAAAAAGCTGGTTACAGCCTTCTGCTGTGTCTGAAACTAAGATGTCACCAAACCTAGGTCCAAGAGCTCCCAGGCAGGCGGCTGGAGATGCGTAGCGTATTCTGTTCCTCTGGCCTCATCAGTAGCTAAGTAGGATCTACACACCCGCACACACACACACACACACACACACACACACGACACAAACACAGGCTGCCTCCTGAGCTGTGGTACACAGTGGCACCCTTCTGAGTACACAAGCTGTCCCTGTCACCGATGCCAAGTTTGCCGTGGCAGTGGAAATGTGCTTGGCTCCTCTCCCCTCCCTTCTCTCTTCGCTCCACCTGGCAAAGACTTAACAGCCTCATTTCACTAGAAGGCCACATGCCTCCACTGTTTCTGACCAGAGACGCCGCAAATCACACTCCAGAACACAAAAATAAGCTTGTTTCTCCTTCCCTATCGACACATCAGCTTCCGTTATCAGAGGGGATGTGCTAGGTTGTGTGTTCTTTGAATTCAAGGATGATTTGTTGGCTTTGTGAAGACTAGATTCCTGATTAAGATGCTTCCCCCGTCCCCTCCCTCCTTGCCCCAAATGATAGACTCTTCCTGGTTTATAATCTTATCATTGAAAAAGATGAGCTAAGGAAGAAAGGGTTGACTCACTTCCCTGTGGCTTTCAACATCTTAAGAAGAATCGATAGGAACCAAAAGAAAGGAGTGGGAACTGGGTTCTTGTAGCCCTCCCCACACTCAGGCCTCTACTGTACCAAGTACCAGAGGGCCTTTCACAGCCTTTCCCCATGACTGTCACAAGATGCCATCAAGAAATCAATGCGAGTCCCCAAAGGGATAAGATGGGTGGAAAGAAGTTGAAAGGGGATTTTTACAAATTTCATCAATACCAGCACAGAACGGAAGGACAGCTTTATTGATTTAAACATTAAAATAACACGTGCTTTTTTTGCATTTTCCCAGAGGGGATAGCATTGCTTATTTTTTTAATCTAGATTGAAATCTCAGAGACTTTCTGCCAGCCCCTTGTGGTGATTACCAAAGATTAGTAATAACATGTCTAATTAGTGTAGAAAGACATAAAAATCAATGGCGGCACCAAGTGTTCCACTGACTGACAGCGCTCACGGGAGAGCCAGACTCATCTCCAGAGACAGGGCAGTGTCTCTGCCAGCAGCCACTGCTCCGTGGAAACTCCATTGGCTAGATTACACCTGTCGGAGGAAGTCCAGAGGTGGCCATGTGTGTCTTCCCAAGTTCCCTAATCACTTTTCTTTGAAGGTCTGATGTCTTTGGTGGAGGAAAAGAAAGAGAAGGGGGGAAAATGAGCCAAGGGCTAAAGAAATGGCATGGTGAACATGGTGCTGACCACACAAGCATGAAGACCAGAGTTCAAATCCTCAGATTCCATGTACAAAATCAGGCAAGTATGGCGGCCCACGGGCAACTCTTCAGGGTAAGCTGGCTAGTTAAATGAACTGAATTGATGGGTCCTATGTTTAGCAATAAGTAAAGAGGAGAGTGTTCAAGAAAGGCATTCAATGTCATCCTCTGGTACACACACACATTCTCGCACACACACGTATGTATATGTGCATGCACACGTATACCACACACTTGTAGGGGAATTCCTACTCTTTGATGACTCTTGTTTCAATAATCGAATAACCAAAGGGAGGGGCATGTGAGCCCCAGTTAGGGAACTTTACTCCTGCTGGGATAGTTAGAAGCCTCTGTAGAGGGCACTTTTGAATGCTCCCCACCCTGCCTTCTCAGGTATCTGTCATACCCTCTCTTCCTTAAGGGGAACTTGGTAAATACTATTGAACTTGATTGGAGAAGCAGAATTAAGAATTCTCTGGTGCTTACTAGATTAGCTTTCTGTCTTTCCTTGTGTGTGTGTATATGTGTTCTCCGTGTGCACACACACATGCACGTGGTGTGTGTCTGTGTGTGTGTGTGTGTGTTTGCATGTGTATAAAGGCACACTGGGGGATGCAGATGCACATGTGTGCACCTAAGTGTGAAAAAGCCGGATCGATGTCAGGAAGCATCCCCGATTGCTCTTCCACATTATGAGCTGAAGCGGGGTCTCTCACTCAAACCCAGAGTTCAGCGATATGATTAGTCTTGCTGGACAGCTTGCTCTGAGGATATTGTATCTGCCTTCTGAGGCCAGGAGTGAAGACAAGCAGCCAAACCGCCCAATATTTACACGGGTTTTAGGGGCTTGAACTCTGATCCTCATGCTTGCACTGCAAGCGCTTTAACCGCTGAACCGCATGCCCCATGACTGATGAGTATACATCTAGCTCCCCTTTTAAACCTTACCTCACTTCAGCATCCTTAAGATGGACTTTGGAGAGGGGGGTTAGTGAACATCTTTATTATTTCTCTTCCTAATAGAGACACAATGAGCAAATCCCCTTTCTCTATTACTCAGTATTACCTGACTCTTTAATTGGTCCGTTGGGGATGAGTGACTGGGATGAGTCTGATGGGCCTGCCAGGGCCCAAGTCCTGACCCTACAACTCCCTACATGTGTGAAGACATGTGTGGGTGTACATGTGGAAGCAAAGGCCAATGTCGGGTGTTGTTCCTCAGACACTCTCCACCTTGTTTTCTGAGACAGTGTCACTTACTAGCCTGGAACTCACTCGTTCATTAAACTAGGCTTGCTGGCCAGTAAATCCCAGGGATCTGCCTGTCTCTGCTTTGCCAGCGCTGGGATTACAAGTACACACAATCACACCAGGCATTTTTATGCAGATTTTTGGGAGCAAATCCAAGGTTCTTATGTACCATGTGGTGATAAATCTCAATTACCAATTTGTGATCTACAATCATCCAAGTGACAGGCCCCCTGGCACGTGTGTGAGCCATTATCTAGATTGGGCTAGCCTCTGGGGCATGCCTGCGAGGGAACAGCATGATTAGGTTAACTAACGTGGGAATGCCAGCCTGAATGTGGGCAGCATCACTTCACAGACTGGAATTCTGGGTTAAGTCAAAAGGAGAACATGAACCAGGCATGGTGGCACTGGCTTTTATTTCCAGCACTCAGGAAGCAGAGGCTGGCTGATCTCTTTGAAACAAGGCTTACATAGAAAGCTCCAGGCCAGGCAGGACTAGCTATGTAAACAGAGATTGCTTGTTCATTTCCCGACTCCCTAGAAGCAAATAATCACCCAAAATCTGTGTTAATTACAACACTGTTTGGCCAATAGCTTGGGTATATTCTTACCTACCCCTTATAACTCAAATTAACCCATTTTTATTAATCTTGTATCACCATGAGGCTGTGGCTTACTGGAAAGGTTCTAGCATCTTTCTCCTTCAGCAGCTACCTGGCATCTCTTTGACTCTGCCTACTCTCTCTCTCTCTCTCTCTCTCTCTCTCTATATATATATATATATATATATATATATATGTGTGTGTGTGTGTGTGTGTGTGTATAGATAGATGATATAGATATAGGTATAGGTATAGAGATAGAGATAGAGATAGAGATACAGATACAGATACAGATACAGATATAGATATAGATATAGATATAGATATAGATATTCCAGCCTGGATATATTCCTCCCTGCTATAGGCTGAAGCAGTTTCTTTATTAATCAATGGCATTAAAACATTCATAGCATACAGAGGGGAATACCACATCATAGCTACATAGTGAGACACTGTATTTATTTTTTTTCTCATGGTTTATTTTTTTATATTTAAAAATTTCCATCTCCTTCCCTCCTCCTCCCCCCTCCCTCCCCTCCTCCTCCCCCTTCCCTCCCCTCCTTCTCCCCCTTCCCTCCCCTCCCCTCCACCCATACCTCCCCTCCCTCCCTCTCAAGGCCAAGGAGCCATCAGGGTTCCCCACTCTATGCTAAGACCAAGGTCCTCCCAACTCCCCCCAGGTCCAGGAAGGTGATCGACCAAGCTGAGAAGGCTCCCACAGAGCCCGTCCATGCAGAAGAATCAGAGCCCAGAGCCATTGTCCTTTGCTTCTCAGTCAGCCCCCGCTGTTGGCCACATTCAGAGAGACGGGTTTGGTCGCATGATCCATCAGTCCCATTCCAACTGGAGTTGGTGATCTCCCATTAGTTCTGTCCCACCGTCTCCATGAGTGAACGCACCCCTCTCGTTCTTGACTTTCTCCCTCATGTTCTCGCTCCTTCTGCTCCTCATCAGGACCTTGGGAGCTCAGTCCAGTGCTCCAATGTGGGGCTCAGTCACCTTCCCCATCTGTCGCCAGCTGGAGGTTCCCTCACGGTCCTGACTTTCTTTCTCATGTTCTCTCTCCTTCTGCTCCTCATTAGGACCTTGGGAGCTCAGTCCGGTGCTCCAATGTGGAGCTCTGTCATTTTCTTCATCTATCGTCAGGTGGAGGTTCTAAGGTGATATGCAAGAAATTCATCAGTATGGCTATAGGAACTGGCCTTTTCAGGCTCCCTCTCCTCAGCTGCCCAAGGAACTAACTGGGGGCGTCTCCCTGGAAACCTGGGAACCCCTCTAGGGTCAAGTCTCTTGACAACCCTCAGGTAGCTCCGAGACACTGTATTTAGAAGAAAGAAGTGGAAGAAGAAGGAAAAAAGGAAATAAGGAAAGAGGGAGGGAGAGAAGGAAAGAGGGAGGAAGGGAAGAAAAGAGTCAGGTAGAAAGAGAAAGTGAGCTGAGCACCGGCATCCATTTCTCTGCTTCTTGACTGTGGTACAAGATCCTCTGCCTCACGCTGCCGCCATGATGCCTTCCCAACCATAATGGACTGAGCCCTCAAACCATGATCCAAAAATAAACCCTTCCCTGCCGTAAGTTAACGTTCATCCAGCATTTTATCACAGAAGTTAGAAAATTGTTTAATACAGAGAGGTACTGGGGTGCCCTTGTTCAGACTGGGGACAATCCTCATAGTTTCTGCCTCTTCAAAGAGAGATGTCAGGCCAATAAGATGGTAGGTAAGGGCACTGTCACCAAGTCTGATGGCTTGAGTTTAGTCCTCAGGATTTACATGATAGAAGAAGAGATACACCGGATTAATTAAAGGTTTTTGAAAGAGAGAAGGAAATGCCCCCTCACATACCAGCAGGGGATTTTTTGTCCCCAGGATTGAGTAAAAGTGTTGTCTTACACGGCTAGACATGCTTAGCATGCGTTTTCCCTTAGGCACCCTCAGTGCCCAGTACTTATAAACCCCTTGTATCTGAAACTACTTCATAGTCTCTGCAGTATTTGCAGCCTCGCCTTCCTATCTGCAGCAAGAACTCTGCCTCTGATTTTTATTAAGCCCTAAAACGGAACCCAACCCAGAACAAGAAGTGCTTGATAAACACTCTCCATGCTGGAGAGTGTGAATCCATGCATGCTTGCAGAACTCAGTTCTTTCTCTTGTCTAAGGAAAAGCCAGAAAATGATGCTAGAATTGCTGCATCCTCTCAGAAGGATGCATGAGCTTCCATGGGGGTGCTCTTTACAGCCAAATTTCTTATTTTCCTAAAAATGTGTCTGTCTGTCTGTCTGTCTGTCTGTCTGTCTGTCTGTCTGTGTATGCATGCATCCCTGTGGGGGTGCATGTGAGTGTAACTGCCTATGGAGGCCAGAAGAGGACACTGGATCCCCTGAAGCTGGATTTACAAACTGTTATGAGGCACCCTATGTCTGTGGTAGAACCTGAACTCCATTCTTTCAGAAGAACAGAATATAATCCCACCTCCCAAGCTATCTCTCCTGAGGCTTCAACCCCATATAAGGTCATGTAACTGAAATTGGAGACAGTAAAAATGTCACAATAGTAAAAGGCTTCTGAATATACAAAAACCGAAAATCGATTTCCAATCAGGTGAGTTATTAGCATGGAATATTTCCAACAGCACTCGCTCGTGTTGCAGCCTGTGTCTCCACTACAGCCCTGGTTCTGGACACACAGCGCACACACCCAGCACGGCGCCCGCCATTACGGCACGCAGCACCAGCGAATTATGTCCACAACAACTCAGTTCATATCTGAACCTATTGTGTGTTAGGAACCTCAGTATTTTTCCTGTGCACACAGTTATGGAAACATGAGGCTTAATTATAAAAAATTAAGACCTTAAACATTTCCTGCTGCCATTCCTCAGAGTGAGAGTATTTAATTAGTATATCTTTGGGTTTCACTGTGTGAGAGCACTTGATTTTAAAAAATTGCTGTTTGAGTTACCAACTTGAGTTTTAAAAAAAAAAAAATACGGTATCCAATAAGTTTTGGCATTGGATCAGGACAGAATTTCCAACAGTTTCTCAAACGACGGTAAACGTGGTTCTACCATTTTGTATTATATATGTATGTGAAGTGTTTTCAGCATTGAGGATTTTAAAACCAAAATGTTAATCAACCCTGAAAAAACACCAAAAACATTCTACATCCTGCAGTGTCAAATACTGATCCAAGATACAACTCTTTATGTGGCAGTAAACAAGACCACCCATCGCTTACTAGTACAGAAAGTAGTTTTCATCTCCAACAAATAGAAAAATTATATTTATGCCAAAGAGTTTTCTAAGCAAATTTCTTGATAATTTATTGTCAGCGGGGTTTGATTTATTTTACATACCTATCTAGTTATTTATTTTATATACTATTTATATATCTATCTATCCTAGATTACTGAGTCTCTTGGACAAAGTAGAAAAGTCTAAGAAGCCTTAACCACAGGAATACACCTATGGAAATCTACCCTTTTGCAAATGAGACAGAGAAGCAAGAAGTTCATTTTTTTAATATTATGTGTTTTAATATTATGTGTATGTAGGTGTGTGAACATACATACATGTGTTGTGCTTTGTGTATAGAGACCAGAGGTCAACGTCAGGCGTTGTTCTTCAGAAGTTCTCCATCTTGGTTTTGGAGGCAGGGGCTCTCACTTTTACCTGGAGCTCACTAGTTCAGCTACACTGGTTGACCTTCAAGATCCATAGTCCTCTGTCTCCACCTCCCCAGCACTGGGAATACAACCAGATACCGCCATACCATCCAGCTTGCTTACTTTGCTCCCGGATATTGAACTTAGGTCCCCATGCATGTAGTTTACATGTCTGTAGCTCAGAGAGAAGGGAGGGGCCCACCAGCTGCAAGGTGCTGAATACAATCGTAAACCAATTCTCTGTTTGTTTGTGTTTTGTTTTGCTTTGTTTTTTGAGACAGAGTTTCTCTGTAAAAGAGTTTGGGCCCTCCTGGAACTTGCTTCATAGACCAGGCTGGCCTCAAACTCACAGAGATCCACCTGCCTCTGCCTTCTGAGTGCTGGGATTAAAGGTGTACGCCACCAGCATCTGGCCATCAACCAATTTTTTAATGCATACAGCACATTTTGATCATATTCACCCCTCATCCCTCTCCCAGTCGCTTGCAGATCCACCCAAACTCCCATTCCTCCTCCCAATTTCATGGCACCTTCTTCTTCTTTTTTTTAAAGTAACCCACTGAATCCAACTTGTGCTGTCTGTATGCATGGGGATAAGCCCATTCACTGATGTATGGTTGACCTCGAAGGGACCACACCCTTTAAAACTGAGTTTTCTTCCCCTACAGCCATCAGCTGTTGCTAGCTCTTTAGCTAGGGGTGAGAACTTGTGAGCCACTCCGTGCTGGGAAGCTGATGACGTATTCTTGTGCAGGCACCCCCAGTTGCTGTGAGCTCCGTGGTGGAGTGGTCCTGTTATGTCCTGGTCCTTCCAGATCTTTGGTTGTTACCATCTTTCCATCCCCTCTTCCATGGTGTTTCCTGAGCCTCAAGAGGGGGGTGGTATGGAGGTCCATTTATGGTTTGACACTACCCAGATACTTCTCTACACTTGGACCAATCGTGAGTCTCTGCATGAACCACACAGTCCACGGCACAGAGAAGCTTCTGCAAACCGCCTTTTACAAAGCAAAAGAGAGCAAGAGGAAGTCATAGATGTGACCGAGGAAGGCTGGGGTGGAAGGCACGACAAGCTCAGGAAACCAAGCTGGAAGCACTTTAGCCAAGCTGGTGACTTAGGAAATGGACACCGCTGGTTTTGGTTTTATTCCCAAAGAACCTCGGTAGGCTCTGGGTTTGCCCAGCCCGAGAGATGAAGCAGGATGGAGTCCCAACAGTGACACCATGTGCCCACCATAAGGAACAACAGGATGAGGTCAGATCCGAAGCATGGGCATGGGGCTTATTCCAGCTCTGTTTAAGGGGCAGTGGTACCCAGAAAAAAGTCAAGAAAAACAGATGCCTCTGTCCAGCCAAGATTTTGACATTTTTACAGAATGGAATTCCAGCCAGTGGTTTTTTTTGTTGAAAGACCCCAAATACGAATCAAAGTTAAGTTTGATGGTTTGTTTTAGCAGATGGGAAACTGTGCCCATTTCAACGAAACAGGTCAGTAGAGTCGTGAAGTCATTGGCGAGCTCAAAGGAGACCACAGGATAAACGTGTCAACCCTGGGGTGTGGGAATATACATAGCCCACTGGTAGAGTGCTTGTTCAGCATGCACGAGGCCCTAGGTTCAATTCCCAGCATCACATACACATACAAAAAAGTGATGGATAGATAGACAGCTTACCCGATAAAGTCCTTACCTCACTAGCATGAGGATCTGAGTTCAGATCCTCACAAGCCATGTCAAAAGCTGGTTATGATGGCGTGTGCCTGTAAACCCCAGCACTACATGATGGCAAGAGGAGACAGATGGACCCCTGGGGGCTTGCCTGTGATGTTTTCGCTTTAATGGTCAACTTGAGACCGTCCAGCGACACATGGGAAGAGAGCCTTTGCAAGGGATTATCTACATTATTATGCTCGTAGGCATGTGTGTTGGCAGGGTATATTGACTGCCTTAATTGATAAGGGAATACCTGGCCTAAAAGTGGTTGTCATCATTCATTGGTTTGTAGCCCTGGATTACATGAGGGTAAACTAGGCGAACACCAGGCAGGCAGGCATTCACCTGTTTCTCTCTGCTCTTGACTGCGGATGTGACGTGACCACTTGGTTTGTTTCTGCTTCCTGCCTTGACTTCCCACAGCAATGGACTGTAGCTGGGAGTGTGAGCTAAAAATAAACCCCAAGCTGCTTTCTCGTCGGGGTGTTTTCTCACACCAACAGAAATAAAACTGAAACACTGGCTTCCATCACCGTGTCTCAAGTGGAACATGCCAGAGGGCCAGCTCTAACTTTGTCCTTTCTGACCTCTGCACTGTGCAGTGCACACACACCTGCACCTACGGAGGGAGAACAGAAGAGGAGGAGAGGGGAGGGGTGTGGCTCAGTGGTAGAGCTCCTGCCTAGAATCCCCCAGTGAGAGGGCTGGGGTGTGGCTCAGTGGTAGAGCCCCTGCCTAGAATCCCCCAGTGAGGGACTGGGGTATGGCTCAGTGGTAGAGCCCCTGCCTAGAATCCCCCAGTGAGGGGCTGGGGTGTGACTCAGTGGTAGAGCACCTGCCTAGAATCCCCCAGTGAGGGGCTGGGGTATGGCTCA
Source organism: Arvicola amphibius (assembly GCF_903992535.2). Taxonomy (NCBI): domain Eukaryota; kingdom Metazoa; phylum Chordata; class Mammalia; order Rodentia; family Cricetidae; genus Arvicola; species Arvicola amphibius. Next base: position 92,073,435 of record NC_052056.1, read on the forward strand.
GTGGTAGAGCATCTGCCTAGAATCCCCCAGTGAGGGGCAGCTGGGGATGTGGCTCATCAGTAGAGCACTTGCCTAGCATGTACAAGATTCAACTTCCAGATGAAGAAGTAATGTCCACACTGTAGACCCTCGGGCTATACTTCTTACCTAAATGACCAGATTTAACCCATGTCTTTAAAAAGATCACTAAGGTTAGCTGTCAGCTGAAGGGAGATGGAAAGAAAGCATTTGTTTCTACAGACATGGACAGAGTGGAAATCTTCCTCTGCTACTGGGTTGATGGATAGAAAAGAGCAAAAACCCCAGATCTACCGGACCCATCAGCTTTCTCGTCTGTAATATTTTCCCTCTCCTTGGGAGCACTTCCCAGCCTCTGGCTGTCTCTCTCCCTTTAAGCAAGGACTGGTGCTTTTAAAGCTGCCTAGAGTATGCAGCTTGCGATTCTATTTCCTGGCACCCAGACAAGTCCCTGTGCTTACCGTCCCTTGCAGCACTTCTCCATGGCTGATGTCACCAAGTGCTGTCACCTGCCTGGAACGCTTCCCCCAAAGAACAAGCCAGCAAAAGGCTCCTATGGAACAGATGTTTCTGTTTAAGGCTGATAGGAACTGTGGGGACATTTTTTTCCCTCTCCATCAGTTTCCAGGCTCGAGATGCAGCTGTTTGCCAGTATCACAGGTGGGGTTCTGATGAGGCTTGTGGCTGAACTGAGCAAAGGAGACAAAGACCTGCCCAATCCCGGGAGGAAGTTATTAACCAATCCAGAGATAAAATAAGCGGTAATGGGCAATTTAGAACAGTCTGGAGGAAGCATGTCTTGTTGCTTCCCATAATGGAATTGGAGTAGAGTCTCTCTCTCTCTCTCTCTCTCTCTCTCTCTCTCTCTCTCTCTCTCTCTCTCTCTCTCTCTCTCTCTCTCTCTCTCTCTCTCTCTCTTGTGTGTGTGTGTGTGTGTGTGTGTGTGTATGCATGCCTAGGTTTGTTTGTATGCACATGCACGTGTATATGTAGAGACCAGAGGTTAATATCCAGTGTTTTCCTCAATCACTCTCCATGTTGTTTTTTGAACAAGGTCTCTCTCTTAACCCAGAGCTCACTAATCATCTAAAACAATGGTTCTCAACCTGTGGGTTGCGACCCCTTTGGGGTCCAATGACCCTTCACAGGGGATGCCTAAGGCTATCAGAAAGCACAGATGTTAACGTTATGATTCATAACAGTAGCAAAATTACAGTTATGAAGCAGCAAGAAAAATAATTTTTTGGCTGAAGAGCCATCACGATATGAGGAGCTGTGTTAAAGAGTCGCAGCATTAAGAAGGTTAAGAATCACTCATCTAAACTGTCTGGCCAGCAAGAACCAGGGATCCCATCTCAGTCTGCCCAGTGCTGGGATTTCAAGCATTCACTTCCATGTCTGACTTTGTCCGTGAGCACCGGGGATTTGAACTCAGATCCTGACGCTTGCATGACGAGTCCTTCTCTCACTAGCCATCTCTCAGCCTTTGCGTCGGATATACTAAAAAGTATCACGTCATGGTTTGACTGTAAAATGTCTCCCACATTTGAATGCTTGGTCCAGCTGCGGACAGCTAGGTTGGGAAGTTTTGGAACCACTGGAAGGCAGAAGCTAGCTGGAGGAAGTGAGTCACTGAGGACAGGTTTTGAGGTTTGATAGATTCACCCCACTTCCTTTTGTATGTGTATCTCATCTACCGCCATGAAAGCAAGCAATCTCACACTTATGCAACCACATCGTCCCACCACAAGGGACTGTAGCTTCAAACCATGCATTTTGTCCAGCATTTGGTCCAAGTATCCTTAGCTAGAAATTGGGCTAGAAAGATGGGTCAGTGGCTAAGTGCACTTGCTGCTTGTGAGAGGGGTTTGAGTCTCAGCATCCACAAGTGTCTCACGGTTCTCTGTAACTCCAGTTCCAGTGTCTCTTACAGTCTCCACAGGGACCAGGCACGCCTGTGGCACATGCAGGCAAAACCCCTTTTGTTTAAAATAAAGAGGGAGGAAAAAGTAGCCTAGACTTCTAACCAATCAAATTGTTGGTTTGGTGACATTTCTGCTAAGCTGTCAAGAGGAGTCTGCTGAGTTTTTCATGTGCTGCTTTTGATCCAGAGTTTGGGCCATGTGACATATGCTGAAGATGTAACATACATGTCGTTCTCTTCCACATTAACTGTTGGGCAGGTGGGATATGAAGGCTGCTTCTCAGCAGCCTGAGGTCATCCTGGGAAGTGACCATTCTCACACCTGGAAAGAACAGTCTTTTCAACTCCACTAGAACATTCCATCTGGGGTGTATGTGTGTATGCACATGCGCGTGTGCATCCTCACGCATGTGTGTGCGTGCATGTGTCTGTCTGTCGGTCTATGCTATGTGTGTGTCTGTGTGTATGCCTGTTTCTGTTCATGTATCTGTGTATTTGTGTTTTTTATATCTGTGTCTATGTGTGTCTGTGTGTCTGTGTGTGTGTCTGTGCTTCTATATGTCTGTGTGAATCTGTGTCTATCTGTACACCTGTGTATATGTATCTGTGTGTCTGTGTATCTGTATCTCTGTGTCTTTATGTGCACATGTATGTGTTTCTGTGTCTGTGTTTATGTACATGTGTGTCTGTATGCATATATCTGTGTCTCTATGTGTGTGCATATGTGTGGTTGTGTGTGTGGCTGTGTGTGTGCCTCTGTAGTGTGTGAGTGTATTGTGTGTATATCTTTGTGCATTCATGTGTGTCCATGTGAATCTGGAGGCCAGAAGTCAACCTTGGTTGTTACCCCTCAGGAGCCATCCACTCTTTCTTGAGTCTCTCACTGCGAGCCGAGGCTTGATGATTGACAAAGGCCAGCAAACCCCAAGGATCCTCCTGTCTCCAACTTACCCTTCCCTGGCCCTAGGATGACAAGCACACTCTACCCAGGGTTTTACATGGGTTTAGGGGTGGAACTGGATTCTCACATTCATACAGCAAATGATTTACTGACTGAGTTATTTCCCCAGGACCTCCATCTGGGTTTTTCTTTTTGTGTTTCTTGTCTGCTTTGATTTAGATGGGGTTGAATTTTTGAGACAAGGTCTCCTGGGACCAGGCTAGCCTGAAATTCTCTATGTAGCCTAGGATGAACTCAAACTCTGAATCCCCTGCCTCCACATCCCAAATGCTAGGGTCATAGATGTGTGCCACCACTACCAACTAGAATACTTGTAATAAAATGCTTCTGAGTCACTCTCACCCAGTAGGGTCCATATGGACGCCTCAGAAACCCTGGTATATTTAACCACTTATAACTTTTCTAATTCAGATTTCATTTCACCCAAGTTTCCACAAGGATCATTATGGAAGCAGCAGACAAATATTTAAGTACACGTTTGTAATGTGATTTCGCGGTGGAAAAATTAAAGGCTGAGAAAATTCCTAGTCATTGACTTCAGTGTTTCAACAAACTGGAAAAAGATTGCAATTATCCCTTAAATGGAAAGTTCTAGAAACACATCTCTCATTTTATAACAGAAACCCCACGGACTGAGAATCAAATCCATCTGGGGGTGGGGAAAGACATTGCTTTAAGCTCACTGTAAAATATAACAGCTTAATGAGAGAATGTCTGCTATGAGAGTATTTCCTGAAGAGAAGAGAATGGGCCAGGAAAGAAATAAAAACAGTTACTGCATTTACCCAGTGATTAATATGATCCAGAGCTTTGGTGAATATTCTCAAATTTCCTTCACATCACAATTGAAAGGTTGATATTATTATGTAAATTTTGTAAATGTGAAAAGTGAAACTCAGAATTTAAATTGCCTGCATAAGAGAAAACACTAATAGAACTAGAGAGGTGGCTCAGCACCCAACAACCCTTACTGCTCTTGCAGAGGACTTGAGTTCAGTCCGGAGTGCCCATATCTGGCAGTTCACAACCACCTGTAGAACTGCAGCTCTAGAGAATCTTCTGCCCTCTTCAGGTCACTGTGGGCATTACACTCAGTGTGCACATATACACATACACTTACTTTATTATAACATAAATTTTAAGAAATAAATTTTTGAACACAACTAGTTAATACTTCTGAGAGCCTATTAAATATTTCGTTTCAAATCTCACTTATATGTATAATAGAAAACTCGCTTGTATGAGTAAAAACAAAAAGGAAGCTAATAAAATAAAGCAATATAATGTGTAATAATACAAATACATGAAGTGATGTTTTGCAGAGTCTGCTGTGAAAAAAATTCCCTGACAAAGGCAACATAAGGAAGATCGTTTCTGTGGGTGACTGGCCTCTCTGATGATAGCATGTCAAGGCCCATCCACATATATGCCATGTGTTAGCCTGTCATTCCTTTTCCTGTAGTAGTAATATTCCATTGCATGGCTATCCCACACTGTCTTCAGTTGAGGGGAGTTTGAATCGCTTACCTTTGACGTTGTGAATGAGCATTCACCTATCAATCTTTAATTATCCGTCTTCACCCACTGAGGAGCTGAGCAGCTGAGTCTTAGAGGAATTCTGTCGCCAACATCTTGGGGAGACAGTCTGATTCTCAGCAGCTGTTTTCCTTATAGCCCTGGTGTGTGTCCTTCCAGTGTCATTCTGGGGATCAACTCTTTAATTAATCCCCAGGAACCATCCTGCCCGAGGGTTATATGCACCGTGCAGCAAGAGGGATAAAAACAAAATCTTGCCCACTAGGTGGTATGTCAGCCCTTCTCGTCTTCCATTTGCAAATGCTCCACTCAGGACTTCACCGTCAAGCCCAGTGTTGGCCAAGCCGTTCTCTTGACCTCTGGTGCCTGCTGCTCTAGAAGCCAATGCCCTGTTATTGTGTGGCTTTTCCTGCGGAGCCATAAGCAAACATCCATTCACTCTAGTTAAGACCCCAATGACTGGCCAAAGAGCTAGTTCACCCAACTCTAGCTAAGGGAACCAATGAGTTTTTTGGGCTTACTTATATGAGCATGGACAAGGAGCTACACACAGGGGCACAGGTGATTGAAAGAAAGCTATATCTCTGAAAAACCCATTAAAGAATGGGTGGTGGCTCACAAATAAACTACATCTCCAGAGACCTCTGAGTGACTTTCAGTTAGTTCTGATGATGAGAACAGCTCCCTAGCCATTGTAACTGGTTATAGAACCTCGGAGAAAACCCTTGAAAAGCCTGTAAGTTTCCAGCGCTTGTTGAGACTTATAAGTTGCATCTTATTTCTGAGCTTTAAATTCCCTCCACCCAGAAAGAAATGTTTCAGTTTGAAGGAGAGAGCTATACAGCAGCTATAGTCCCAGTTGTCTAATCCAGCCCCGATATTAAACCTGAAGAAGAGTCCACAAGCAGATGTGGGGATAGGCTGTCATTCTTGGTGTGAACCATCAACACGGTAAGGTCTAGAATCATCTGGGAGACAAACCTCTGGGCATGCCCCTGAGAGATTATCTTTATTGCATTAATTGAGGTGGAAAGACCTTCACATTGTGGGTGACATCATTCTCCCACCCCCACCTCCACCAGACTACCTAAGTCAGAAAGAAAGAGAACTGAGAGCATCTTGCACCCCGCCCCCTGCATCCTGATCAAGGATGTGACATGACCAGCTGCTTCAAGATTTTTGCCAAGATGAAGCATAACCTTGAACTGTGAGCCAAAACAAGTCATTTCTCTCTTGAGTTCCTCTAACTGGGGTATGTTATCACAGCAATGGAAAAAGAAACTAAGACAGACCCCTGGACCTAGTTGGGGGAGTAGAATATGTTGAAGATTTGAGGATTCCAAGTGAGGGCTAGAGAGGGTCCACCCGGGGTTGAGATAAGTGCAGAAGCAGACCTGGGTGGGATGAAATCATGAAAGGAAAGGGGACACAGCCAGCGTGACAGGTGCTGTCAGTTGGGGCAGAGAAAGATGTGCCAGGATTTTAACAGGGCTCTGGACTCCAAGACACGGGGGCTTCATAGGGAGTCAGATTCTCAGAGAGAGGTGGGTAGAAAAAGTCAGTGCAGTCTTCCTCAGGTCAAAGAGAGAAAGAAATGCATCCGAGCCTGGGTCGCGCGCGCACACACACACACACACACACACACACACACGCCTGCACCTCATTCCAACTAAATTATGTTAGTGACTCTACGAAAGTCATGACTCCAGTCACTCTTTGAAATTGAAAATAAAAGCGGTAATATGTTTCTGGCGGGAGCAAATATACAGGAGCATTTTTCATATTATACATACAAGAGTTTGGGGCATAGATCTTCGCCTTTTGCGGTCGCGAGAAGCAAGGAAAGGGTGTTGAAATTTAGAAGAGGTTACCCGCGTTTATGTATTATCTCAAAGCGGGAGAAAATGAAAAATCTGAAGTTTCATCTTCTTTCGGTTTCCAAGGAGACGAGCAGATTCGTCGTCCCGGATCCTATTTCTCTTTAAATAAGAGGAGCAGGTGCACACTTCCACTGCAATGTAAAGAAATGCAGCTCATCGCTTCGACAAGAAGAAGCTTGCGACTGCGACCAGACACCTGACAGGACCGATTGAAGGGAGGATTCAGTTGGCTCCTGGTTTCAGAGAATTTGAGAGGACTGGTAAAGGCACCTGCGGTCGAGACAGGGGGAGTGTGTGGCGGAGGTCGCTCGCACCACAGTGGACCGGAAGTATAGATGGAGACGTTACCAGTGGTACAGCTCAGCTCATGGCTCCCCATTGGTTGATTTTTTTTTTCTTACCCACAGGAGCTGGAGAGAGAACTCAATGGTTAAGAGTGCGTACTGCTTCTGCAGAGACTGGAGCTTAGGTGAGCCCAGCATGAGCTTAACTCACAACCACCCCTAACTTCAGCTTCAGGAGATCTGACTGACACCCTCTTCTGACCTCCAGAGGCACCTACACTTGGATTTCTCCCTCCCTCCCTCCCTCTCTCTCTGTCTCTGTCTCTCTCTCTCTCTCTCTCTCTCTCTCTCTCACACACACACACACACACACTCACTCACACACACACGTAATTTTAAAATCCTTTTTAAAAACCACAGACAGGTTTGAGAGATGGCTCGTCACACCATGGCAGTACCAGGGCCTGGGATCACTCTCCAGAGCACACAGTTAAAAGGCAAGCATGGTGTCTAGCCCGGCAACTGCAGCACTAGAAGACAGAAGGGATCAGAGAAGCCACAAAACACCCCATAAGAATCTTCCTACCCGGCTCTCCAAACACTTAGCTCTCACTTTTGCTCTTTATGAGGCGAACCACTAAGTGTACAAAAACCAGCACCTCTTTCTCCAGTCCCTTTCTCTTATGGCCAACAACTTCTCTTTAAAAAAAATTACTGATTTATTTTCCATACCAACTGCACTTCCCCCTCCCTCTTCTCCTCTCATTTGCTCCCCCCACCTTCCCTCTGACACCTCCCCCAAATCTCTCCTCTTCTGTGTCTGTTCAGGGAGAGGCAGGTCTCCCATAGGTAGCAAAAAAAAAAAAAAAAAACAGGACATATCAAGTTGCTGTAAAAATAAGCATCTCACCCGGGCAGTGGTGGAGCACACCTTTAATCTCAGCACTTGGGAGGCAGAGGCAGGCGGATCTCTGTGAGTTTGAGGCCAGCCTGGTCTACAAGAGCTAGTTCCAGGACAGGTTCCAAAGTCACAGAGAAACCCTGTCTCAAAAAAAAAAAAAGCATCTCCCCTTGTATTAAGGCTGGCCAAGGCAATCCAGGATGAGAATTAGGGTTCCAAGAGCCAGTCAAAGCAATAGGGACAGCCCCTGCTCCCATTGTTAGGAGTCCCACAAGAAAACCAAGCTACCCAACTGTCACAAGTGTGTAGGTGGCCTAGGTTGGTCTCATGCAGGCTCCCTGCTTGTCTGTTCAGACTCTAGGAGCTCCTATGAGCCCAAGTTAGTTGTTTCTGTGGGTTTTCTTGTGATGTCATTGACCCCTCTGGTTCCTACAATCCTTCCTCTCTCTCTCCAGCAGGATTCCCTGAGTTCGTTTTAATCTTTGGTCTGTGCATCTGAGCAACATGGTCTTACTCACTGCTGTGGTCTTTGTGTCTCCTGGTCCATTGTCTACACAGTAAGAGATTAGCAAATACTAATGGAATTGATGGATGATTTAGAAGAGGAATGGGTGAGAACGTCTAGTTAGCTAAAGCCGCTCTCACCTCCAGTGGGTAACAGTGTACTGCAGGGTCTGGAGAGCTGGCTCAGCAATTAAGAGCATTTGCAGCTCTTGCAAAGGACCCAGATTTGGTTCCCAGCTCCCACATCCCACTGTCTGCACCTCCAGTTCCAGGAGATTCCATGTCCTCTTTTGGCCTCCACGGGTACCTATGCTTACATGTGCGTACACACACACACACACACACACACACACACACACACACACACCACTGTCTCCTTCTGGGGACTAAGTATTCAAACACACCCCCAATTCCAGAATGCATGTATGTTTGTGTTCGTTTGTTTCCTTCTTTCTTTGTCTAACTGTTACTCCTTTCATAGAAATTATCTGGACTTCCGATCTGGAGTTCCAAGCACCCAAGGCAAACCATTTCCTCTGCTCTGACCCTGAGCTTCCTTCTCCAGAGCAGGACACCAGAGGACTTTGCATCTAAAGTGTTCTGAAGGAACTGGAGAGATCGCTCAGCAGTGAAGAGAGTCTACTGCTCTCGCAGAAGAACCGAGTTCAGTTCCCAGCACCCACATCAGATGACACATAACCACCTGAAACTCTAGCTCCCCGGAATCCCACACTCTTTTCTGGCTTCCCCAGGCACTCACACATATGTGCACACACCCACACAAATACACATGATTTTTTTTATCAATAAAATAAATCTTTTGAAAAAAACAAATAAAATGTTTTCTATTCTCCTTGACGAATCAGTTTGGGGTGAAAGGAAGCTACACTACTTACTCTGTGTGATTAGACAGGGAAACAGCGTTCCTTTTGGCTTTCCCTTCCTTTGCTCCATTTTTTTTCAAGGCAGAAGCAAGCATGAGATAAATCTCCCAGCCTGTCTCCCAACACCCACATAACAAATCTCACTTAAGGCAGATTTAAAATGCAGTATTGTGGAGAGGTACCTATTACTCGCGACAGTGCGATGCTCTTCCCCACAAGTCTGGTCACCATTATATATAATTTATGAATCCAGGCCAGAGACAAGATACAGAGAAAATGAACACAGATGCCGGTGTCTGCGGTAATGAAATCGCTCTCTGGTTTCATGTCCCTCGGAGTTCATGCTCTCATTTCCATTTCTCGATTTCTCTCCGAATTTGTTACCAAAGTGACGGACGCTCCATTACAATGTCTTTCCCTCCAGTCTTTCCCCCTGGCTTTCTCCCCTGCCATCCACTAAATGCTGTGGCCTTTTGCTGGGCCATGCACTTATTTTCCAATTACCGTGGGTAAACAGGGATGAACTGGCAATTGAATCGAAGCTTTCAACTCTTTGGATGAGATCTTCTGCAAAATTTTCCACAATTGAGACGTAAACATCAAAGCTGTCGTCTGTGGAAATGACAAGTGTTGTGGGAAAACAATAATAATCTCTTCATGCAAAGAGCGATTTCTGCAGAGGCATCTTCACCCCAACGTGACTCGGTGTTCCAAGAAGACACATTTCCGGGTCTGTCGGAGTGATGCTGCCATTTGTTTTCCTTGAGAGAGGCTGCCCATCAAATCTCCATTAGCAGGTTGGAAATGTCTTTAGGAAGCCGACAGGTAGTATTCAGAGGGCTAATGACCGCTGATTTATGAATGCTGAGTGGCATTTCGGCAATTGGAGTCGCAAGGATGACTGGGGCTGCAGCCAGCTCCCCTCACCGTTCAAGCCGGAGCAATCATTCAAAGCCAGTTAAATGATTCTGATGTATGACCTTCACCTTCTGGGGTCCACTCGATTTGCTCTCTCGGTGTGTAAATTCCAAAACTGCAATTCCCCTGCACCCCCAGAGAGTCCATTTAAGTCAGCATTATGCATGCACCGAGAACGGGGGAATTCTCCCCTCTCTTATTTCTCTTATTAAATTTACTCAGTACATTCTGCAATTAAAATTTCATATAGATTTCTTCTTATGATTGATGTTTGGCCTTGATGAAACAAGTTCAGATTTGGCTCTGAAGATTGCGGGGGAGGGGGTGGGTCTGGACAGTGTTTCCGGGGAGGTGAAGAGGGGGCTAATGCTCTCATTAGCATTTTGAGCAGACTAAACTGTGAAGGGCTGGCTCTACCCCAAAGTGAAAGACACTGGGGAGCCAGGCCAAGATCAAGAAATAAACCCAATCAGCTTTGAACATTGTGCTTGTTTAGTTCAACGATGTTGAAAGAAAACACTCACCGGCTCTCAGATCAGGCAGACACCCTTGTAGATCTTGTAGTGCAGAACCTCTGTGTTTCAGTTACAGACCTGGTACCCAGAGGAAACAGGGCTTCCCCAGCAAGGCAGAGACATGACCATTCAGAAATTTCTTCCTTCTAAAGGTTGCATAGGAGCTTTGCGGGGCGACCACGTGACCAGAACCCAGCATGTGAAGCATTAAGGAAAGGCAGAGTTAGGAGCTGAAAGAGGTTCAGTTGATAAAGTCCTTACCTTGCAAGCATGAGGACCCAAGTTAATCTCCAGAATCTAAATAAAAATAAAAAAAAAAAAACCAAGTGTGGTAGAACACATGTGTAGCCCAGTGCTTGGCTTGGGATGCTAGAATTAGGCTCATGGGTAGCCGAGTTGACTATTATTACCCAAGTGCACAACTGGAGCACACAGTGGGTCAGCTGGTTCATCCTTGAGTAGCACACTGAGTGGCACACAGTAGGTCTAATTTGACCCAAAATGCACAGTGGGTAGTTGTCTCGATCTTTACCTAAAACATCCAGTAGTGCACAGCAGCTCTGCAGAGCCGTAGGGATGATGTAGAGCCATCAAGGACATTTAGAGGAATTACTCATCTATGAACGACTCTAGCGGGGAGAGGAGGAGAGATCCTGGATAGTTTCTGCTATTTTCCATGGTGTAAACTTTCCAATTAAAATTAGATGTGGCCAAGACTAGGGATGAGCTTCAGTAGTTACAAGTATGGACTACACATCCTGACATCCACACAACTACCTGTAACTCCAGCTCTGGAGAAGGCAATGCCCTCTTCTGGCATTCTTGGCTCCCTTCACCCACATGTGCCCATACTCGTCCACAGACATATAAGCATATAAACATAATTCAAAATAAAATAGGTCTTTTCAAAATGAGTATCTCACATTTTAAGCTAGAGACAGGATGCCATTAATCTCATGAGATACCCACTTTTGACTCTCAACAGCAAAAGGATTGAAGGATTAGCTCAGTCAGTAATGTGCTTGTCTTACATGTATGAGAACCTGAGTATCAGATCCCCAGAACCCATATAAGACAAACCAGAGACAACCATGAATGTCTGTAAAGTCAGAGCCAAAGATAGCTCAGAGGTAGAGTTCCTGCCTCAAACTGTCCAGTAAGATGATGGGTTGTGGCTCAGTGGTAAATCACCTTCCTAGGATCCCCCAGTGAGGAGGTGGGGTGTGACTCAGTGGTAGAGCACCTACCTAGAATCCCCCAGTGAGGGGTTGGGGTGTGGCTCAGTGATAGAACCCCTGCCTAGAATCCCCCAGTGAGGGGCTGGGGTGTGGCTCAGTGGTAGAGCCCCTGCCTAGAATTCCCCAGTGAGGGGCTGAGGTGTGGCTCAGTGGTGATTCACCTTCCTAGACTCTCCCCGTAAGGGAATGGGGCGTGGCTTAGTGGTGGAGCTCTTACTTAGCATGTTCAAGGCCCTCGATTCCAACCCCAGCACTGCAAGAATATAAAAGGAAAAAGGATAAAGACCATGTTGATAGCTGGGACATGGGGTTTTCCCTGCTTACATATCTCTAACGTCTGCCAGACCTTTGGGAAGAGAAGGAGAAAATAAGAGAGACAAGGAGAAGAAGAGGAAGAGAAGGTTGGAGCAAGGAGGGAGGGAGGGAGGGAGAGAGGGAGAGAGGGAGAGAGGGAGGAAGGAGGAAGGGAGGGAGGGAGGGAGGGAGGGAGGGAGGGAGGGAGGAAAGAAGGAAGGACATTAACAGAATGGATTCTGGAATTTGAGTGACAAAGACCCACTTCCAGGCTCAGTCCTATCCCCTCACATCTCAAATTGGATTTTTTTTAAAGCTGTAAAATAGGAATCAAGTTCCCTGTCTATCACAGGCTTCATGGAAGAGTTCAATAAAATAGGACACGGGATGGTGCCTCCCACCCAGGAGCCATGTGAGCATCCCCCAGGAATCAGGAACTGAAGGAAGTCCACTGAGCAGAATCACGGCTGTCTCCTCCATGCTGTGGGCTTGCCTAGGATGGTTCTCCCAACCTCAGAGCCAAATTGGAGACAAAATAGCATCTGACTTGCCCACTTTTTTCCTCACTGGCTCAGGCCCAATCAAAAGCCTCCTTTGGCAAGTATTCTGTTCCATAATTAGCCAATAGGCTTCGGTAACTCGTGGCCAATTGTTGTTTGTCGTGCGAATTCCAAATGCCAGGCAGAACTGCACCGAGGACATGTGGAAACCCCGTGGGGCAGGCCAGCATGCAAAGACTCTAGCGCTGCCAGTGGAGGCTCTTCGTTGTCCAGGAAGTGAGTTCTCTGCCTGGCGCAGGAACCACAAGCTCATCCACTCTGAAGCAAAGCCAGGTCCAGGCAAGTAAAGGCATCCTATGGGGCGTGTGGCCTCTGTGTCTGTGACCTCTTGGGGCATCGGCTTACCTTCCGCATCACCGAGCAAGAGTGGGTTCATTCTCTCCCTTGATTAATTAGAAGAGTAGCAGGCAGCTCAGAGAAGAGCGGAAGTGATGTTTATTGGCAAGCATTGCATCTCTCTGAGCAGAAAGGAGCGCTAGAGCTGGGAGCCACTGTCTCTAAGAGGACCTTGGTGTCTCTAGGATTCAGGCATCCCACTCCTAGTGACTCCTTCTCTTCAAGTTTTGGTCCTCAGGTGTCCACTCATCCCTTCTTTTACAATGATTGGGGCCATGTTTCTATCCACAAACATAGGCGTAATACCAATAGAACCTCCAACCTGGGTACACAGGCATAGAAAAAGTTGTTGCTTGGTTGGGGTAAAACGCTCTCTTTGTGTTGTAATTGGGGAAAGAAACTCACTGCAGGTGAGGAGAAGCACCCACTCCGGAGAAATGTCAACCTACTGCTGAAGACACAAAGGCAGAAGGAGGCTATTCCCTGTTAAAGGGCCCAGGGCCTCAACAGCAGAATGGAAGAGGGTTGACAAGTAGAAGACACAGCACGCCACTCGACATCCATAATTCATTTCCTTCACTTGATCTTTAGAAAGAGAACATTTGCGAAGAGCCCGGTCCCAGGCATGATGCTGGGAACATTTGGGAATAATTGGAACATAAAACATTGTTATGAGTCTTTGCCTAGGTGGAATATATTAATTCACACTAGGGAGAGAGACTGCTGACAGACTGCCATGTCCTTTCTAGGCTCCAGAGATGGACTGACTGGGGACAGCGAGGGACTGAAGAAATAATAGATAATCTGACTCGGGGGCACACAGAAATGTTGGCTGGGTGGACTAGCATCTCTGATTGACAAACCTCAGCACCCCAGAATCTCAATGCATTATTTATCATTTAACTGAGAGGCAGGTTACTGAATACAGCTGAGCAGGCATTGCCGTTATTACCAGTAAATAAGGAGGCAGGGTCTATACTAGGCAGCTGGATAAAGGAGGCAGGGTTAACTAATTTCAGTAGACATAGTCTCTATAGGGGAGCTGTCTTCAGGTCGTAAATATCCAGAGGAAGATAACTCCATGGACATTTACTATACACATGATCAACATTCACACTCAGACCAGGAAGAAAGACTCTTCTGTTTGCTTGAGCCTAGCCTAAGGCTTTGCGTTTCCCCACAAGTCTGAGGCTTTGCGTCCTTGGCATGGCCATGGCCCATGTTCACTGAGGACTTCACTCACTCAGGGCTTCCTCTGCTCCAACAACAAAGAAATAATCCCCTCCAGGTATAGCTTGGTGAACCAGTGGCTTTACAGGGGTCCCTTACAAGAGCACAGGGGACTTGCACACCTTCGCTACCAAAAAGCTATACACACCCACATGGTGGTTATTCAAAATCCACAGGCAAATACACCATTGAAGCATCTTCTCTTACCTACCAATTGTTTGGGTTTTTTTTGTGTGTAACTTGGGGCAAAGCCTAAAAATTCTAATAAGTTTCCAGGGCCCGGGGTTCTTTTAAGTTGTTTCCGTGTTTCATGATCTTCCTCCATTCCATGAAAGAATGTTTCAAGCCATGGGAAACATCTATATAACCAACACATAAAGCAAAGCCACCGCTATCCCAGCCTTTTGTTACATGAATTGTGCAAGGGGAAGTGTGAGCAAACAGCAACTTAGCCTGGGTAGGTCACTAACATCAGACCAAAGAATTGGTGGGGGACAATTCTGTATTCTATCAATTATGTTTTAAATAAATACTGATTGGTCAATAGCCAGGCAGGAAGTATAGGCAGGATAACCAGACAGGAAGTAGAGGCGGGGCAATGAGAACAGAAAAATTCTAGGAAGGAGGAAGCCCATTCCTCTCAGTCCTGTCCAGACACCGAAGAAGCAAGATGTGACCTGCCCCGCTGAAAAAGGTACTGAGCCATATGGTTAACATATACTAGAATAATGAGCTAATATAAGTTATAAGAGCTAATACGAAGCCTAAGCTAATGGGCTAATCAGTTTATAACTTATGGAGACCTTCTATGTGATTCTTTGGGACCTAACGACTGTGGGAACAGGGCAGGATAGAAACCCCAACAAGCAGGCCCTCCTGTTACAAAGAATGAGTCTATTTGAGTTAGGAGCAGCAAGTGTTTCTTTACTTGCACGAGCATAGACCACCAGAAAGCCAACCCCAACAAAGGTATGTAACAACTGACAAAATCTGCAGCCTTGGAGCTCCTGGTGTAATTTTCAGGACTTCATGGAAACAAGTTGCCTCTCTACCAGCAATTGTGACTGCTAATGCAACCTTAGGGAGAGGCCTTGTGAATCTTGTAGCTTTCTAAGCCTTGTAGATTTCCTGAACTTTCTGAACCTTGTAAGTTGTGTGAGTTTCTTGAGCTCCCTGGGGCCTACACATTGGATGCATTTCCTGAGCCTTGTACATTGCATGAGCTTTCTCCTTCCCGTTTCCTTTCAGAGGAAGTAGCTGCACAGTGTTGCTCAATTAGGCAAGAAGACAGAGCTGAAAGCATTATCAAAGCAATAAAACACCATAGACGTGCATACTTGGAAAGGACCAAGTATGAGCCTAGTGAGGTAATGGTCAATCTTGCCTAGTGGGAGAAGCTCGGGAGTTACTTCCTACGACAGGAATCAGTTAGGTTGAGTGAATATTTATGAAGCAGTCATGGGAAGCAAAGGCACTGACGTGTGTAACCTAACGACAGTGACTGCTGACAGCCATTCAGTTAGTCATCCACAGGGTCGGTGTGAAAGGAGTCTCAATGTGAGAAAAGACTGGAGACGTGGGGAGAGGGCAGTTTGGGCTGATTTTGACTTGTCCTTCTACCCAACAAAACGGCCAGTCCTTTGTCTGCAAGCTAAGGAAACCGTGTGATCTGTTTGGGGAAGCACAAGCATAGAAAGGTATGACAGATGCACACACATGGTCAGACACAGAGTCGGGAGAAGACATCAGTCGTGTGTGTGTTTATGCCCCAGTAGGGAGAGATGCAGATATAATGCAGGAACCAAAAGTCAATCACCTAGACCTCACCACTGTCTGGAGAGAGAAAAAAAAACAATAAACAGAGCAAATAGGTCCTGGGATGCACCACAGGGTTTACCAGGAGTGACCTACACTATCACAGCCTCTCAGCCCCTGTCCATAAAGACACCCAAGTAGTGGCAATAGCCCTATGGAGAGAGCCATTTGAAGAACTTTAGGAACAAACTCAATCTGTCAAGCTCTATGATGCTCCATGTGCTACATTCCCAAGACAAATGAGAACGGCAATAATACAGTGGTGTGGAGAGATTTCAGGCACGAAAGAGATTGCTGTGCAAATGGAAGGACATGGACTCAGACCTTCGGAGCCCATCTAAGGAGCCCGGTGTGCCGACCAGTCCACAATCCCAGCGCTGGGGAGGTGCAGGTGAGAGGATCCTTGGACCTTGCTGGCCAGCTGCTCTTGGGGCCAGTGAGAGCTTCCTGCTCATAAAGTAAGGTGTAGAGAGATAGTGATGATAGCCAGCATCAGCCTCCAGCCTGCAAACGCATGCACACCCACCCACATACATACATCACATACAAATATGTGTGTGTGAGCTCGTGTGTGTGTGTGTGTGTGTGTGTGTGTGTGTGTGTGCGCGCGCGCGCGCACATCTCTGAAGTCTGCCCTGGCCTGAGCTCTTGAATCATTTTGGGCACATTCCCTTAATTAATTCAGCTCCTATGTGAACACTTGTTAGAATCTTGGTGGTCTGAATTGTGGGGCACCAAACACTTGTTAATATTCCAGACTAGACATGGAGAGGCAAGGAGATAGGTTTCGTGACAGTAGCATCACTGCTGTGAAAGGGGACATGCCAGTGATCACGTGAGCCCTGACTTGTAGCACAGGCTTTTCTATATCAGAGGATGAAGAAAGAAGATTGCAAGCTTTGAAACCTAACTGGGGCAATTTGGACAAACTGTGCTTCAGAATAAAATAAAATAAAATAAAAATAAAAAATAAAAAGAATAAAATAAAATAAAAACTAAAGAGGGGCTGAGAGTGTAACTCAGTGGTAGAGCACTTACCTACAGTTCATCAGTAAAACTCGTGCCTCGAATCCCCAGTGAGGGGCTGGGATGTGGCTCAGTGGGAGAGCCCCTGCCTAGAATCCCCCAGTGAGGGGCTGGGGTGTGGCTCAGTGGTAGAGCCCCTGCCTAGAATCCCCCAGTGAGGGGCTGGGGTGTGGCTCAGTGGGAGAGCCCCTGCCTAGAATCCCCCAGTGAGGGGTTGGGGTGTGGCTCAGTGGTAGAGCTCCTACCTAGAATCTCCTAGTGAGGGGCTGGGGATGTGGTTCAACAGTAAAGCACTTGCCTAATATGCACAAAGCCCTAGATTCAATTCTCTGAACTTCAATAACGAAAAGAAAAGGAATAAAAAGGCTCTATCCAATATTTTTACACCCAAATTCACAGCAGTCTTATACACAAGAGCCAAAAGATGGAAGCAACCCAAGTGCCACGCGTGGATGAATGGATGAATACATATGCAAAAGGTAGTCTAGCCATACACAGGCGTAGCATTCAGTCATACAAATGAATGAAATTCTGAGGCACTGTGCAACATGGACAAGGATTGCACAGATGCTCAATGAAACAAGTCAGTCACAAAAGAACTGCCTCGTAATTCTATTTATATGAGCCATCTAGAAAATCAAATCCATACAGAATGAAAGCTGACGTTCCCAGGGACCGGGGGAGAACTGGAAGTCACTGCCAAGTGAATGCCAAGTTTCTGTTTGGGGTGATGAAATTTGGAAGTCGATAATGGTTTTAGTTGCACAACATTGTACATGTATTAAATATCAGTAAGCCGTATTTAAAAATGCTGTGTTTGACAAATGTTATCTATATTTTAACCACAATAAAAAAAAGTCAGGATAAAAAAAAGTGATCAGAGATTGGAGGACAGAGGTTGTATTTGTTTCTTTTCTCATTGCTCTGGCAAATTCATGACACAAAACAGCTTATGGAGGGAAGACTTTATCACAGCTCACAACCTGAGGGTACATGCAGTGCACCTTGATTAGGAAGACATGGGAACAGGAGCGTGAGGTAACTGGTCACGTGGCATCCACATTCAGGAAGCAGAGAGAGATGGATACTGGTGCTCAGCTCGCTTTCTCCTTTTTATTCTGTCTGGGATCTCAGCCCATGGGATGGCTTTACATACAGTAGCAGGTCTTTCTATCTCAATATAATCTCTCGGCAAACACCCTTACAGATGCCCTCATAGGTGTACCTCCATGGGCTGGAGAGATGGCTCAGTGGTAAAGAACACTAGCTGCTCCTCCAGAGGTTCTGAGTTCGACACTCACCATCCATGTAGCAGCTCACAACATCTCTGACTGTAGTCCCATAGGACCCAGTGCCCTCTTCTGGTGTGCATACATGCAAACAAAACACCCATATGCATAAACAAATAAATCTTTTTTCTAAAAAAAAAAAAAAAGATGTAGCTCCTAAATCAAGTTGACAGTGGAGAGTAACCATCGCCATTACATTGGCAACAACAGACTCCAAGTGCTGGATATTAAAAATAAATGAGCAAAGCCAGCATGATGACCCATGACTGTAATCCCGGAACTGGAGAGGCTAAGGCAGAGGACTGTACTTTGAAAGTCAGCCCATACAGTATAATCCTGCCTCAAAACAATAAGATATACATTTATACATATATTATATGTATACATTATATAATAGACGCATACCTAGATATGCAGATATAATGACCCTGCCTAAAAAATTGTGTGCATACATACATGTATGTATTTATACATACATGTATGTATGCGTGTATGTATATGTGTGTGCTCTATGTGTATATATAGATGTATATGTATGTATATTAAGACCTTCTCTCAATGGATTTGGGACATGGTTCAGAGTACTTGTTGCTCTTCCAGAGGACCTGAGTTTGGTTCCCAGCACGCATACTGAGTGGCTCACAATCACCTATGTCTCTAGCTTCCAGAGATCTGATGCCCTCTTCTAGCCTCCTTAGGTAGCCCAGACATATGAGCCACACACATAGGTCTATAAATAAAAAACAAAAATAAACCCCTTTTTAGAGCATATCAGGGCATGGTAGGTACACACCTTTAATCCCAGCACTTGGGAGGCAGGCTTCAGGTGGATCTATGTGAGCTCAAGGATAGTCAAGACTGCATAGTGAGACTCAGTTAAAAAACAAAAAAAAACATTTTATATGCACACAGGGGGGGGAGGGAGGGAGGGAGAGAGAAAGGGAGGGAGGGAGGGAGGGAGGGAGGGAGGAAGGAAGGAAGGAAGGAAGGAAGGAAGGAAGGAAGGAAGGAAGGAAGGGCTTCTGGGAGGAAGTGGTAACTGGATGCGCTGTTAAAGCTGCTAATTTATACAAACAGGAGAAGGGAACCCTGAAGCAAGAACATCACAGAAGTTTTCCTTCTCTGGGTCTTGGTTGAATTCAAGGAGGTGCCATCATTGGAAAATGACAGCTTCGTCATTTTTTTGAAAATGTCTCCCAGGAGCCTCCTAGGGGCCTTGTACACTTGGTCTCCAGTTTGCAGCACTGCTTTGAAGGTTGTAGAGCCTTTAGGAAGTGGGGTCTATCTAGTGGAAGTAGGTCCCCAAGCCAACTCTGTCTGTGTCTTAGTCCACCTCCACGTGATAGCCTCGTCTCCATGAGATGCTTGCCCTCTCCCAGGAATTATATCTTTTCCCCACCATGATGGGACTGAGTCATGAACTCAGGTCCTCCAGAATAACAAGAACCACTAATGCACACACACACACACACACACACACACACACACACACACACACACACGCACGCACGCATGCACACACACACACAAGCTATTGAACCATAAGCATACTTTTATTGCCCAATATGGAGTTCCTCCCCACTTTCCTCCCCTCCCTCCCTCTCGGAGAAAGAACCAGCCACACCCTATAAAGAATGACTTTTCCATTCTCACCACCCAGTCAAAGTTTAAAAGGCACAGTTTGGCTCGCTCTCCCAGAAGGCCCCACTTTCCTGAGTCCACACTAACCTTCATGTCTGAATCCCGTCACACTCCTGAGCTTTCCCACAATTCTAAGAACTCAGTTGATCGCTACTTTGAAAAGTGTTCCAATTTAGGATCCCAAAAACATTTTGTGGTCCCCCGAATCTTCTGCAATACCCTATGCACAAGTTTTGTGTGAGTGCATGTGTATGCGTATATTTGCATGTGAGGGCATGCAAATGCATGTGTGCTCGTGCACGGGGAGGCCAGAGACCATCCTCAAGTGTCATTCCTCAGGTGCCAGCCATTTTGTTTGCTTATTTGTTTTGAAGCAAGTTCTCTCAACGGCCCAAGACTTGCTAAGGAAGCTGGGCTGACTGACCAACAAGCCCCAGGGCTTTGCCTTTCTCTGCCTTCCTAACACAAGTGTGCACCACCATGCCGGGTTGTTTTTTTTGTTTTTTTTTTTTGTTGTTTGTTTGTTTTGTTTTTTTGTTTTTTGTTTTGTTTTTTTTTTTCATAAGCCCTGGGGATCGAACTCAGTTCCTCACGCTTGCAAAGCAAGTACTTTAACAACTGGACTATTTGGCCAGTCTCGCAGGCGCGCTATGAACAAATAATTCGTGGAAATGTAGTGTTGATTCTCACCATATACAGAAGCTCATTAAAGACACAGAGACGTCCAGCAATGTTTAAGTTTTGTTTTACCCAATGTGCTTTGTGAAATTATCTGTCCTTATGCACCTGACTGCATCTGATTAACACTAGTTAATATCTGCCTACACCTGTGCCCTCATGCTCCCTGGGTAAGGAAATGTGGCCATAACAGATTCACAAGCAAACCCTTGTCTTCCCCAGAATGTAGGCTCATGGAGGGTAAAGTCCACATTTGCAATTTCTCTCAGCCCATCCCTCCACAACGCTAAGCACAGCACCTGACAGTACCTCCTGATGGATCCTGTTGCCTTGACAACCAGCTCAGAGTTGCTATTTCAGGACATTCTCTCCATCCTTGGAGCCCCAGGAAAGCAACGAATGCCATAAGGCATTAGTCTGAGTGTGCAGCCTCTTCCGCAAAGTGGCGTTAATAATGTCCCGAGCCTCTCATCAGCCAGGGCTCCCCGAGACAGGAAGGAGAGGCTGCTAGGTGACAGATCACCAAAGCCAATCTCCTCAAGAGCGGGATGCTAACAGCAACTGCTCAATTCTCTTTTATTTTTCCAGCTAATTTGGGAGGTGGGAAGTGACAACGAATTGTTTACAGCCTCCCTTCTTAGAGGTAACGTGACCCCTCCCGTCTCTGTCACATCTCCTTCAGTCACTGTCAACAGCTCCTCTGTGCCGAAGAGCTCTTTATGGAGATTGCCAAAGCCCAGGGGTGTCCTGTCTGAGGGCCTCTAATGATGAGGAGAGTGCCATTTCCACCTGGTCCCAGGAAAGAGGGGATGGTGAGGATTCCTCCCTCCTCAGCTAAATACCAGTGGCTGCTTCCTAGTCTGGTCCCTGAGTTGCCTCCTCTCAGGTCTATGGTGAGCTCAGGAGCCCTGCCAGGGATAAAGAAATGCCTTCAAAATACCAGTTTATGGGCTGGAGAGATGGTTCATCAGTTAAAAACTTGTACCAATCTTTCAGAGGCCCTGAATTAGGTTCCCAACAACTACATGGTGACTTATAACCACCTATATCTCTCAATCCAAGGATGTTGATGCCCTCTTCTGGACTCTGCAGGCACCCACAGGCAGATACCCACACGCAGGTATACATAATTTTAATTAATTAATTAATTAATTAGGGTCTGGAGAAAGACTTAGAGGTTAACAGTGCCTGAGTTCATTACCCAGCCTCCAAGTTGGGTAACTCAAAACTGCTTGTAACACCAGCTCCAAGGGAACACAATACCTCTAGCCTCCACGGGCACCTGCACACTCATGTGCACATAGCCATGCTCGGACACATATACATAATTTAAGAATAATAAAAATAAATATTTGTCAAACATAAATCTGCCAATCTGCCTCATCACCTACGAATAAAGAGATATTTATGGGCAATTCGAGGTAGGTAAACACAAGAAATCATTTAGGAAGCGGGGACTGTACTTGGCATGAGCCATGCAAAAACTTGCATCTACTAATGCACTCAGTACCTGAGACCTTTATCTGTATGTACTACGCAAACATACCTCTTCCTGAACTATGTACCAGGCAGCCTGTTAGCAACCGAGGATGCCCACTCCTGTCAAGTCATATGCACACTCCTCTCGGGAAGGAGAAATAAGTTTCTCTTCCCCTTAGAAACCATCAAACTGAAGCGAATTCTACATAGTTGTATTTCAGTTAGTCAGACAGGGAAGCTGGGGGCAAATGATCCAGCCTAGACTGGTTTGAGGATGCATTACAATAAGGCAAACTGTGTCCTCTAAGTGAGCATTTAGAAAGAACCTCCTATTTGCCATCTTGTGTCTATTCATAATTGGGTATGCATGTGATTAAAAGAAGATGCCTCATGGGAAAGCAGGTACATGTGTACATGAGTAATGGCTTATGTAAGCCAGGTCTTTCAATCAAAACAGAGATCCAGGGCCTAAGGTAAAATCTGCTCTGGTTATTTTGCTAAATGGCTATGCTGTCAAAATGCTTTCTAAATATTTATGCTTCTACCCATAGACCTTGGCTTCTCTAACCTTGGCCTGAGGAGCTTCTTCTTACATCACCAGAGAGTTATGTAACTCATCAGAGTGCTGAGAATAAGAAACCTGTCAACCCTAAATGGGACACCTATATCACCCACACGTACACCCCACTGAGGCTCAGGGAGCATCATGGAAGGAGCGTGAGGATGAGCGTAAGAGCCAGACGGTGGGAGGAGAGCTGTGGTTCTTCTTCAGAGCAGGACCCAGATGTTCCGTCTCTCAGACATGAACTCATAGCAACTGCGGTCACCTGTATAAATGGAGCCAGCCAAAATTCTATCATGGATGAAGAGGTGTTCTCTGGTCCTCTCCCCATACTGACAATCTATTTATCAACAACGGTAGCTGCTGGGAGAGGGAGGATCTCTTTGGAAGCCCCCAGACTCTAATCAGGGCCCTTGAGTACCCTGACTCACGGGTCCCCCTGTCAGTCTCGACCGTGTATCTGACCCATTCTATCGTTTTGTATATTGTTACTCCGCTATTTTTTTATTTTTATTCTTTTATGTGTATGAGTGTTTTGCCTGCATGTGTGTACCACACGCATGCTATGTCCACAGAGGACCAAAGAAGGCATCAGATCCCCTGAGATGGAAGTTAGAAATGGTTGGGAGCTGCCATATTGGTGCTGGGAATCGAACCTGAGTCCTCCAGAGGAGCGACCAATGCACTGAGCCACTGAGCCATCACTCCAGCTCCTACTTGGCTACTTTGGCAAATCTGTATGAGCCTTTATCTCAATTCCTTGGAAACACACAACTTAGACACACACACACACACACACACACACACACTGACCACCCATAACAAGATAGCTAGAAATAGTAGAAGGGCTGCCTCCAGGAACAGATATGCAACGTTAGAAACTGATGCCCGCGATGGCTGTGTTTACTTCTGTGACCTTCCTTACACTATGATGCACATGTTCCTATTAAGCACGGCTCAGTGACAGACCATCTCAAAGCATGAAGGCTCACTATGCCTTAAAACCGATTTGTATCCCTCTTTCAGATGAACTTCGTGGCCTAGGAGTTTCCTCCCATTGTGGAAATTCTAAGAAATGGAGCATAACCAGGTCTGGTGGTGAGCACCTGTAACCCCAGCAATGTAGGCAGAAGTTTCTATCTCACCAGAAGCTTCCAAATAAACACATAAAGGCTTAATATTAATTACAAATGCTCAACAGATAACTCAGGCCTATTACTCGCTACCTCTTATATTTAAATTAATACATATTTCTTATCGATGCTTTGCAACGAGGCTCAGAGTTTGTTACCTCATTTTGTGCACATCCCACTTCCTCTGTGACTGCTGGCATCTCCTCTCTCCGCCCTTTCTCATCCCAGCATCCTTTGCTTGGCTGTTCCACCTATACTTCCTGCCTGGCTACCGACCAGTCAGCTTTTTATTAAACCAAGTCGAGTGACAAATCTTTACAGTGTACAAAAGGATTATTCCGCAGCACAAGACCTAGAAGTCTGAGGAGGAAGATCAAGAACGCAAATGTTTGAAGGTAGCCTGAGCTATAAAGCAGGTTTCATGCCAGCCTGGGCCACACAGAGAGATTATCTCTAAAAAAAATTAAAAAGAAGAACTAGAGAGAGGTCTCAGCTGACTCCCACAAGTTATCCTCTCAATTGCACATGCGTGCCATGGTACTCATAAGACCCCCATGCACATATATAGAAATAATTAATGAGCTAATTAATTAATTAATCAGACAAATAAAAAGTAGTTTAAGTGTTGTTGTTGTTGTTAGATTGCAATCCAGGCAGAGCTTTTAGCTACCGGGGCCTTGGGTCCTGTGCACATCGGCCCCTCCTCTAGGCCGCTTGGGCTTCTTCACAGCTCCGAGGCTCAGAGCGTTCTAAGTACCTTGCAGGCAAGGGATGGAAAGTGCAGTTCTCTTCCGAGCTGAGCCCAGGCACCTCTGAGCCTTCTATATTCCCACTGCTCCATCCATCACTGCAACCTCTGGATAGAAGACCTGCCACGGTTCCCGCCTTCCAGTGAGGAAAGTTTCAAAGACTGTGAGGTCATCTTTCATTTATGAATCCCCAGCCCTCCAAAGAAAGGAAAAGCAAGCATCATTCATGAAGAAGCCACTGTGGACCCCGATCCAGGACCTCTCCAAACATGCCTTTTCGTTCTCACGATGATTGTGCATGCGGAGGTTTTGGGTTGGGTTGGGATGGGAAATAAGCTCAGCTTATTTCCTCCCTCATTTGAAAGATGAAGCCAAGCTCAGAGATGTTAAGGGACTCTGCTCTCAGATGCTACCCACTTTGATTTTTCCAAGACACAGTCTCTTACTGGGACCTAAAGTTCACCAATTAAACTGGGCTGGCTGGTTAGTCTTACTCAGCGTTCTACCTGCCTCTGCCTCCCTGCAATGCCATTGCAAACACCTGTTGCTACGCTAGCTTTTTATATGGGTCTGGGGATCCCACTCTGGTCCTCAGGTTTGAGCAGGAAGCTCCTTACCAACTGAGCCATTTCCCCAACCAGGCAACTCCTGAGTCGGAAAACAAAAACGTGAAAGGGAAAGCAAAGAGTTTCCAAGAAAGTCTAAGAGATCACATACACATTGGAACATTAAAGCGATTCTTCACACCTAGACAAAAAAACCCAAAGCTATAAAGTTAAACACAATGATCGTGTACATTTTAAACCAGAATTGTAAATGAAGACATATGTGGGAAAGATGAAGTACTTGTCTAAGTTAGCTTTGTCAACTAGACACAGTTTAGAGTCAACCTGAGCAGGAAGTTGCAGTTGAGGAACTGCCCAGATCGAATTGGGCTGTGGGGAGATCGTCTTGGTTGTTAACTGATGCAGGAGGGCCCATCCCACTGTGGGTAGCACCATTCCCTAGGCAGATGGTCCTGAGCTATATAAGAAAGCTATATGAATAAATGTAAGCCTGTGAGCAAGCCAGCCAGTAGTGTTCCTTCACGATTTCCACTTCAAGTTCTTGCCCTGACTTCCCTCAATGATGGGTTGTGACCTGGTGTGTAAGCCAAATAAACCCTCTCCTCTCCCACGCTGCCGTTAGTCATGGTATTAATCCAGCAACAGTGTGAAACTAGAGCAGCAGTTACAGTACAGGTGTGAGTTAGTTTAAAGGCAAATATGTATAATAAACAAGGAGCTCTTGGGAATTAACAAGAAATGATAAACAACGCAATCAAAAACTGGAGTCAACAATGTATGTAGAGAGCAAAGCCACATGACCGCTCGTAGTGTGAAAAGATGCTCACACGGGCTGCCAGTCAAAGAGATGCAAATTAAACCGCAGGCGCTACTCACACCTGGTATGAAGGGACGGAGTCCAGTGGGAGGTGTTTCTGCCTTTGGGAAGATCAAGCGGGTAGCATTGATCACAAAATTAAAACCGGCTCTCCTGTGACCCAGATTTCTACCCTACAAAGTGGTGGCATAGAAATGAGAGGCGCCATCTGTGAACAGCAGTATTCACCCTGGGGCAAAAATCTGGACACCGAATCAATAGCTGAATAAGTAGCCAAATACTTAATGGTCCACCCGCACCATGGCGAGAATGCACAGGCATTGAGAAGGCCCTGGGCCATAGAGAGGGGGCTCAGTGGGTGAAGGCTTGATGACCTGAGTCCATCTCTAAGAGGCACATGGCAGGAGAGAGCTGACTCCTGCAAGTTGTCCTCTGACCTCCACACGCACATGTACAAACACGTATATGCATGTACACACATGCACATAATAATAAATAAACAAATATAACTTAACATTTTTCAAAAGAGGTCAGAGTCTGCCCAATGGTTGACAACTGGTGTTTCTCAAGCTTTGAGTGGTGGTCTCCCCCAATCCCACCCACACAGTAAATGTTGAGGTTTATTGTGGCTCTGAGCATCTGTATGTAGAATCAAATAGAGTCAGCATCCAAACAGCCACAGACGACTAATGGTTAAGTGGAGTTTCCTTAGCCTCCCTAGAACCAGTATTATACTCAGTAAGAGGGCTCTCTTTAGAGACAGTTTGGTGGGTAAAGCTTTTGTCAAGAAAGCATGAGGAAAGCAAGAAAGACAAACATAGTTGAGAACCCATGTAAATGCCAGGTGGGCATAGTGACCCATCTATGATCTCAATATAGCAAGCAGAGATGAGCATTCCCAGAGAAAGCTGGGTAACGGAGCTAGCCAAAATGGTGGGCTCCAACTTCAGAGAAAGACTCTGCCTCAATCTGGGAATTGGAGAGTGATTCATGAAGCTATCTGGGGCCAACCTCAGATATCCACATGGACACTCATGCATGTACACCTGTACACATGCAAGTATGTACCCATGCACCCCACACACACATAAAACAATGCCCTCTAGGGTCTGGAAAGAGTGCTAAGTGGTTAGGAGCACTTGCTGCTCTTCCAGAGGACCTGAGTTCTTTTTCTAGCACCCACATCAGCCTATAACCACAGTTTCCTGGGATCTGACACCCTCTACTGGCCACCATGGGCACCAGCACACATGTGGCATACACTCACACAGACGCATGCACATACACATAAGATAAACCAAATTGAAAAACACGATACTCCCTCTCTCCTTCTCCTTTTCCTTCTTCCTCCCTTTTGCCTCTCTGCTTCCTCACTTCCATGAAATAAGCAGCTCCCCTCCGCCTTCTGCTGGCTGTCACGATGCTCTGCCTCGTCACTCACCCAAAGCAAGGGGGTCAAGCAACCGTGGACCAAAATCTCTGAAACCATAAGCCAAAGTACATCTTTCTTCCTTTCAGCAGTATTGTCCCGGGTACTTTTCCACAGTGACAGAAAGTCAGCTAATGCGCCCTCAAGCTGCTGACTAGCTATGCATCCTAGAAGAGCTAGTCTAATTTTCACTTCATCTGGAACGAGTTCCCAGTCCATCACCTCTCCCTCCTTACGCTCCAGGAGCATTTGGGCACATCCAACTGCAGGGCTCCTGTAGTGAGGAGTTGCGGGCAGGCCTGCTTTTCATCCCACCCGGCTCTTGGCTGCCTGGCTAGATTATGCCCCGAAATAACAACACACAAACTGTATTCATTTAAACACTGCCTGGCCCATTAGTTTCAGCCTCTTATTACCTAATTCTCGCATCTTGCTTTAACCCATATTTAGTAATGTGTGTAGCACCACAAGGTGGTGGCTTACCGGGAAGATTCTAACCCACATCCATCTTGGGCTGGAGCTTCATCGCGTCTGACTCACTTCCCTTCTTCCCAGCATTCTGTTCTGTCTACTCCACCCACCTATGTTCTGACCTATCAGGCCAAGCAGTTTCTTTATTAATTAACCAATGAAATCATCAGATAGATAGAAGACACACCTACATCAGGCTCGCCCTTCTGAGATAACTCATTCCTTTTCTAGTTTTCTGTAGTGACCCCCTAATAGGAGAAACTACATCTGACCTCCCTTCTGTTGTCCTTGGGATACCTGTTACCCTCCCCGGAGGCTCACGTGTTGTGGTCTTAGTCCCCAGTTGATGGCACCATGGAGAGGTGATTGGCTCATAAAGGGTTTCCCTTCTTCTGTGGATTAATCCATTAAGGAAGTCAATATTAAGAAAGAGTCTTAGACGGCAGAGCCTCAATAAAGGAAGTAGATCACGTTGAAGCACATCTTATCTGTGACCACTTCCTGTCTCTCTTTTCTGTTTCCTGTCTGCCATGCTATGAACAGTCCCTGCCAGACACTCCCAGTGCCATGACAGTCATCCTCACCTCAGGCTTGAAGCAACAGATGTTCTCAAAGACGAACCCCTGAAACTATGATCCAAAATAAATCTAGACTTCATTTTCTTCTCAGAGGTTTACCACAGCTACCAAGAGTCTACATGCTTTTGTGACCTCTGTGACCTAACACTGAGAATAAAGGAAGTGCTTCATGGGTGATTGCTGAATGAACTAGGGGCTGGAATCCGAAACAAAGACTTGAGCCTGTCACCTGAATGCAGAAAGAGACTGCCCTAGCAGCAGGGAGATCTGTGGACAATCATTCTTCCATCTTACACAGTTCTTTGGTTCCAACAAATTGATTTCATAATGAAAATGTCTTCAATGGGAGCAATATGGCAAAAAGTAATTAACTCTGTAATTGAAACCTAGAACTTTACAAGAATTAACCGCAGAGTTGAATTGTATGTCTCGGCGAGGGTTGCTGGAATAAGCCAATCGGCAGCAGATTGGCCGACAAGGAGAACAGACAATGATGCTGACAGGGCCAGCTCGTGTCTGTGTGGTGAGCAGTCTCCTTAATTAATGTGGGGATGTCAATCAATGTTGGCAGGAGACACTGTGCAGTATAAGAGGAAAGGGGTGTGTGTGTGTGTGTGTGTGTGTGTGTGTAATGTGTGTATGTGCGTGTATGTATGCATTGGTGTGTATGTGTGTGTGTATGTATTTTACAAATGGGTTATGAATAAATACACAGGTTTGTGGAGACCAGAGGTCAAACTTGGCGGCATTCCTCAGACACCCTCCACCTTGGTTATTTTGGGGTTCTCTTGTGTTATTTATTTTTGAGGCAGGGTCTCTCACTGGCTAAGACCGAAAGGCTAAGTTCCAGGGATCCCCCTTATCCCACCTTCCCGGCACTAAGATTAAAATATGTGCCACCCCGCCTGGCTTTTTTATTTGGGTTCCAGGACTGGCTGGCGCTCAGGTCCTCTTGTTCGTCCAGCAAGCACTCGGCACACTGAGCTGTCTCGGGGCCCCAGGCTGCTTGTCTGTTTTATGAGCAGATATTCCCACCACTGTCTGTGCTGATACGCAGCTATAGAGGAAGTGAAAAGAGCCTGTCCGTTTGGGTTTCTATGGCTGTGACGAAACACTATGACCAAAGCAGCATGGGAAGGAAAGGGTTAATTAGGCTTATGTTTCCACAGAAGGGCTCATTATCAACGGAAGTCGGGACAGGAACTCAAAACAGGGCAGGAACCTGGAAGCAGGAGCTGATGCAGAGGCCATAGAGGGGTGCTGTTAACTAGCTTGCTCTTCGTGGCTTGCTCACCGTGCTTTCGTATAGAACCCAGGGCCACCAGCCCAGCAATGACACCACCCACAATGGCCTGGATCCTCCCCCAACAATCACTTAGACAATGCTCTACAGACTTGTCTATAGCCCAGTTTTATGGAAGCATTTTCTCAATTGGGGTTCCCTTCTCTCAGATGACTCTAGCCTGTGTCTAGTTGACATAAAATTAGCTAGCACAGAGCCCTAGTCTCCAAGTCAGTAAGCAAGATGCAAATACTAGAGAATCAATAATAGCACAATCTTTTTTGAGGTTTATTTTCTTTTTATTTATGGAGACGGGCATGTCCATGTGGGGGCATGTACACGAATGTGAAAGTATGTAAGTGTACTGTAGCAGAGACCAGAGGCCTCAGATCCCCTGGAACAGTAGTTACAGACTCTTGTGTACCCTCTAACATGGATACTGGGAGCTGAACTGCTGAGCCATTTCTCCAGCCTGCAAATGGCGGAGTACTGGAGTCTGGGCAACTGTCCGTGTTCTTGGAGGCTCTGGAGACTCACTTGACTACCAGCTTTTCCATGGACCTGCACTGACGGAGAGCCTCACAGAGGACACGCCTTCCCTGAGTTCCCACAGCTTTTCCTCCTCTGTGCGTGTAAGGAAGCCACCAGTAAGTGGGGGATGAGTGATAACTCACTGCCTGGCAGCAGATGGGGAACTATATTTAGAGGCCCTTCAGAGGGAGAATTAATGCCATTAAGAACACATCACAGGCCAAGAAAATGAGAGTGGCAACGTGTTCCAAACGGCTCATAAAACAAAAGAAGGAAAAGGAAAGAAGCCTGCATTTGTGCCCCACTGAGGGAGCTGTAAGCACCCCCAAATTTACATGCTGATGTAATAACCCCTAGACTTGGGCATACTGAATACACAGAACTTTAAAGGTCATTAAAGAAGTAATTTAGGTAAAATGAGGTCATATTGGTGGGATCCAGTCCAACTTTACTGGTGTCCTAGTACACACATACACATAGAGAAAGGGACAGATGGGACACGGAGAGCAACCACCTGGGGGCTGGGAGACAGGTGAGAAGGCAGAGAATTTACTGTACCTAGGACCTGAGTTCAATAATGGGAGTCCACATTAAAGATAAAAATCTAACTGTGGTGGCATGCTGGGGAAACAGAGGCAGACCCTTGGGGCTCCCTAGTTGTCCAACATAGTCTATTTAACCAGTTGCAGGTCAATGACATCCCTGTCTAAAGAACAAAGGGAATAGCATTCTTGAGTAACAAAAGCCAGGTGTGCACTAGCCTCTACATCACACACATACACACACACCCCTATATACACATATGTACCCATATACATACAATAGCACACATATGTGCACACACAAGAATGAAAACAATTACAAGCCATGGAGAGTGATGGTCTTCAAGAGAGCGAGCTGCCCATCCTCTTGATACTAAACTCCCAACCTCCAGAAAACATTCGTTTCTGTTAGTTTCGTTATAGGAAGGAGTCAACAAATATATCCTATGTGCTCACAGAACATAGCAGAAAGCACAGAAATGAATGAGAGTGTTCAACTCGCTTTCTCTTCTTAGCCCATCCAGGATCTCAGCCTATGGTACGGTGCCCCTCACGTTTAGGGTGGGTCTTCCCATCTCAATGAACTCAAGCTAGAAACCCCCTGACAGACATGTCCAGAGGTTTCTCTCTCTTAGGTGATTCTCGAGCCTATTGAGTTGATAATGGAGACTAAGCAGCACAGCCCCTCCACACATACATTTACTCATGTGTTAGTTTGCTACATGTTTATTAAGCCACCTCCTCCACTTTTCAGGGAAGGTAGCAACTTCTGAGGAAAGTCATGACTGTACAGAATCTTGCAGAACACAGCAGGAAGAGAGTGTTTCAACACCAAGCAAGGCTTCCAACTTCAAAGACTCTTTCCAACACATTAAACGATTCTGTGCTCTGCCAATCTGGAAAGACAGGTGCTGCCTTTAAACACAGCCAAAAGAAGAGGAGGGAGGAATGTCATCCCAGCAGTGGGAACTGGATAAATGGAGGTCATGACGTTTAATACCTATTATCAGCTTGACAGGATCTAGAACCACGCAGCTCTTAGGAATTGTCTAGGTTAATTAGGTGGTGGATTGATTGTCATTGTCAGCTTGACACCAACTGGACTCACTCAGGAAGAGAGTCTCAAGGAATTATCTAGCTTGGCCTATTAGCATGTCTGTGGGGGGTGGTTGTCTTGACTGTTAGCTGAGGTGGGGAAGCCCACCCTGAATGTGGACCCTGAACTGCTGAAGAGTAAAGAAAGCCAGCGGAGCAGAAATAACAGGCAAGCAGGCAGCATGGATGCATTTGCTCTCTCTGCTCTTGTCTGTGGATATGATGCCTTGAGTTCCTGCCCTAACTTCCACTTGGTGATGAACTGTAACATTTGGATACAAGGAGAAAAGAAATCAAGTCAACAACTCAAGAGCAGAGAAAAAAACAAAAGTACCCATGCTGTCTGCTTGCTTTCAGCCATTACCCTCCATTCTTATACAGCCCAGAACCGCTGGGCCCAGGGAATAGTGCTGCTCACAGTGGGCTCTGCCAGTTAACAATCAAGACAACCTTCATAGATATGCCCATGAGCCAACCTGACCTAAAACATTGGTCAATAAAACTCTTTCAAGTGATTCTAGGTTGTGTTAGGATAACAGTTAAAAGTAACCATCACACCCTCCATGATGGACTGTTTCTCCTGAAACCCTGTGCCAAAATAACCCCTCGGAGAAGGCCTTTGTCAGGAATTTTTGACACCGTTACATATAAATAAGTAAATATACATATACACACATAAATATATATGTACACAGGCATGAGCACATACATGTACCCATGCATACTATTGCATTTGCACATACATATACACAGAAAAACAGCACACATATAAAAAGATACACATACCTACACACAAATGTATATATATAATAAACAAACATATATGTACATACAAGTATGCACATGTAAACAAAAATACACATGCATATAAATGCATTATAGATACATAATACACACACACATGCACACAAATGCATATACATTCACAGCCCACACATAGGCATATACATATAAACTCACACACATAGGTGCACACAAATCCATATACATCCACAATATGCAAACACATATGTACATATTAGCATGCCCATATAAGCAAATAAAAAATACACATGCACATAAATGCATCTAGATACACAATACACACATACATTTGCACACAAATGTATATACATCAACAATACACACAGAGGCATGCACATCAAAACAGACACAGAGACATGCACACAAACCCATACAAATGCACAATACACAAACACAGGCATGCACGTACAAACAGACACACAGACACATGCACACAAATGCATGTCCATACAGCTGCACACACTCACACAACCTCTATCTTTTCATGGGAAGGCAGGAGCTTGTGTAGTCTATTATTTAGAGAGGATCTGTTGCTTTAAATTGAGGGATTTGAACAAATCACATTTGAAATTGAAAGGGGATGAAGTAGCCAGATGCATCCTCTATTTAGGGAAAATAATGCATGTATTCGATTGCTACCATCCCTATTTAATCCCACTGTGGCTTAAAATAAAAGACCACAAGCTGGGCAACACGAAAGTTCTCCAATTTCTGAGCCTTTGCAAGGAGGCTGAAGGGCTCATCTGTAGAATTCTTGGTTTTCCATTAAGACCCAAGCCTTTTCTTTCCCTCAATGAGTGAAACCCGTGTGTCTGAATAACAGCTGCGTCTCATTCTCTTCCCGCTCATTCATTCAAGAGTCCATTTGGAAAAACAGGCTGGTTAATAAGGTTTAGACTGGAATGAAATGAAAGACTTCATTCACGAGAACCGTGAAGGTGATGGTTAGTTTTAAATGTCAACTTACAGCCTAGAAAGACTCACCCGAGAAAAGAGCCTTAATTGAGGAACTGCCTAGACCAGGTTGGCCTCTGGGCATGTCGGGGTTGTCTAGATGGTTAATTGGTGCGGGAGGACGCAGCCCATTGTAAGTGGCACCTTCCTCGAGGCAGATGGCCCTGATCTGTATCAGACAGGAGAAAGCTGGATGAAGGCTAGCTAACAAGAAGAAGCAGGCAGCGTGGGCACATCCTTCTCTCTCTGCTCTTGACTGTGGGTGGGATGGGATTGGCTGCTGGAGTTCCTGTCGCGACTTCCCTGCAAAAATGGACTGTGACGGAGAAGTGGAAGCCAAGCAAACTCGTTCTTTCCTCTACCCTGCTTTGGGTCAGGCTGCTTTATCACAGCAACAGAAAAGAAACTAGGGCACTAGGGATAGAAGAATTCCAGGAGAGAGCCCTGTCCGCCTGAAAAAAACGTTACAATGGATAGTCTGAGAGTTCAGGAAAGTACTAGATTCAGGGATAATGGGGCAGAGAGGCAGGAAGGGATCACAAGTTTATATATTATATATGTTTTATATATACACATTATATATTTTATATTATATTTTACAAATTTATCTATAAATTTATTGTGTATTTTTATTTATTTATGTAAAAATACATTATATAACTATATATCATATATATGAGATATATATATATGTGTATATATATATATAAATATATAAAAGACTTTTAGATCTGCCAGTATGAGCAGTGAACCCTGACGGCATGGTGCTAGGATTCCGTTGAACCCCTCAGGTACCATGTGACATTGGACTAGGGAAGTTACACTTTGGGAAATCTGTGTTCCTTCTCTGTAAATGAGCTGCTGATGGCACTGACACACTCACACAGTGTTTCAGTAGTTAAGTGAGATGATGCATGTAAAATGTTGGGCACAGATGCCAGGGTGTATAACTGCTCGATAAATCATGGGCAGCGGGCCAGCCAGCTGGCTCAGCAAAATAAAGGATGCTTGCCACCAAGCTTGAATACCTGAGTTGCACACACGTGCACACACACACACACACACATGCATGCATGCTGTGGGACAGTGGTATGTACCCTGTCAATTGTATTTTAATAAAATGCTGATTGGCCAGTAGCCAGGTAGGAAATATAGGCAGGGCAACCAGGCAGGAAGTAGAGGCAAGGCAATGAGAACAGGAGAATTCTGGGAGGAAGAAAGAATCAGTCTGCAGTCATCACCCAGACACAGAGGAAGCAAGATATGACTGCTTTGCCAAAAAAGGTACCAAGCCACGTGGCTAACACAGACAAGAATTATGGGCTAATATAAATTATAAGAGTTAATAAGAAGCCTGAACAACACTACTAGGTCAATCAGTTTATAATTAATGTAGACCTCTGTGTGTTTCTTTGGGGCTTAACAGCTGTGAGACCGGGAGGGACAGAAATCTTGGTCAACACATGTACACACACACACACACACACACACACACACACAGAGGCACCCATATAGTAGAATGACAGAAAAGGCACAATTTCTCCAGATTGTTCTTTGGCACCCACATGTGCCCTGCAGCACACATGTACTCATACACAAATAAATAAACATTCATCATGAGGATCATTATTGTAGATGCCCCTTTGATTACATTTGGAAAATCCAGGGGTTGGAGAAATGACTCAGTGATTGAGAACACTTGCTGCTCTTGCAGAGGATTCATTAGGATCCCAGCACCCATGTCAGGAAGCTCACAACTTCCTGTAAGTCCACCTCCAGGGGATCCGATGTCCTCATCTCCCATCTGAGGGCACCCTCATACATATGATGTACATAACACACACACATACACGCACACACACACACACCATTGAAAATAAATAAATAAATCTAAAAATAATTAAAATGAAATAAACTTGAAAAAGCAAATTAGAATATCACTCTCGTCTCTATTTAAAAGAAGGAGGTGGGACAAGAGGAGAGAAAACAAGGGAAGGGGGAGGTGGAGGGGGATATTAGAGGTGGTCTTGCTTTTTCAGTTCTAAGTGTTTAAAAATATTTCAAATGAAAAGCAGACTAGTTGGAGAGGAGGAGGGAGGAGGGCCCCAGTCTCTGGGAAGGGAAGACATCACAGATGGGCCATCAGGAACTTCACAGAGTGTCACATCCATAGGTACCTGCCAGCTCAACCAGGGATGCATCTCCTGTGAGGACCAGATGCTTCTAATTGGCGAGGAATCCTGTAGCTGCTGCCCAAAGGAGAGAACAAATTCTCTGTCACCACATGGTTAGGTTTTTTTTTTATTTCTTTTTTTTTTTTCAAATGGAATGTGTTAACTCTTTCAAACAGGTACCAGATTCAGCCCCTCAAAAACTGTGTCCACAATAAGGCAATTCTTAGGAAAGAGACTGAGGGACCAGAGAGATGGTTGAGTTGGTAAAGTGCTTTTCTTGTGTTCTAGTTTATTCTCCGCTGCTATGACAAAACACTGGCTGATGGCAACTGAGGCAAGGACAGGGATCATTTGGTTTAAAATTCCAGGTCACACTCCATCACTGAAGAGGTTAGGGCAGGACTCACACGGGAACTTGAAGCAGAGACCACAGAGGAATGCTCACAGACCTACGGTTAGATATGTTTCTTACACAACCCAGGACCACTTGCCTAGGGAATGGGGCCACCCACAATGAACTGGACCCTCCTACACCAATTAAGAGTCAAGGCAAGTCCCAAAAGGCGTCGCCCACAGGCCCATCTAATCTGGTGACTCCAGGTTGCATCAAGCTGGCAGATAACACAAACTAGGAGAGTTTATATACACAAGGATCTAAGTTCCATGTTTTTAAAGTACACATAGTGTATGTTTGTAATCCTAGCACTTACAGGACAAATAGACAGATCCATGGTGCTTGTTGATTGGTCTTTTTGGTGAGCTCCAGGTTCTTTGAGAGACACTGTCTCAAAAAAAAAAAAAAAAAAAAAAAAAAACCCAAGGTGGCCAGTGTCTGAGGAATGGCACCCAACATTGTCTGGCTTCCCCACTCAGATACACACATATGCACGCTGTTGAGGCTGTGTGAGACTTTTCCCAGGGGTATGCAAATGTCCATGCACCCTATGACAAACCAAAGTTAAGGATCCTACCAAAATCCAACTTGGCAAAACCAAAAAATTTTTTTGAGTTACTAACAGGAGCATGGGTGAGGAACTACTTAGAGGAGCAGGAACGACCCAAAGGCAGCTACATTCCCAAAAGCCCACCCTAGAAGCTCCTTGTGGGATCTCCAGGCAGCGAGCGAGGTGGTAGAATGTCAGCCCCAAGCAGTTGTTTGCTGTTTCCACAGCCTTGGTTTTGATGGAGAGATGTTCTTGTTGAATAAGGGGAGAGAACGACTGGGAATGATTCCCAGTATCAACCTTGGACCTCCACACACTCATGTGCACACACTCACATGCACACACACACATGCATACACCTGCATGCACACACCCACACCCACGCACCCACATGCACACACTCACATGCACACACCCACATGCACACACTCACATGCACACAACCACATGCACGCACCCACATGCATGCACCCACACACACCCACATGCACACACCCACGTGCACGCACCTATGTGCACACACCCACACGCACACACCCACATGCATGCACCCATGTGTGTGTGCGCACACACACACACACACACACACACACGCACACTTGAAACTGAAAAAGGAAGGAAAGAAGGGGGTTTATTTTTAGTTCACAGCTATGGAGGTTTCAGTCCAGGGTCAGTTGGATACCAGTGCTCCTAAGACTGTGGCAAGGCAGAATGTCATCACAGGAATGCACAGCACAGAAAGCTACCTCATGGCAGCCAGGGAGCAAACCCAGAGAAAGAGGAAGGCCAATGTTCCTCTTAGAGGCACACCTTCATAGGCCCAAACTTCATATTCTTAAATGTCCCACACCTCCCGATACCATCTGTGATGATTAATCTTGTTGACCTAATTGGATCTGGAATGATCTAGGAGTCGTGCCTCCAGAAGGGTCTGGAAGGGAATTTCCAAGAAGGATTAACTAAGAGGAAAGACAGACCTTTCCAGGAGGCAATGGATGCTTCCAGAAACCCAGATAGTAAATATAGTAAAGCCTTGAAAAATTTTATCTTCCCTTTGTACTGTAACCTTCCAGAGCTCTCTCTCTCTTCCAAACTGCCACCTATTTTGAAGACAAGGGCTAGATTTTTTTAATGTTTTATTTATTTGTTCATTTATCAGTGCTGGGGTTGAAGCCAGGGCCTTGTACTTGGTGGCAAGCACTCTATCACTGACTCAAACTCCAGTCTCAAAATCTGCTTTTATTTACTCCTCCACTGAATGTTCCCAGGGCCTAGAAAAGGCTGAGCCACATGGTAGAACTTTGCTTAACAACTAGATCTATAAGACTTGATCCCCCATCACATTTCCAACATTTACCTATCCTTCAATTCCCATACCTCACATGAACGCCATCTGCTCCTGCCTCGTGAAATTACCTTTCATCTCTCAAAGCCGTCATGCATAGGGCATATCCACCTCTCTCTACACTCTCTTCTACCCAGAATCATCCTAGAAATGGACAGCAGGACAAAGCAGAGGCTTTGTGTGACTCTAGTTCCCTGCCTTTGGGGGTAAATAGTATTTTACGAGAAGATGTCCATACGTATGTGTTTATGTGTTGTGAACAGCTGTTTCGGCACCGCTAGGGCAGCACTGAGCAGGAGCTACTGAGACCATAGCAACTGAAGTATTCGCTTTAGGGCTCTTTACAGAAAATTGCTGCTAACCTTGTGTTAGAGCAAAAGCGCTGGCTGGGGATGAGACAGACCTCAATATGAACCCTGCTCTGCTCAGCAGAGCGCATATGTGGACATTAGTAAGACAGAAGTGTGCATAGGTAGATAAATGGTGGATACGTGCCTATATATGATAGATAGATAGATAGATAGATAGATAGATAGATAGATAGATAGATAGATAGATAGATAGATAGATATGAGAGATGATTGATAGAGCGATGACAGATGATAGAGATGATAGACACATGATAGACACATGATCGATAGATGATAAACAGAAGACAGAAACACAGATGCTAGATAGATAACAGGTAGAGGTGACAGGCAGATAATAGATAGATGATCAGCAGATAGATACATAGATAGATGATAGAGAGGTAGCAGACAGATGATAGATAGATAGAGAGAGAGAGAGAGAGAGAGAGAGAGAGAGAGAGATAGATAGATAGATGATAGATAGATAGATAGATAGATGATAGATAGATAGATAGATAGATGATAAATAGACAGACAGATTAATAGATGATAGGCACAGATATATGTATGATAGATAGTAAATGATAGACAAATAGATACATAGATGATAGAGAGATAATAGTCAGATGATAGGCAGATAGATGATAGAGAGATACATAAGGATAGAACGAAAATAGATGATAGATGGATAGATGATAGATAGATAGATAGATAGATAGATAGATAGATAGATAGATAGATAGATAGATAGATGATAGTCAAACAGAATGTAGATAGATGATAGATAATAGACAGACAAACAAGTGATTGGTAGATAGATTTGCCTGGGATGTTGACAACATCTGTCTTTGCATGTATCTGTGACAGAATTTCCATAGACAGATCATGAGGATTCCAATATGATTGATGGTTTTTTTCCGTGGATGGATTCAAAATCTGAAGGATATGAAATTTGGTCAGAGAAAGCAGGTCAC
This sequence comes from Arvicola amphibius, assembly GCF_903992535.2. NCBI lineage: Eukaryota > Metazoa > Chordata > Mammalia > Rodentia > Cricetidae > Arvicola > Arvicola amphibius. The sequence continues at coordinate 92,112,646 of NC_052056.1, forward strand.
CGGAGACAGGCCTTTGAAAAATATGCCATGCCCTCTGACACTTCCTGTTGTGTTTCTGCATCCTGGTCGGCATGGGGATTATACACTTTGCTAAATATATAGTCTATATGAACTTCATATTACTGAAACAAAACACCTGAACTTCACTCACCAGCAGTGGAAAACCAAAATATGCTCCAGAGTAAGACTGTGGGTTGGCCAGACAGATCTGGTCATAACTTGCATTTATCAGTTTTTCATCTCTGTGATAAAATACCTCAGTCTATGTGGTAGTTTGAATGTAATTGGTCCCCATAATCTCATAGGGAGTGGCACTATTAGGAGGTGTGGCCTTGTTGGAGTAGGTGTAGTCTTGATAGAGGAAGTGTGTCACTGTGGAGGTGGGATTTGAGGTCTCGTATATGCTCAAGATACAACCCAGTGTCACAGACCACTTCCTGTTGCCAACAAGATGTAGGACTCCCAGCTACCTCTCCAGCACCACGTCTGCCTGCATGCCACAATGTCCCACCATGATAATAATGGGCTGAATTTCTGAAAATGTAACCCAATTAAATGTTTCTCCTTTATAAGAGTTGCTGTGGTTATGGTGTCTCCTCACAGCAATAGAAACCCTAAGACGGGTTATTTACAATGAAAAGGGCATTTATTCAATTCAGAGTTTTGGAGGTTCAAGGTCCCAGTGATATGATCTATAAGCGCACGAACAGGGTTGCTTTCTTTCTCAATGTAGAGTTAAAAATTAGGAAAGACACATTACCAGAAATCTTGGGCGTTCAAGGATGCCTAGAAAATTGGGGTCCCATTGTGGGGTTCTTAGTTTCATTAATCAAACAATGTAAGGACAGATATATCAGAGGATGTCAAGAACAGGCACTCGAGCTGATGCAGAGGCCATAGAGGGGTGCTGCCTACTGGCTTGCTCCTCATAGTCTTCTCAGCCTGTTTTCTTAGGGCATCCAGGACCAACTGCCCTGGGCTGGTACCCCCCACAGGGGCTGGACTCTCCCGTACCAGTCACTAGTTAAGAAAATGCCCCACGGGCTTGCCCATCAGGCCAATCTTATAGAGGCATTTTCTCAGTTAGGATTCCCTCTTCCCAGATATGTCTAGGTTCCTGTCAAGTTGACAAAATCCAAAAAACAACACTTTTGGAGGTGGGGGATGTTTGTTGCTGTTGTTGTTGTTGTGGTGGTGGTGGTGGTGGTGGTGGTAGTGGTTTTTTATTTTGCTTTATTTGAGACAGGGTATCACTATGTACCCAAATTGACTCAAATCCATGATCCTCCTGTCTCAGCCTCCTTAGCCTTTGGATTATAGGTGTGAGTTGCTATACTCATCATATTTGGTTTTGGTGGTGGTAGTGGTAGGGATGGTGGTGATGGTGGAGGTGGTGGTGGTGGCAATGGTGATGGTGATGGTGGTGGCTGTGATGATGGCGTTGGTGGTGGTGTTATTAATGGTGGTGGTGATGGTGGTGATGGTGGTGGTGTTAGTAGTGTTGCTATTTTTTTATCTATTAAGCCTGGTTCTTTATTTTTTATTATATATATAAATATATATATTTATATATATATATATATTTATATATATATATATATGGGCGGTGGTGGCGCACGCCTTTAATCCCAGCACTTGGGAGGCAGAGGCAGGCGGATCTCTGTGAGTTCGAGACCAGCCTGGTCTACAAGAGCTAGCTCCAGGACAGGCTCTAAAGCTGCAGAGAAACCCTGTCTCGAAAAACCAAAAAAAAACAATTTCCACCTCCTCCCACTTCCCTCCCCACCACACTTCCCCTCCCCCTCCCTCTCCAGGCCAAAGAGCAGTCAGGGTTCCCTACCCTATGGGAAGTCCAAGGTCCTCCCCACTCCCCCCAGGTCCAGGAAGGTGAGCATCCAAATAGACAAGGCTCCCACAAAGCCTGTCCATGCAGTAGAATCAAAAGCCAGTGCCATTGTCCTTGGCTTCTCTGTCAGCCTCCACCGTCAGCCACATTCAGAGAGTCCAGTTTGATCACATGCTATTTCTAAGAGGGTCTCTTGCAGCCCGGGCTAACCTGAAACTTGCTATATAAGCCACAAGTAACTGTAAGCTTCTGATCTTCCTGCCTCTACAGTCAAAATGCTGGGATTGCACATCGGTACCCTCAGACCTCACTTGCTTTTGTTTATAATGGACACGCATTGTTCTTATATGTGGAGTAAAGTAAGTGCCCTTGATACACACCTATAGAGGGTTAGGGTCAAACCAGAGCAATGTGTTTTTCTGTAGCGTGAAGCTCTAAACTCTCTCCTTTTGAAATCTGTAACAAACGGTTATGGGTTGTGGGTACCAAAATGGAGTTAGAGGAGAAGAAATGGGTCTAATGCACCAGAGAACGAGTTTGCTTTTATTGACTTGGGGTAGGACATAAATTCAGACCTGTCGAAGTAATAAAGCTGGTGAACGATGGGAAGGGATTAGTTGAACCCTTTCAAAATGAAATGAGGGAAGAAGCAAGGAAGATCGGAGCACTGAGATCCAAAAGCAACAGCCAGCTGCAAGATCACGCCTTTCGTCCTCAGTCTTGTGTGCTTTAATCACGCCCTTGGACACGGTTCTTCCATGAAGACAAGGGCTCCAAACGAGCACGAGGATAATGAATGTGAAAGACCATTATATTTAATATTCTAATATCATTAATGCAGCCTCAGCTAGAGAGCAAAGACTTTCCAAATTCATAATTTCTTGCTCCGACACACACCATGAAATGGGCTTTCTAAATCACAGGGGCACGGTTCCGGCATCTCCTTTATTAAAATAAGTCTATTTTATTTCTTGGATCCGTGCAACCTAAGCAAGCCTTCTAAATATTTAAGACACGGGGAGAGAAAATACCAGTGACTGTGAGACTGGCAGCCTGCTGCCCATCTAGTTAGACTGAGCACAGGCTTCAAAGTCTTCTTGTCGTGGGGACTGAGGAGATGGATGGCTCAGCAGTTAAGGGGACTTTGCTGCTCTTGGAGATGACCTGGGTTCAGTTCTCAGCATTTACATCAATGGCTCACAGCCATCCATAACGTCGATTCCAGGGGATCCAAAGTCCTTTTCTGACCTTGGTGGGCACCCACATGGTGTACATACGGACACACAGGCAAAACACTTGTCCACATAAAATAATAAATCTTAAAAAAAAAAAACAAAACAAAGTTAAAGACTAGCCAGGCGATGGTGGCACACGCCTTTAATCCCAGCACTCGGGAGGCAGAGGCAGGCGGATCTCTGTGAGTTCGAGACCAGCCTGGTCTACAAGAGCTAGCTCCAGGACAGGCTCCAAAGCCACAGAGAAACTCTGTCTCGAAAAAAATGTAAAGAAGCATCCTGACTTTAGTCTACACACTGAATTTCTGTGAATACACTCTGTTCGTGTATGTGTGTGTGTACACACGCATGTGTGTGTGTGTGTGTTCCTCTGTGTGGGGTGCATATGCATGTGTATGCAAGTATGGTGCTTGTGTGTGAAGACCACAGGTCAGAGGTCAACACCTCAGGTGTCATACACCTTGAATTTTGAAACAGAGTCTCTCCCTGGGACTTGGGCCCATTCGGCTAGGCTGGCTGACAGCAAATCCCTAGGGATCCTCCTGTCTCCATCCTTCCAGCTGTAGGATTACAAAGACACACCACCATACCCAGCATTCTGCATGGACCTGGAAGCTCAAAACTCGGGCTCTCAAGTTGGCCCAGCAGGTGCTTTGCCAACTCAGCATCTCCCCAGGCCAGATGTCGTCTTCGATTTGAATTTTCCATTTTATCTGCAAATGGAAAAGGGAAAGTAACTGATACACTGTGGTGGTTTGAATAGGAATGCCTCCCCTCCCCCAGAGTCATTGGCTTGAATGCTCGGTCACCAGGGAGTGGCACTGTTAGGAGGTGTGGCTTTGTTGGAGAAAGTGTGTCACTGGGGGTAGACTTTGAGGTCTCAAATGCTCAAGCCTGGCCAGGGTGTCACATTCTCTTCCCGCTGCTGAGGATCCAGATGTAGAACCCTCAGCCACCTCTTCAGAACCATGTCTTCCTGTCTGCCACCATGCTTCCTGCCATGATGCCAATGGACTGTCCTCTATAAGTATTGCTGTGGTCCTGGTGTCTCTTCACAGCAGTAGAACCTAAGTAAGACAGACATGCTCATTATGTTCCCTCTGAGTTGAACCTTTATGATCAATATCTACATTTAGTGAAATTATCGATAACTTGGTTCTTAATAGAGTCTGCCTAACTACCTGCTCATCTGCAAAAACTACTTTCAAGCCAGGCGGTGGTGGTGCATGCATTTAATCCCAGCACTCGGGAGACAGAGGCAGGCGGATCTCTGAGTTCGAGGCCAGCCTGGTCTACAAGAGCTAGTTCCAGGACAGACTCTAGAAACTACAGGGAAACCCTGTCTCGAAAAACAAAACAAAAACAAAACAAAACAAAAAAAACTACTTTCAACCTTCATTTTGGTCTTCAAAGAAATAAAAGCATGCATGAAGACTGTGCTAGTTTCATTTTGTTGCTTTGACAAATATCATAACCAGAAGTAACTTAGGTTTATTTGAGGAAAGTGTTTATTTGTCTTAGAATTCTAGGTCGTAGTCCATCACTGAGGAAAGTCAGGGCAAGAATTCAAGGAAGAACTAGAAGCAGAAATCTTGGCGGAACACTACTGGCTGGCACACAAGCAGGTTCAGGCTTAGTTAGCTTTCTTATACAGCCAGGACCACTGGCCCAGTGGGCTGGGATCTCCTACATCAATTAATAGTCAAGGCCATTCTCCACAGACTTGCTTACAGGTCAATATGATCTAAACAATTCCTACATTGTGACTCCCTTCTTAGGTGACTCTAGACTGTTATTTTGACAGTTAAAACTGATAAGACAGAGACCATGTTCCTAGAAGCACCTAAACCATTTGTTATCTGTGCACAAAGAGTAATTTACATGATGTGTGAAAATCGTGTATGCTTTTTGAGGGGAAGAGCACTTCTCTGGACACTGAGGTCTTGGTCACTTGGAGCCGGGCTTCTAGACAAGTGTCCTCCCTGGCTCAGGTCTTATCTTCCGCCCTTTGTATATTCCCCTCAATGTCATTAAAATGGGCTTTGAAAAATACCCTCCAGGGAAATCAGCTAGCGAGATGTCCAGACACAAGGATTCCAGGTAAGTGCTCTAGAACAGAGCCACACCTTATCCCCTCATTGGGGGATCCTGGGCAAACATTCTACAACCGAGCCAGGACCCCAATCCCTTACAGCACGCTTGCCAAGTTTTTCCTATGTCCATTTACTGAAGTCCAGGAAGCATCCATCACACAGGTTTTTCCTTTCCTGGTGTGGTTAGACAGCTTGTGAGGGGTGTGGGGAGCATTCCCCATCATATCTGCCCTGTTGGAATGATGTTGGCTGGCAACACAGGCACGCTCAGACTTAGATAGCTTCTTCCTTATAAAGCCCAGGACCTAGCTATTGACTGGTTGCCTAGACAATCTGTCCTGAGCCTTTATCCACTGAAAATATCATTCTTGACTGGATCGTTTACTTCTCAAGCTGCCTTCGATGGATGGGAAAGCCATTTGACTTGCAAAGCTGATTACGAATTATTTTCTGATTACAGATTTATTTTGTTTGTGACAAAACGCTTCCCGCTAATTGCTAAAATAATCTCCGAGGCACTTGCCTCCGAACACCTCATTTATTAGCCCGCTGGAGTTTCTCCCTCATCCGTGTTTTCGTCCTTTTTGGTACACCTATTTACAGGACCATTAATCGTCATCAGTATCTCTAGGGCCCTTGAGAAGCACCTGGTCTGGGCTATAAGAAACTCAGGAAACTGGCAAAGGGCCTGGGCTGGGGGATGGGGGCTTTCAGCAGAGAGAAGGTAGAAGATGGAATTATGGAACAGGATTGCTTAAATGGGGGAGGGGAAGAAAGACTCAAGGAAGGAATACACGGAAAACAATAAGTAGCTCTAAAGACCTTATGAAAACGTCGTACGGGGGACCTACTACTAAGGAACTTTTTCAAAATACACACATACATGTGTGAAAAGAATTTAAATTGAATTACCTTGTAACAGAGCAACAATGCCTCTACTGGACACCACAGGTGAGCAAATAAAAAAGTCAGGGCTATGATTGGGTTATCTCTATTAGTCTTGTTGACTATAGGATCTCAAAGATTCCCAAACAGGCTATTGCTGATGCTATTGGCTGCCCTCCAGAACATTACAGTATGACCCTACTGCTAAAGATGCTGCATACTTGAACATGGGGAAATAAAGCTAGCGCTTAACCTGGAAACTTGATCCGCAATGGCAAGCTGACATAGTGTTGAAGGTTCTGTGCACACCACTCGCTGTGAACCCTATGAGCTAGAGTAAAAACTGGCCTGGTAAGATACAATGCAACAGCGGTGCAAACGTCATGGGAGCAACTACACACTTTCTGATTGCATCCAGAGGCTGCTCCGAAAATGGAGCCCACATCTGGCATCATTAATGGGGCCAAAAACCTATGCCCAGATATACCAAAGACCCTAGGGAAGAACCCACCACTGAATGATTCTGCTAAATGATCATGGTATTAAAGCAACTCCTAACGACTTACTGGTGTATCCATGTATTAGGGCTGCTCTCCGCCCTCCTCAGAGAAGCTTATTCTTGTAGCAAACAACAACTGACATGGAGACTCACAACCGGTCAACCTGCAAAGAACAAGAGTATCTATCTTTTTTCTCAGCAAAGAAAATACTTTATAAATAGGCAAAAGTGATGAAATTACATTAAATATGATATCATTGGAAAACAGACTCGGAAAAATAAGACTCAGTATAAAATAAAACTATAACTAAAAAACACTAAAATTCAGTTATATATTAATACAGTGGAAGTACTCCATGATGTTTGTTCTGAAAAACTGAATTATATTTAAAATGTTGCTAAGAATAAAAATTTTTAATTGAAAAAAATTTTTCATGTAATATATTCTGATTAATTTCCCCTCTCCAGTCCTTCCAAGTCCCTGCCTCCCATTCCCCTTCCTATCCACATCCACGCCCTTTCTGTCTCTCCTTAAAAAACAATCGGGCATCAAAGGAATAATAATAAAATTAAAAAGATAAAACAGACAAATCAAAATAGGACAAAAGAAACAGAAGAAAAAGAGTTTTTAAAAAAAAAAGCACAAGAAACACATATAGACACAGACACATACATTCATGAACAAAGGAAACACATAAAAACACAAAAATGGAAACCTTAATATAACACACAAAGGACCTTCAAGGAGAAAAAAATCAAAATAAAATGCTCTGACCCAACATTATGAGACGAAGGACCTCCAAGGATACCACCGAGTTCATTTCATGCTGGCCATCTACTGCTGGGCATGGGACCTACACTCAAAGGTTCTCTGTTTCCCCAGTGAGACCCCGCCTATGAGTTTGTGGGGACCCATCACATCAGACTACCACAGTGCATTTGCATCATATCCTCCTCCCAGGGTTCAGGTGTTGTCGTCACGGAAGAGGGGGCAGAAAGACTGTAAGAACCAGAGGTAGTAAATAACACCCTGAAGCCGTGCTTCCTAGGCACAACAGGACAGTTGCACGTGTGAACTCACAGTGGCTGTGACTGTGTGCACAAAACCTGTGTAATCTCAAGGCAGACAAAAACTCATGTGGAAGGCAGGTGTGTATAAAGTTTCACCCCCTAATAAGGATCTATCGGCAATTGATAGCCCCTATGAGAGGGAGTATTTTTAAGGGTGTGATCCCTGATAGATCAGCCACACTCCAGAGGCTGGCTCCATGTCCAAGAATATTGGGGCAGCAAAAATCGAACTCAGTGAGTTTCAGAAACAAAACAAGAGAATATGGGGTTAAGTAGGTAAGAAAGTATAGGCAGATCTGGGAGGAGTTTTAAAAAGGGGGGATGTAAAATGATCAAAATACATTTATTCTCAAAGAATTAATAAAAAGAATATTTAAAAGACATGAATGAGTAGGCTGGTCCACACCTGTAATCCCAGCATTCAGGATGGTGAAGTAGTAAGATTCCAGTCTGAGGCCAGCCTGGGCTACATAGTATGTTGTAGGATAATCCTTTTGCACACTGTGAAGCTATGTCTTTGCCAAGAGCCTTCTGATTGGTTTGATAAAGTGTTGACAGGTCAATAGCTAGGCAGGAGAGGATGGCAGGATTTCTGGGGAGAGAGAGAGAGGGGAGGAGGAATCTAGGATTTCACCAACAGACTCAGGGTGTTACTATACTGAGGAGAGGTAAGTGAACCATGTGACAGAACGCAGATTAAAAAAATATGGGTTAACTAAATTACAGGAGCTAGTTGGAAACAAACATAACCTAAAGGCAAAGCTTTTGTAATTAATAATAAGTCTCTGGGCCATTATTTGGGGGCTGGCAATCAAATATAGTCCAACAAAAATGCTTACTACAAAAGTGAGATCCTATCTCAGGTAGGGGTTGGTCAGGGAGCAATGAAATGTCCTCTCAGCTTGAATTACAATGGGAGATGGAAGACAATGGAAGTGAATTCACTGATGGTTGTTGACTCAAGTTTCTGTCCCTCCTGGTCCTGCAGTCATTCAGTCCCAGAGAAACACACAGAGGTCTACATTAATTATAAACTGGCTGGCCTATTAGCTCAGGCTTCTTATAACTCTTATAACTTATATTAGTCCATAATTCTTGTCTGTATTAGCCATGTGGCTGGGTATCTTTCATCAGTGAGGCATTCTCATCTTGCTTCCTCTGTGTCTGGGTGATGACTGCAGACTGACCTTTCCTCTTCTCCGAATTCTCCTGTTCTTGTTGTCCTATCTCTACTTCCTGCCTGGTCATCCCACCTATACTTCCTTCCTGGCTACTGGCCAATCAGCATTTTATTAAAAATAATACAAGTGACAGGATAAAAAAAAAAACATTGTCCCACAGCACCTGGTCAATGGAGAAATCCATTCTTCATTTGCCTCTGGCCCTCAAGAAAATTATTATTGAACATATTGGAAAGAGTAACAAGAAAGTGTCTAGAAAATATTCACTGTTTCAGCAATATTGATAACTGAGTAGTGTGTGTGTGTGTGTGTGTGTGTGTGTGTGTGCTTTTAGATAGAGCGCCCAGGGCCTTGCACATGCTAGGCAAGTTATCTACCACTGAGCAATGCATACCCAAAGTCCTTCATTAGGCTGTTCTCACAAGTGCTCTACCACTGAGTTACAGCCCCAGAATCTCCACTGGAGGGGGTTCTAAGCAGGTGCTCTACCTCTGAGCCATGCCCCTAGCACCTTACTTGGGGATTCTAGCAAATGCTCTACTGGTAGCACATATCTAGAACTCAGGAAATAGAGGCAAGAGGAATGGGAGTTCATCTTTGGCTACCTAGTGAGTTGGAAGCCAGCCTAGACTATAAGAGACTCCATCTCAAAAATAAAAGGGGAGGAGATGAGGGACTGGAGAGATGACTCTGTAGTTAACAGCATTTGATCTTCTAAAAGATCCAAGTTTGCCTCCTAGAATCCACTTTGAGTAGCTTACAACCACCTAAAACTCAAGACTCAGAGGATACAGCATCCTCTTCTGGCTTTGGCTTTCTTGGGCACCATACTCACATGCACACACGGGGGTAGGGAGGGAGGGAGAGAGAGAGAGAGAGAGAGAGAGAGAGAGAGAGAGAGAGAGAGAGAGAGAGAGAGAGAATTTAAATTTTTTTTTTTTTTTTTTTTTGGTTTTTCGAGACAGGGTTTCTCTGCAGCTTTTTTAGAGCCTGTCCTGGAACTAGCTCTTGTAGACCAGCCTGGCCTCGAACTCACAGAGATCCGCCTGCCTCTGAATTTAAATTTTTAAGAAAAGAAAAAGACAGAATTTTTATCTCACTCCTATCTCCAGTTCTACTTAGCCAAATTTCATGTCAAGTTGACCTTCAATCATTTGCCTTTTGGAATCCTATTCAAGCTCAGCTCTGCTAAGACTTCCTTCCTGGTGGGCTGTTGTACTCATTTGCAAAAGCCTTTCCTGGATCTGGCAGGGAACTGCCTATAATTACCCTTAATGTACTCCTGGAGCAAAGATACTCGCATTAAGAGCCAAAATAGAAGGTTAACTACAAACTGTGTAGTAATGCAATTACCTCCCAATTATCCTTTCCAACACTTAGGGAATGAATAGGAGACATTAGGCCCAACTCTGCAGGAGAGTCTCTGGTTTTTGCCAGCGGAGTGGAGGTTGGAAGGGGCAGAAGGAACAGCAATCAATGGATGCTGGTAGTGATGAATGTGGGGTGATGGTAACACCTCAATGCAATTATCCGCATGGGTATAAAATCACCTTTTTCCCTAGTTTGGGTTTTGTTTTGTCATTGTTGCTCTGTTTTGTTGTTGTTTTTTTTTCTTTTTTTTTTCTTTTTTCTTTTTTTTTTTTTTTTTGGTTTTATCGAGACAGGGCTTCTCTGTAGTTTTTTTAGAGCCTGTCCTGGAACTAGCTCTTGTAGACCAGGCTGGCCTCGAACTCACAGAGATCCGCCTGCCTCTGCCTCCCGAGTGCTGGGATTAAAGGCGTGCGCCACCACCGCCCGGCTTGTTGTTGTTTTTGAGTCAGGGTATCACTTTGTAGCCCACGCTGTTCTCAGGCTTGTAACCGTCCTCCTGCCTCTGCCTTTCAAGTAATAGGATAACAGATGTTAGCCACTCCACCCTGTGATTTTGGGCATCATTCATATTCTTCCACTCACGGCCTGGAGTGATGTCTAAATGGGTAAAGTCCTTGTGGAGGAAGCGTGAGGAGTTGAACCCACATAAAGCCAGATACAGTGGTGCACACGTTGCTAACGCCAGCACTCCTGCTTTGAGGTGGGAGGCAGAGACAAAATCCCCAGAAGCTCACAGGCCAACTAGCCTGGTGTATATAGAACAGCTAACAGTAAAGAGACTGCTTCAAACAAGGTGGAAGGCAAGACCAGTGCCTGAGATCGTCTTCTGATCTCCAATATACATTGTGGCAAATGCACATCCACATCCACATTCATTCACTCATACACATGTTTATTATTATCATTTATTGCTGTTGTTGTTATTATTATTGTACTATCCTGATAGCTCTGTAAATAAAGGTGATTTTTTTATTATTATTATTATTATTATTATTATTATTATTATTATTATTATTATCCCGATGGCTCAAGAAGTAAAGGTGCTTGCTGCCAAGACTGAGCACCTGAGTTAGATCCTCAGGTCTCACAGGGTGGAGGGAAGGGAACAACTTCCTCCAAGTTGTCCTCTGACTCCCACCAGCATGCCATGACATACATGTGCCCACACACATGCACAGGCAGACAATAAACCATTGTTCTTTTAAAGGCCTTCAAATTGCATTCCCCTAAATGTGGGCTAGGTCATCAACTATCACAGACCTGTGTAAGACTCCGCTAAGCACTGATCTAATGCAAAGTTCTGTAAAATGAGTATTTTCCCCTAAAAGCCGATATCAAAAAATGTCAGCTAAGACTACAGAGGTGAGCATCTCATCTAACCTTAGGCAGTCCCCCGGGGGGCTGGACTGAATCTAGAGGGTGCATTTCCTGTCCAGGATGCTGGTATGAGACTTTCCCAGGAAGATGTTAAGAAACATCTACTGATCCCAGATACAGAGGACACAGGCAGGTCAAAGGAAGGCCCTGTCCTGGTCTAGCCTGGTTAACCAATGAGTTTATTGAAGCTCCTTACAATAAGCGTGGGCCAGGGATTACTTACAGAAACATGGACAATTCATCTCAGAACAAGATCCTTCCTAAGCAGCCAGGTAACGAGGCTGGGGAAATGGGTTCAGTGTCTAAGAGCACTTGATGCTCTTGCTTAGGGTTTGGTTCCCTGCACCTACAACCAGAAGCTCACAGACCATCCAGCTATAGAGAATTCTTCTTCTGGCCTCCTCGGGTAACCTCACACACATGTCCACACACATATACATACACACACATGTGCACACAGACACTCTTTTGAGTGAGAGCGTTGCATATATGCTAAGAGTGGACACGCAGAAATAGCAGCAGGCAGGAAATGGAGATTTTGGTACCAGGCTTCACCAACATCTACATCCCTCTGACAACACACGGTCACTCCATCAAGCACATCCTTAGCAACTGTAGAAGAAAACAACTGTATCTACAATGGTCATCTTTGCTTTGTAACCTCCTTCTTCTCGTTCTTTTCATCCATTAGCAGACAGTATTCTTTCATCTAAGCCATATCTTCTGGGTTAGCACTGACTTATACAACTATGAATTACTATTGAATAAGCCTCTGCCCAATGTAGGGGCTTCTAAGAGCAAGTCTGTGGGCTACAAGACTGGAGAAATGGTTCAGTAGTGGAGAGCACTTATTTTTACAGAGAACCCAGGTTTGACTGCCAGCATCTACATTAGCAGCTCACAACACTCCATAACTCCAGTTCCAAAGGATCCAGTGCCTTCTTCTGTCCTTCGTGGGCACTAGGCACACACATAGAGCACAGACATACATTTGAGCAAAGCACTCATACACATAAATAAATCTTTTTATGTTTCGTGTGTGAGCATCTGCATATACATGTTCATGTGTATGCATATGTATGTGCACATGTTTATGTCTTTCATCAGGAAACATTCACTTCTGTTTGTTTGTTTGTTTACTCTTTGGAGACAGGATTTCTCCACCAAAAAGCCTTCCACCAAAGGTCTCCATACTGGAGAACACCTCCTTCTGGCTTCTACAGGCATCTGCATGCATGTGTGCATACAGAAACACTCATATAACCATATTTCTACAAATGCACACTTTTATAAACACATGGCTACAAAGAAAAGAAATCCTTTTTTAAGAACTAACAAATTGAAATCCAAGAATTCCTTGCTATGCAATTCTCAGAAGTGATGGCCACCAAACATGAGAGAGGAAAATGGTCAGCCTCGTTAAGGGACAGATCCTACAGCTGGAAGAGAAACTTCGCCATCAGAATCTGCAAAGCAGGGAAGAGGAGTTTAATCCAAATTAGTATCAGCTAACACAGAAGAGTGGAGGCAGTCGAGCAACCACATCCCCACTCCAAATGGACCGCTGCCCAGGTTTCATCAACTGCTTTCCCAAATGCCCCAGGAAACTCCGGCTGCTGTTTATAACAAAACCAGACATGACCCCACCACACACACACACACACGGGCACGCCTTTTATAAGACCAGTTGCCCCATTTTGTTTGGTGTAATTTATTACTCAGTACATATCAATGCTACAATTGTCAGCCCCGCAGACATTTTCCATTTTAATAGTTCGCATGAGGTACCGCATTATCGATCCTACACCACTAAATAAAAAACTCGTTTGTCAGGGGAACACGAAATGGCTTTTAATGGACAGAGCCAAACACCTGCTACTAGTTAAGGAAGAAAAATAACCATTGCACCGCGAGGACATTTGGAAACAGCCTTGCTGGGTGACTTTCCCCTGGGGACGCGTGAAGAACTATTTATTCTAGATAGGACACGCACGCAGACCAGGGAAAAGATCCCATCCAAGTTCAGCCGGATAGACCAATGAGCTCATTGGGGGTTCCTCACAGGTGCATGGGTGCAAGGGCCTCTCAGAGGATGACAGAGTCAAAGGCAGCAGTATCACCAAGGACAATGACATCCTAACATGGGTGATGACCTCACAGGAGCTTCACAGGGTTCCACTTTCATTCTAAGCTTCACCCAAATATTCCAACACCTCCTAAGACCTGGCCGAGCAAGAAATGGCTGAAATTCTAGAAAGGATCCTTGTACCCCCCACCTCCCATTTCATTACCATTACTATAGACTGTTATTCTGCTTTTTTTGTTGCCATGACTACAGGGTCAGTCAACCATTCCGGAGGTCAACACAGTACTTTCTGCTCAAGATGGCAAAGATCATGTGATGCACAGAGGAAAAAGGCAGACTGCTGCCAGCACTGAGATGCTCTGCCTTAAGAATTATTGGTCTTGGAAAACAGGGAGTAACTTCTAGAAGCATCAGAAAGCTAAGATTCTCTGTGAGAACAGAGAGCAGTGCTCCTGACCAGTTAGTCTCAGTCAGGTGTCTTAGCCAGGGCTCCTATTGCTTTTGGTCAAGATGAAACACCATGACCAAAAGCAAGATGGGAAGAAAGGAGTTTATTCTGCATCTATTTCCACACTGCAGTCCATCACTGAAGGACGCCAGGACAGGAACTCAAACAGAACAGGAGCCTAGAGGCAGGAACTGAAGCAGAGGCCGTGGATGAGTGCTGCTTACTGGCTTGCTCCCCATGGCTTGCTCCGTCTGCTTTCCTATAGAACCCAGGACCACCAACCCAAGGATGGCACCATCCACAACAGGCCGGGCTCTCCCCCATCAATCACTAAATAAGAAAAATACCCTACAGGCTTGCCTACAACCTGATCTTATGGAGGCATTTCCTCAACTGAGGCTTCCTCCTCTCAGATGACTTTGCTTGTGTCAAGTTGACATAAAACGACCCAGAAGACCAGGTACCAGGTCTGTATGGGCCATCTTGATTGTCTTACATCCTCCTGGAAATCTCGAAATGCATGGTTTGTACTTGCGGAAGCAACGTGCAGAAACCTAAGCTGAAGTAGGCGATTCATTCCTCCTTTAGCAGAAGTCTGATGGCCAATGACTTTGGGGTTGGCACTACTACCCTTGAGCTTAGGACTCTGGGTCAGTAACACTACCAATCTCTTGGTTTCTCCCACAGGTTCTAGCTTACTTTTTCCGGTGCTGTGATAAGATGCTCTGACAAAACAACTGAAGGGGAAAGGGTTGATTTTAGCTCACAGTTCACGGTCGTGCATTCTCTCCTGGTGGCAGAAGCCAGGGCAAGCAAGAACTTGAAACAGGTCTGACATCCACCATCTTGGCTCTCTCCATCTATCGATCCAGGGTCCCAATCAGGGGAGGAAGCCATCAGTCAGGAGTTAGTAAACAGGAAGGCAGTCAGGGATGGAGTCAAAGGAAGAGAAATAATATTCTCATACAAAAGAAACACCATCCTCCCCACCCACTGCCTTGGGAAAGAGATGACTTTCCCACGCAACATCTGGAGTGAGCTTGTCAAACAAAACTTCCACCACACAGGACCATATATGTAAAGTAAAAGCCATTTTTAAAAAAACAATAGTATATTTTTCTGACTATTCTATCCAAGCAGTACCATCTTTTGTTGTTTATTCTCTGTCTTGGGTGAGAAAACAAAATGTGGAAAAGAAAATCAAAGGGAACAATGGTCTGGCAGCCGTATCCGAGGACCAGCTCAGAGACCACGTGGTGGCCTTCTGGCTTTAGAGATACCACACTTCCCAACAGGGTGCTTTCAGCTTCATTAAATGCCGGTTTGCACCTCTTCTGAGTCTTCCCTGTCTTTTTCCCCAGTCCTTCAATTCTCTGTTCACCTTTGGAAAGAATCAAGACACGTGGGCAGCTGGAGCACAGCGCAGACACTCCTATGATACAATCCTCAATGGCTGGGTTTCCCTCAATGAACACAATCAAGATAATCTTCCATGGGCATGCCTAGAGGCCTGTCTCCCAGATAATCTTAGATCCTGTGCAGTAGGCTGTCAACACGAACAATCAGAGAGCCATAGGCCTCTGTCAAGAAAGCAGCCGGTCATGTATCCATCATTTTTACATCAGGGCATCTGAGAAACATAGCTGTTATAGTTTAAATCAGAAATTTGTGCCCCAAGGCTTGCATTGTTAAGGCATGCTTGCCAGCTGCTGAGCTTAGAGGCATGACTGGAACATGAGAGGCTGACTCATCAGCAGATGTTATGGAGTTGTTCCCTCCAGACTAAAAGGTTCCCTCCTAAGAGGTAGGTTCTCAAGACTTTGGAAGTGCAAATATATATATATATATATATATATATATATATATATATGGCCCAGGAAATAAATAAAACTCACAAGGCCCAGGAAGTTCCAGAAGCTTACAGGATTTATAAAGTCCCTTCCCAAGGTTGTATAAGAAGTAACAATTGGTAGGGAGGGAGACTCTACACAGTGGAGCTGCCTGTAAGTCATCCATGGAGCTCTGGGGATGCAAGTTTCATGAGCTCTCACCCATGGTGAGGTGGGCTTTTGGTGATGGAACTGCCTTTGAGCCATTCATGTTCCTGTAAATAACCCCTCACCTATACTTCTGTAAGTAACCCTAATAAGCTCAACTGTTTCACTAAGCTAGACTTGGGTGGAGTCATTTGTTTGATCTCTCCTTGGTGCCTTATATTTGTCTACATCTCTCCAGGAAGTCACACAATGATGAGCTAATCCACTGATGCATGGCACACTCACAGACTATTAAAAGGTGGTGTGTCTGAAAGAAATAGGTCACTGGGGCATGTGCCTTAAATGGTACCTATTGTCCCCAATACCTTTCTTTCTCTACCTCTGATTCTGGGCCACCATGAGGTAAACAATCTTCTCTACCACCATGATATTCTTCCTTGCCTAAGACCCAAAGCAACGGAGCCAAACAATCATGGACTGAAATTTCCAAAACCACGAACCAAAATAAATCTTTCCTCTCTTAAGTTGCTCTTCTTAGGCACTTTATCACAGCAACACAATGTTAGCTGATACAGTGCATATGTGGGGAAGCATTTAGAGACCACAGGTCTTCAAAGAATAGCCACGCTGGTTGTCCCACCAGAATCTTGGAGGGAGTAACAGACTCCCCAAGAAGTTCAAGAAATAAATGAAACTTACTAGACATCTCTATGTTGCTGACTTTGAAGAAGTAGGCCAGATGACTAGTTCAGGTTAATGGACAAGCAGAGCCTGGGATTATTTGAATGAGACTGGTAAGTATCCTTGACAGACAGCACACATGGTACACACATAAACCTTGGCAAAGGAGGAACTCACCTTATTTGTTAAAGCATTTGAAGTGAAGTTAGAGGCTGTAATGTTCCTCTAGCTGTGCCATCTGTCACTCCACTGATGGCCAGGGTAAATTCAGCTGATTTGCTGGCTAAGTGGATGTCCCTATTACCACAGTTTTGGCATCAAAGCCTGTTCTCTGGTGGCCCTAAAGAGCTAGGCTATTATGCTTATTCAACAGGTCAACTTTCAAGACATTAAGAAGAAGAACAAATACAGAAGTCCAGTGATTCTTTAAGTTTATCTTTGGGGTCATGACATGAGGTTGAAGTTTAAATAGAGGACAAGAGGCATGCATAGCTAAGCAACCCTGGTCAAGGTGTGGTCCTACCCATCCCTAAACCACCATTATCTGAGCTACAATGCAAGTGATCTGAGAAGCCGTCAAGAACTGTGTGGAATCTCTTCCCAAGAAAAACATTCCTTCTCTGACTCGGACCAGATGTCAGATAGTCCCTTCTCCAGCTTAATATTCCTGGATAAAGTCCAGCTTCTTAGAGTCCATCGTCTTAATAGTCACATAGTGAAAAGAGGGGAACAAGCATCTCTCCTTAGAATATCTTCATTTCTGCCAAGATGGTTATAGCTCCTCCTTTACCACTACATGAGCAATCATTCCTAAAGCTGAGTGCTTCATCACAGAGGACAACCTTCTCCAATAGAAACAACATTCTTCGTTTGAGGGTGTAAGAACAACTGTACTACCATGCCAGAAGAACTGCCAAAACAGGATCTCAATGTCCTTCTGCAAGAACATAGAGTAGTCGGGCCATATAAATTATATATTGCATGTAGCAATCTGTATTTCTGAAAATACATAAACAAATTTTAAGATTTCAGGGTATGGCAATCCCAGAGAACCTAGACAACAGTGAGGACCCTAAGAGAGACATACATGGATCTAATCTACATGGGAAGTAGAAAAAGACAAGATCTCCTGAGTAAACTGGGAGCATAGGGGCCATTGGAGAGGATAGAAAGGGAAAGGAGAGGAGGGGAGGGGAGCAGAGAAAAATGTATAGCTCAATAAAATTAATTTTAAAAAGATTTCAGGGTATGGGTATGTGTGTACATTTATGCATTCTGGGGGTGTGCATGTGTTTGGGGGCATGCATTCATGCATGAGACAGAGAGAGACAGAGAGAGAGACAGAGAGAGAGACAGAGAGACAGAGAGACAGAGAGACAGAGAGCTCCCATAGAGGCAAGAAGAGGGCATTGAATCCCCTATAATTGAGGTTTATAGGCAATTGTGAGTCACTGGGAACTGGACTCTGGTCCTCTGCAACAGCATCAATCACTTCTAACTACTGGGCCACCTCTCCAGCCCCAGAACATCATGGTTTTGTTTTTATGTGTTTAGGTGTTATGGCTGCATGTGCATGCAGTGCTGTTGAGCACAGAAGAGGGCACTCGGCCCCCTAGGACAGAAATCACTGACAGCTGTGAGCTACCAAATGGGCACTGGATACTGAATCTTGTCCTCTAGAAGAACAGCCAGTGCTCTTAACCACTGAGCCATCTCTCTAGGCTCCTACAAAATAAAATTTTTAAAACACAATTTGATAAGGTATATCCTGTTACTGGAGGCACACTTCTGATCTGTGACTATGATGAAATGTTCAGCCCAAGAGAAATTACGTAAACACCGAGCACTTTACGTGCATGCCTAGAAGAGAAATGTATCAGCTTCATTAGAGCTAACAGAGGGCTCAAATTCTTTTCTCAACTTGGTGGCTACCAACCATCAGCAAGAGCCTTCTTGTTAATTCCAGTGCACACTGCTTTTAAAGAGGTTCCCTCAGCTGAAGTAGAGTACTGCACAGCTGGAGAGGACACTCGGTGGTTAAGAACGTTTGTTGTTGCTCTTGCAGAGGACCAGAGTTTAATTCCCAGCATCCACATTTGGGTAACAAATAATTGCCCCTAACTCCAGTCCTAAGAGATGTGGCACCTTCTTCTGGCCACCACGGGTACCTACTCATACGTGTGTGTGTGTGTGCGTGCGTGTGTGTGTGCGTGTGCACGTGTGTGTGTACGTATGCATGCATGCACACACATGCACACAAATAAGAATAAAATAAATCTTAAAAACAAAAACAGAGACTGCGAAATTCCAACCATCACTCCCAATGCAGACTTCTGCTTTGGGTCTCAGCGGTTAGGATTTCATGATGGTTGAGTTCTTCTAAGGAAGCGACAAGCTCTAATTTGCAAATGTTCTTACATTAACAATGCTGTCGCGTAGCTACCTGCGCCGTTCTCTTTACACAGAACTGCAGTGACTTGCCAGCGGCTTGCCTGCTTCGACAAGGTATCCGTGACAGCTCCCTTGTCCGTGCAGAGGCAAATCTGTAGAGGATGTCATCCAATTTGACAACCTGACGAGACAGGGCTGTCAATCTCCCAGACGGGTAAGGAGCTGCTGAGACTGACAGGGGCTGGGGGTCACCATGAATCTGACGGTTAATACGCTCCGCTGCTGACAGCTGGGAACGCTCGCCTCAGATGGTTCAAAGCCGGCACATTTATCACCCCGCTGGCCTGAGAAGCATGGAAAGTTGACTGACATGTGGGTGTACCTCACCTGGGTGATGACAGCCATTGCAAAAGCTTCTGAAGAAGCCTTTCTCCCACTGATAATGAAGTGACAACAGGTGTCACCACTAGACATTACCTCTGGTTCACAGGATCTACTCCACACACCGCCCTGAGTCACAGACATGCAGGGTGTGAGACCTGAAGGGACCCTTAAACACCCTCTAACCTAACTCCATAAACAAAAAGAATACCCAAGAGTAGAGACCTCGGGGTAGACAGACACAGTTAATAATCGTCATAAGCAGGGATTCGTTTCCAGTTAACATCACGTCAGTGATGCACTTGGTCAATCTCAGTTCAACACACACAGGAGAGTCTTGTGGGGGTTTTAAGAAATGGCCAATACTGCTGTCAGCTTTGGCAATATGCGCTTCTTTTTTGTGTGAGCACAGATTACTGCACATACTTAAAGTGGCCAAACGGCTGAGGATACGTGACAGTTGAAGGCTTGGTTCTAAATGAGAGGTGTAAGGGGCTGGGCTCGGTGGTGAGGAGCACTTGCTGAGGACCAGAATTCAGTCCCCAGGACCTGTGTCAGGCAGCTTATAATTGCACGTAACTCCAGCTACAAAGAAATCTGATGTTTTCTCCTGGCCTCCACGGGCACTGGCATACACAAGTACACAAGCATGTACATAGACCACACACACACACACACACATCAAAATAAAGGTCTTTTAAATGGGACATCTATAAAACTTCCTTCAAGGCTCAGGGGACATTTCAGGAGTTGGGGACAGATGGAATGTAAGTGACAAAGGAAAGGGAAGGATGTTTATATGGAACAAACATGTATGGAACATGGCCATTACTCTTTGACAATCAGTCATGATGATTGCATGCATAAGACCTAATTAAGATTTGGCCTGCCATCCTTCCATCATGGATGCTGGAAGAGATTCACAAGGCTCCAGTCTTTCCTGGAGATTTGTATGCAGTGAACAGTTTCTTAGGGGAGAATAAACATTTCCTTCACTAGTGTAACCACTGGTAAGCTCTCCGTAGTTCTATAAGTAAGCCCTTCCCCATATTCCTGCAAACGACCCCAGTGAAACCCATCGGATCACCAAAAAGAAAAAGAGGAGAGAAAGAAGAATCCACCAGTGTCCATACAACTTCTCTCATATGTAGAATCTATATTTAACTATTTATACATAGATACCCGCATGCAGATACAAACACCCTGAGGTTTATAGCTTGGTTCCATTCCCTCTCTACCCTCTGCTTCCTGATCCACCGACATCTTGCTCAGATATGAGCCAGCAGCTCCACGATCCTGCTGCTACAGCTGAGAGCCATGTCTCCTTGGCCATTATGGGCCTTAACCCTTCAAACTGTGGACCAAAAGAAATCTTTTCTCCCTTAGGCTGGTCACAGGGAGGAGAAAGGTAACTGTGTTGCTTGCCTTTTGCCAACTTGACACAAACCTAGACACACCTAGGAAGAAGAAAACACAATTGACGAATTGCCTCCATCAAATTGGTCTGTGGCCATGTCGGCAGGGTATTTTCTTAATTGCTAACTAATGTAGGAGGCCCCGACAACTGTGGGTAGCACCATCCCTAAGAAGGTGGGTCTGGGATGTATAAGAAATGCAGCTAGGCAAGCCAGGAGGCAAGCCAGGAGGCAAGCATTCCTCTGCAGTCTCTGCTTCGGTTCCTGCTGCAAGGTTCCTGTCTTGAGCTCCTGCCCTGACTTCCCCTGATAATAGATTATAATCTATAAACTGAAATAAACCCTTTCCTACACCAAGTTGCTTTCAGTCATGATGCTTGTCACAGCAACAAATAGTAACTATGATAAAGACTTCAGCATAAAAAAAAAAAAAGACTTCAGCATCACATAAAAGAGGAAGGCTGAGAATCTCTTGAGCCAGGCTCAGCCAGCAAACTGCATCATCACCAACGACTTTTAAACTGTGCTTTGCCAAATCCTAGGACCTTGTCAGAGACTTTCCTGGAGTTACCCAACAGACAGAGGTGCATATACTGGCTCACATGTTTAAGGGCTCTGAGCTGAGTCTCCTGGGGAAATAACAGCTAAGGAAAGGCTAAAACTAAAAATGCCCTTAAGAAACCCTGACTCTGTGGCTTTCTTGGGTACTATGTGGCTTTTTCTAGGATGCAGATGTCAACAAGTTTCTATGCCCCCATAATTAGGACACCAGCAACAGAACAAAGAAACAGTGCCACCGAAATCCAACTTGGAAAAATCAATGAGTATATTGGGCTCACATACAGCGGACAGGTAAGGGATGACAATCCTGAAACTCACTGATTTGTAGGGAGCTTAGCCAGAATCTCCTCTCCCCAGAAACTGGTCACTGAATGTATAGCTTTCGGAATCTTGTAAGTTTCAGGAACTTCCAGAGACTAACGAATTGGGTTCACATTCTGAGTCTTAGTCTGTCCCTTCTAACTTGGATGAAATAGCCACACAACACTAAGCATCTTTCCTAGGAAACTGCCCTTTGCTAAGGAGTTTGCTGAAAAATACCAACCAGCGTGGGTTTTTGTTTTTTTGTTTGTTTTTGTGTGTGAGCAGAGTTCAGACACTGGCCAGCTGTGCATTAGCTGAAGTGTCACATCAACGGAAACACATAAAACTGAAGAGTTACATGGTCTCTTTTGCCTTATTAAAAAGGACACTAGAGCAAATCAATTTTATTGCAATAAATCTCATCATGAACAAATGGCCGTAATATATCTACATGATAAATCCAGTGATTAGCAACTGTTTCTACCATTTATTGGGCCAGTGAGAAAGACATAATTCAGAGTCAGTGTGTGGGCTGCTGTATAAGAGGGAAAGGCTTTGAGTGAACTTCCTGTTGCCTGAGTCAAGATGTAGGACCCCCAGCTATTCCTCCAGCATCATGTCTGCCTGCACACTGTCATTCTCCCCATCATGATCACAATGGACTGAACCTCTGAAACTAAGACCCAGATTCGATTCCAGCACCCATATGATAGCTCATAGCTGCCCATACTCCAGCTCCAGGGTATCCAACACCCTATTCTCACCTCCACGGACACCAGGCTTACATGTGTATACAAACAGAGACAGGAAAGTTAAAGCAAGAGGGCACTCAAGATGGCCATCTGGAAATGCCCTGCACAAACATTCTCCTCGAAACAGAAGAGAAATGGTAAAAAGTCTATTGTTAGGTTTTAAGGTAGGTTACCATGGAACTCAGCAATAGAGAGAATGGAGTCGTGTATGATTCAGAGACCTGACAACAGCACAAGAAAAGACACAAAATCCCTCCGTCACTGAAGAAAATCTCCCATAGGTGTAGATGTTGGCAACTCTAGCAACTGGAAAGTTTCAAATCCTTCACAAGGCTGAATCCCATTTAGAGAAATAACCTGAAATCTCCATAGCATCAGAAAAACTTTTCAGAATGTCACTGCCAGGAGCCACTGCCAGATACCGAATATTCTAGGAGTCAGATTCCCTCATATATATTCCTCTTTGGGAACCTAGAAAATGATCAATTAAGAAAAAGCTCAGGATGTTCTAAGAAGTTATGATAATCAGTTAGCTGATTAGAAAGACAATGGATGCCAGAAGTGGTGGCTCACACCTTTAATTCCGGCACTTGGAAGGCAGAGGCAGGAGGATCTCTGTGAGTTCGAGGCTAGCCTGGTCTACTGAGTGAGTTATGGGACAGCTAGGGCTATATAATGACAAAATAAAACAAAAACAAAAAGAAGAGGAAAGGAAAGAAGAAGCAAGACAAGGTAGGGTTTGAGTGAGATAAGATGAGATTTTAAAAAGAAACAGTTTAGTTACACAGCAGGAAGCTGAAACCTGCCTGCTGGAATGGGAGGAGCTTGTCTCATAAAGAGGACGTAGTGCGTGCGCACAAACTACATAGTAATTCTGCAGCCATAGGACCCTGGGCTGGCCAGGGTACTGCCTGAGTGAATCCTGTGACTGAATCCTAACATTATCAAACTGCCTTCTAGCCGGACGGTGGTGGCGCATGCCTTTAATCCCAGCACTCGGGAGGCAGAGGCAGGCGGATCTCTGAGTTCGAGGCCAGCCTGGTCTACAAGAGCTAGTTCCAGGACAGGCTCTAGAAACTACAGGGAAACCCTGTCTCGAAAAAACAAAAAAAAAAAAAACTGCCTTCTAAATATGTATATATGTTTATATCAATAGATTAGTGCTGCTCTCAACCTTGGTCAGAGTATTAATCCCATCTGCCAAGAATAAGGGGGGAGGGAAGAGAAAGAGAGGGGAACAGAGAAAAATGTAGAGCTCAATAAAAATCAATTTAAAAAAAGAATAAGACCACTACCACAGTTCAAAACCAAATATGAAGCAAGCGTCAATTAAATACTGGACAGGTTGAAGGACTGTAGCCGGGAACATCTCCAGGTTCCCAGAAAATAATCACAAGTCACGCCTTGCAAAGGTTTAAAACGTAATCCCACAAATCCACCATACTTCTCATAAAGTCCAATCAGTGGCAAGCATATACCTGACATAGTTTCTGCCTATGTAGCCCTTCCCGCCCTCCCCCAAGTGCCTACATCCAATCAGGAGTGAGCTACATCCCGATGTATTTCCTGTCCATGCATCTCCTGCCTACGTGTGATCGAGTACTTCTCATAAAGTCCAATCAGTGGCAAGCATATACCTGACATAGTTCCTGCCTATGTAACCCTCCCCGCCCCCCCCCATGCACTTCCTGCCCATGCATCCCCTGGCTACGTGTGATCAAGTATATCCAGCGCAGGTGCAGATGAACCAAACAAACCTCTTCAGTGGAATGAAAGCATAAATGGCCTCCAGCATCTAACCACGCTTCTCGCAAGAGAAACAAGAGACACCGCTCACGCGAGGTGGGTGGTGATTCACGTAGAGATGTATTACTGTTTATCTCTGAGAACAAGTGACTGTGTGGGCTCAGCAATGGATGGGACAACTATGTCAACACCCCCCCCCCTCCGAAAAAAACCTCAGGGGACATCAAGGAAGATGGAGTGGAAAGAATGAAGAACCAGAGGACTGGGAAGGGTGCTGTGGAATATGCTGTCCTCTGGTCAGGAGGCAGCTGTTGGGCAAGATGTACTCAGGATCAAGCCTGGTAAACATTCCAGCATGTATGCACATGTGGAGATATCACACAGAACTTCATTGACATGTACATTTAAAAAGTGTTAATAAACAAGAAAAAGGATAAAAAATATTAAAAAAAAAAAGACTTGAATCTTTTTTCCACATGGAAAAAACCTGCAGAAGAAATTGAGACTTTGGGGTCCAACATGTACCTCAGTGAGCAGGGTGCTTAGACAGAGTATACGAATCCACGCTTTGATCCCCAGTTCTACATAAATAGGCTGTGGTAGTACATGCCTGGCATCTCAGCTCTTGAGAGATAGAGGCAGTTCAAGGTTATCCTTGGCTACAAAGAGAAAGGAAGGGAGAGGAAGACAGAAACCAGGCATGGTGATACACACCTGTAATTCCAGCACTTGGGAGATAGAAATAGGAGGCTCAGGAGTTTAAAACAAACTCCTTAGGAACACAAAAAAGATGCATCCCAAGTCATTTTTTTGTTTGTTTGTTTCCTGTAATCAATTGATTTTTCAGGGAAACATGTCTTTTGTGCAACCGTGTTCATCAGCTTTCCACGACTGTGGCAAAAGACACCAAGACATCAAGTTAAGAGAAGAGGGGTAGCTGTGCGTGGTGCCTTCCATTTGCCATTTCTGCATTTGGAATCTGAGGCAGGAGGATGGCCATGAGTTTGAGGCCAACCTGGGCTACATAGAGAGTTTCAGGCTATCCTGAGTTACACAGAATACGACCCTGTCTGTCTCAAAACAAGCAAACAGAAGAAAAGGAGGAGAGGTGTGTTTGTTTCTTCTCGTGGCTTCATGCCATTGTCACTTGACTCCATTGTTGCTAGGCCTGTGGTGAGGCAGACATCATGGAGGGAGCACGTGATGGAATAAAGCTGCTTACATCAGTGTATCCAGGAAACAGAAAGAAGTAGCTAGGCATCTCATGGCCTGCTTCCCTTAACCAAGTCACACCTCCAAAAGTTTCCATTTGCCTGTGAAGCTATCAATCAGCCAAGGGCAGGAGGGATGGCTCCTGATGAAGAGGAACATTCAGTTTCCATCCCCCACATCTGGAGGCTTACAGCTGCCAGAACTCCAGCTTCAGGAACTCAAGTGCGCTCTTCGGGTCTCCAAGGTTACTTACATGCACATATATACACAGAGACACACATATAAATAAAAATAAGTCTGTGTTTTCAAGGCTGAATCTTGCCGGGTGTGGTGGTACACGTGCACCTTTAATCCCAGTCCTCAGGCACCAGAGGCAAAAGGATAACTCTGAGTTCGAGGGTAACCTGGGCTATGTAGACAGACCCTGTCTCAAAAAGAACCAAAACAAAAACAAAAAAAAAAAAACAAACAAACACAAAAACACCTGAGTCTTTCAACGGATTGATTCCTGAGGTTAGATTCCTCCTGACTCAACCTCCTAAAGGCTAACCCTGTGGACACTGTCACACAGAGACTGCATCATCACAGTGATGGCTAATGTTGACTGTCAACGTGACTTGCTCTGGAGACACACCGTGGTGTGAGTGTGAAGCAGCCGGTCACACTGAGTGAGCACTCAGGAAGCAGAGAGAAATGGATGCAGGGACACCTGGCACTTCGTCCTTTTTCTTGTTCCATTCCATTCAAGACCCCAGCCCACGCATATGTGCTGCCCACATTCAGGATGGCTCTTTCCTTCTCAGTTCATCATCTCTGAAGACTCCCTCACGGGCATGTCTAGAAGTGTGTCTCCTAGGTGAGTCCCAATCCAGTCAAGTGGACCTCCAGTTCCCCCCCACACACACACACATACACATGCACAGCACATGCACGTACATACAAATATGCATACACAGAAAAACACATACACACACCTACACCCAGAGGAAAAACTAAACTCCATAAAGCTAGTTTTCGATGATGAAATTAAGCACGCAGGCACGGGTGATGTCAAGGCTGGCAGAAAGAACAGACAGAAAGTAACAATGGTAGCAGAGTTCTATACACATTAGAGGCATGGAGAAACAGAAATTAAGACATGGAGAGGGGAGTCTGGTGGTGGTATCATGGATTAGGTAAGCACAATAAAATTGAGGGAGGCAAGAAGAAGCACACAGACAGGGATTTAATGACTATCAGGAGGGCTAGGAAGCCAATATCTCATCTCTAGGATAGCAAGACCCCTAAAGAAGAAGCCAGAATAAGTAAGTGAAGGGAAAGCAGAAATCAATGATTTAGCAAGAGCCAATTTTCTAGCACTTGCAAAAATGACTCACATCAAAAACACTTGCCATTTTACATAAAGTTATAAAAAGAGACAAAGTAGGTGGATCTTAGTGACATTTTCCAACACCAAGGTTGGAGAGTGATGTTAGTGAACTCAGCAAAGATTAAAATGCAATCACAAGGGCTGGGGAGATGGCCCAGTAGGTAAGTAGCTGGACTGTAAGCAAGAGGACCTGAGTTCAATCCCCAGAACCCATGTGAAAAGACTGGCTTGGTGCTGTAAGCTTGTAATCCCGGTACCAGAAACCAAACAGGAAGGTTCCCTGGGGCTCACAGGCCAGCCAGCTGAGCCTGCTCAGTGAGTTCCAGGTCAGTGAGAGACCCTGCCTCAAACAGACAAGATGATGGAGTCTGAGGAATTGCACTTGAGGTTTTCCTCTGGCCCCCTCACACGTGGCACTCACTTCTACAATGTGCACACACACACATATACACACCAAAGAGACTGGAGATCATCAAGCTTATAAAATGAAGCATTAACACTATTCCCCAAGACTGCCCACAGATTTGACAGAGAGTGGAACTAGACACATTTTGATGATAATCCTTATAAACAAAAATTCACAAAAGATTGATGACATATTCTTTTAAAATGCCCATATTAATAAAAAATTATGTGCCGTACAGTGTAGACAAAGTCTCACTAGCATAATCTACAAAGTTGAACACATACTTAAAACGTGGACCAGGCCGGGCAGTGGTGGCGCACGCCTTTAATCCCAGCACTCGGGAGGCAGAGGCAGGCAGATCTCTGAGTTCGAGGCCAGCCTGGTCTACAAGAGCTAGATCCAGGACAGGCTCTAGAAACTACAGGGAAACCCTGTCTCGAAAAACCAAAAAAAAAAAAAAAAAAAAAAAAAAAAAAAACGTGGACCAGGCTGAGCTTGGTACTGCATGTCTTTTTTTTTTTTTTTTTTTTTTATTTTTTTTTTTTTTTTGGTTTTTCGAGACAGGGTTTCTCTGCAGCTTTAGAGCATGTCCTGGAGCTAGCTCTTGTAGACCAGGCTGGTCTCGAACTCACAGAGATCCACCTGCCTCTGCCTCCCGAGTGCTGGGATTAAAGGCGTGCGCCACCACCGCCCGGCAAATACGGCATGTCTTTAATCCGAGCACTTGGGAGGCAAAGGCAGGTGGATCTCTGTGAGTTCAAAGACAGCCTGGTCTATAAAGCGAGTTCCAGGTCCGTCAAGGGTACATAGTGAAACCCTGTCTCAAGAAGGAAAAAGGAAACAAGGGAAGCAGCCAAATGGCTCAGTGTGGGGGTAAAGGCACTTGCTATCAAGCCTGATGACCTGTGTCTAATCCCTGTTTCACACAAGGAAAAGAGAAAACCAACTTCCCAGCAAGGTGTCCTTTAGTTTTCACAGGCATGCACACTCATACACACACCACACACACACACACACACACACACACACACACACACACACATGCACACATTAAGTTAATAGATAATAATGTCTAAAGTCTTAAAACGCATGAATCCCTCACACAGATCGGAATATCTACAGCCTTTATTGTATGATGCTAAATAGTCGTGTTTGTTCATAGCCCCAGCCATCACATCAGAAAAGCTGTTCTGGACTGGAAAGCTATCCAGCTCACGGTGGCAGATACATTTCCCAAAACTGCACTGTTCAGTGAGGCACTTCCATTTCATCACTGAAAACACATCCTGCATGCTATTGTGTTTTAAGTG
Source organism: Arvicola amphibius (assembly GCF_903992535.2). Classification (NCBI taxonomy): domain Eukaryota; kingdom Metazoa; phylum Chordata; class Mammalia; order Rodentia; family Cricetidae; genus Arvicola; species Arvicola amphibius. The sequence goes on from NC_052056.1 coordinate 92,141,262, forward strand.
ACAGCCTCACTTTGTTTGCTCCCAAAAAAACGTGTGCTGTAGCTTGCCCACCGATTGCTCTTTCAATTAAAACTGTGCTCCACAAAAAAAAGAAGAAAGAAAAGCATATCTAGTTCAGCTTACAATTTGAACGGCTACTCCTTACACTTCTCAAAACACCCAGTGAAAGTCAGGGTGTATCTGATCATTCAGAATAGAAGGGAAAAGTATATACATGGGTGTGCATGCGTGCCGGCATGCATGTGTGTATGTGCACACATGTACATGCGTGCGTGCTTGTATGTGTGTATGTGTTTACATGCATATGAGTGCAGGTAGGAGCCAGCAGTCTTATTCTCAAGCTTCTTGCTGGAAGTTAATCTGCAAATACATATACACACATACACACACATATTCTACCCCCAGGGCTGGGGAGAGATTTAGGTGGCAAAACGCTTGCTGTACAAGCATGAAGACCTGAGTTTGACTCTCAGAACCCATCGCACTAGAATGAAGGGGTGTTGAAACGATGCAGGAGCAAGGTCAGTTTTTTATTTGTTTTATTTCATTTTTCAGTTGATCTGGGAGGGGTTGGGAAGGATGCTGCAGGTATGAGGAGAGAATATGGAGGGACTGGAAGGTGAGTGGGATTGGGGTTCATGAAGTGAAATGCCCAAAGAATCGATAAAGAATTAATTTTTTAAAAAAAAAATGGAATGGTGTATCCTTGTAATCGCAGCACTGGGGAGGCAGAGAGAGGAGTTGGGGCTGGCTGGCTGGCCAGGCTAGCTGACTTGGAGAGCTCCAGACCAGTGAAAGACCCTGTCCCAAAACACAAAGATGGAAGGCTGGAGAGATTTCTCAACCACTGGGAGTGTGTGCTGGGCTTGTAAAGCACCCAGGTCGGTCCTCGGTGCTCACATGGAGTGGCTCACAGCTGCCTATATTAACTCCAGCTCCAAGTGGTCTGATAACTAGTTCTGGCCCCTGTGGATACCTGAACCTACATACAAACCCACACACATATGCACATAATCAAAAATATAAAGTCTTTGAAGAGGGGGTAAAAAGTTGTCCAGTTTCTGAGAAATAACTGAAATTGTCCTCTGGCACCCACACACATGTGCCCATAGGCACACAAACATGTGCACGCCTATGTATACACACACACACACACACACAAACAAACATCCTACTCCCATAACTGATGGCGTGTGATCATGAGGGACGCCATTCAACTCAGAAGCTTAAAGAATTTAACTGACTGCGCTTCAAGACATCAGGTTATTTCAAGGTGTCCTAGGTTCCCTAGGATGCAGATAGATATATTCTATTTGCTCGCACAAAAGCCTCAGAGGATGATTCGCCCCTCAGTACAATAGGTGGCTTAATCTTCCCGTCACGGTGAAGTGGCTGTAGCACTCAGCAGCACAATGCAGACCTCAGCATCTCCAGGGATGCTGGGATCAGACAAGAGGCGAAGGGTGGCTCTGTGTGACACTGATTATAGTCTCAGCCCTGAGATGCTCGTGTGCAGGCAGCTGCTCCCAGCCATTGCCCCCATCCCTGCTTACGTCTACCATCCAGTCATATCTACATTCAGTACAATCTCAAGGTTAGTCTTCTGAAACACTCCCGAGGGTGGCAGACGGACGGCTCAGGAGGTAAAGGTGATTGCTGCCAAGCCTGAGGACAACTCCAACCCCTAGATCCCATGTTGTGGAAGGAGAGAAAGGATTACCACAAGTTACCCTCTGACACCACATGCACACGAAGCATGGTGGGGCACACCTTTAGTCCCAGTGACTCAGAGGAAGAAACAGGTACATCTCCATGAGTTCAAGCCCAGCCTGGTCTACTTACTAAGTCCTAAGACAGTCAGGGCTATATATTGAGACCCTGTCTGAAAAATCCAAACCAAAAAAAAAATGATAGATAGATAGATGATAGATGGACAGATGGATGAATGGATTGATGGATTGGATGGATGGATGGATGGATGGATGGATGGATTGGATGGATGGATAAATGAATGAGGGAAGGGAGGAAGGAAGGAAGGAAGGAAGGGAGGGAGGGAGGGAGGGAGGGAGGGAGGAAGGAAGGAAGGAAGGAAGGAAGGAAGGAAGGAAGGAAGGAAGGAAACTGCTTTCTGCCTGCTTGCCCTCATACTTGCTGGCAAGTCCATTTATCCTGCGGCTGAGGCATTCCTTCACCTGCATTAGAACTAACTTCCTTGGGATGCCAGCATAGACTGCAGACCAGCATCTCTCCAGGAATACTCCAGGCCTCTAGCACCAGACTGGGACTGCTGAGACCACCATCCTCACTGAAAAACTAACTACTGAATTCTCAGCTGTTCTGTAGCGGAACCGACACTGTTGAACCACCCAGACCATAGCCTGTAAGCCGCTCTAAGAAATCCCTTTTTCATATACAGATATCCATTGCATCAGTTCTGTTTCTCTAGAGAGCCATGACTATGGCATGCACATGCTTAAGTTGGGCTTAAAGGTGTCTACCAACACTAGTGACCTGCAACCTAACTTGATGGGTGCACAGACTGCAACCTACCCTTGTAACTAGTCGCTGAGTCTAGCCTGAGACAGAACCTTCCCTGAAAACTTGCAGGCTTCCCTATCTAGCATACTGAGAGCCCTGGGCACCCTGGGCTCACCATCGCCACAGATGAACACCATAGATCAGTGGTTCCCAACCTTCCTAATGCTGGGACCCTTTACCTCAGTTCCTCATGTTGGGGTGACCCCCAACTATAAAATAACTCCATCAATACTTCATAACTATGATCTTAATGTAAATATCTGATATTCAGGATGTCTAATATGTGACCCCTGTGTGGGGTCGCCGACACACAGGTTGAGAACCAGTGCCATAGAGCATCAGACTATAGACCTGTATGTTTGCGTGGGAAACCCCAGACATAGTCTGTCCTCGTTTCCTTTCTATTTCTGTGTGGAAACATCCTGACCGGAAGCACATTAGCAGAGGAAAGAAAGGCCTTCTTCGGTTTGCCATCACTGAGGGAAATCAAGGCAGGAACCTAAATCAGGGACCATCGAGGAACTCTATGCTGGCTGCTTTGCTCACCCTCAGGCTCAAACTTAGCTAGCTTACTTATACAGCCCTGGACCATCTACCCTGGGAATGGTGCCGCCCACAGTGGGCTGAGCCCTCCTACATCCATTAATAAAGATACACCCTTCCCCACAGACGTGTCCACCGGCCAATCTGGTCCATGCAGTTCTTCAGCTGAGGTTTTCCTGTCAGGTCATGTAGGGTGTGTCGAGTTGATAAGGACCTTGGGTAAACCCCTCCCGCCCTGGCCTCTCTATGAGAATTCAGTGGCAAAGCTTACGGAGGGAAAACCCTTCCTAGAAGCTTGAGAAACCTGGGGGTGTAATTATTCATAATCATTGCCCCTGGCTCTGTTCATGGCATGTGAAGGATTCCCAGTTTCCTGTGAGATTGGGGGAGGGGAGCCTGAATCAGGAGTGTTGATGCAAAAACTGAGCCTTGTAGAATCTTTAACACGGGTGTGGACTTTTTTACTATTATTATTCTGTAAACTTTAGTTCAAAGGGGCCTTAAATAGATTTGAGGCCCCTCCAGCCAACTGTCAATTCTTCCATGCTTGTCAGCCAGAAACTCAGACTCCACGAGGAAGTGTGCTCTCTGCCTTGGCCCTTCCCTTTCTTTATGGCTCTGAGAATTTCATCTGGAGGGAGCAGATGTGCTACCCAAAGACAGAAGCTAATGCGGTGTTACGGGTTTTTCTCCACACCTCATTTATCCCAACAGAGTGCTAATATGGAATTTTAAAAGTTAATATTGTAATACGTATCTCCATTAGCTCGCTGAAGGGAGGCAACGGGCTAGGTAGCCTCGGGGCTCAAGGACTCTGAGGAAAGTCAGTATCTCATGGGCATCTCCGGAGAGCAGGCATAGAAGGAAGGAAGTCAGGCTTGGGCTGGGAAAGCTGGACAAAGCTGTTCAAGAACCTTCCAACAAGGAGAGTCTTGTGCTCTCGTGACTTCAACCACACAGCCTTTAAAGCCCCCTTCTCCTCATTGGGGGGCGGGGGAGGCGGATCTGGGCAAAGGCTACAACCAGCGTTTCTCGAAAGTGCATTTTAATACCAGAAACATACGGAGCCAGGCAGAGAGCGTTGCGGATGCCCATGGGGCTTGGAGACGTCTGAATTCATTTTTGCTATTGTAATGGGGGGGACAGAGAAGGAGACCAATTAGTTTGCAAGGAGAGCTTCTCTCTCTCCTCTTTCAGCGAGATGCATATTATAGGGTTTCCCCCTCCTCCCACAGTCACTGAGCTAAGCCTCACTGCTTAAGAAGGGGGGGGGGGGAAGCAAGAGCAAGCTAACAATAGCCCATAATTACTTTGTAAATGGTTTCCTGGAGTAATTATGCCATTAGTGCAAGAGACTTCCACTTCAAAGGTTTCTCTTTTCTCTGCTCCATACCATCCCATTGGGCTAGCAATGAGAGACCTCCCAGGAGCCTGAAAGAAAGGGACCAGAGCTGGAGAAACAGGACTTACAGATGCCTCTCTTAGCACGTCTATTGTCAGAACAACCGCTACACCTCCCCACGAGAAGGGGGAGGAATGCTAAAGCAGAATTTCCAAAGAGATTAGCAGTGAGTTTAGGATAAAGACCTCTTTGAGGCAGCCGCCTCTGGATTCTGGAGCCTTGGGAGCATTCTTAGGTTTTTCTAATCAGATTGAAGTGACAAGCTGAGGTCATGCGAAAGTCATCCCCACCCCCCGGGGAATCAAGGCAAGTGGAATGACCTCCTGCGCCTCAATAAACCTCCCTGCCAGTGAGGTGGCAGGTAAAGGCCACCAAACCTGATGACCTCATTTTAATCCCTGGGACAGACGCGGCAAAGGGAGAGAACACACTCCAGCAAGCTGTCCTGACCTCCCCTTGTATGCTGCATCAGGTGTGTCCCTCCCTCTGGCCGCGAGACTATTAAAATAATGGACCCCCAAAACACTGGCATTTCCTTAGGAATCTCACGCTAAGGGGATGGAAAGGGTGAAGCCTGGTGCCAACCACAGGGGCAACTGGTACCCCAGGAATAGACTTCACACAGCTCTGACATTCGTTAAACCAACAGCAGTGGGCGGGCAGGAGAACTGATCATTTATGCGTACCACTTGCCCTCTGTTTAAACCTGAGCCCCATGCCAGGACACGGAGGGACTTGGGGCTCACTGGACCTGTTCATTTGTTCCTTTTCCCAGTGTGGCCACACTGCCCACATCTCCAGTCTCTGCATTTCACATTGCCTTGTCTCTTTAAATGATGCCTTAAGGACAAGGGGCCAAGCCCAGCTTGTTAGGGCTGGCAGCGCCCAGGCTCTGACCTGAGAATAACCTGCATACACCCTAGGGACAGGGCAGTGAGGTACACATGCTCTTCTGTTGAACGTCTCATCTCTACCGGCCTTGACACTCAATGCTGCCTGCTGCCCGCAGATTACCTAGTAACCTGCCTCCAAATTGCGCCCATTTGACAGAGGCCAAAATGCAAACTCCAAACGAGGAAGTCGCTGCTGGAAGACACACAGTTTGTACATTGCAGTGCCAAGGTTAAGGCACAGGTCCTTCAGCCCCAAACACACTGCTCTAACTCTCCTGAATTTCAAGGGCACGGGCTTGGTGTGGGTTCAAATGCTATAATTCAGTGCCACAAGTTGTGACAGGAGACTAGAGGCTTAACTGGAACAGGCCAGTCTGTGAAGGAAGACTGGAAGCCCCTTTCTCACCTGGGCTCCATCAAACAGCAGAGAGCCATGGGAATGGAAGGGCAGAGGCTAAACCTCCACACCGCTGGATGCTTTCTAAGCTCTTCCATCAGCTCACTGGCCCACCCCACCCTTAAGAGCGCTTTTCATAATAAACTTTCTTTCTTTCTTTCTTTCTTTCTTTCTTTCTTTCTTTCTTTCTTCTTCTCCTCCTCCTTCTCTTCCTCCTCCTCCTCTTCTTCCTCCTCCTCCTCATCCTCTTCCTCTTCCTCCTCCTTCTCCTTCTTCTTCCTGTCTTTTCAGACATTCTCCTTGTGTGACTCTGGCTGGCCTGTAGTTTGCTAGTTTGCTATGTAGACTAGACTGGCCTTGAACTCACAGAGATCTACCTGCCTCTGCCTTCCTAGTGCTGGGATTAAAGGTGTGCACCACCACACCTGGCCAAGCCAAACTCTGAACTCAGACCTGTGGCCCAGCAATCCAAAACTGCTGTCCCGGACACTCTGAGCGCTCTCCCAGTTTCTCTGACCTCCAGTGCCTAATTTAAAAAAATGATTCTTTCTCTATCTCCTCTCCTCTTGGCCACTGCCAATATTTACAGCTGGCCCCACAAATTATTTTTTATCCCTCTCAAACACTGATAAAATTTTCCTCACACTTCCTTCCAAGTCAGTTTTTAAATTCCTGATTAATAAGACTAATAACTCAAAAAAGGTACCTCAGTCCTCTGGGTAACAAAGTCTCAACTCATTGTTTTGACCTTAACAGCTCCTATCTAAAAAATGGGCTTACCTCCTCATTGGAATAAACAAATGCATTGAGACTAAAAATTTGGTGTTATCAGTTGAGTTTGTACAATTAAAATTGACCCAAAAGCCCTATGTTGGGGAAAGCAAACTGCTTCAAAAAAAAGTCATGCCAATCTAGTTATAACCACCATCTAGAGTGTGGCTCAGTGGTGGAGCCCCTGCCTAGAATCCCCCAGTGAGGGGCTGGGGTGTGGCTCAGTGGTAGAGCCCCTGCCTAGAATCCCCCAGTGAGGGGCTGGGGTGTGGCTCAGTGGTAGAGCACCTGCCTAGAATCCCCCAGTGAGGGGCTGGGGTGTGGCTCAGTGGTAGAGCCCCTGCCTAGAATCCCCCAGTGAGGGGCTGGGGTGTGGCTCAGTGGTAGAGCCCCTGCCTAGAATCCCCCTGTGAGGGGCTGGGGTGTGGCTCAGTGGTAGAGCACCTGCCTAGAATCCCCCAGTGAGGGGCTGGGGTGTGGCTCAGTGGTAGAGCCCCTGCCTAGAATCCCCCAGTGAGGGGCTGGGGTGTGGCTCAGTGGTAGAGCACCTGCCTAGAATCCCCCAGTGAGGGGCTGGGGTGTGGTCAGTGGTAGAGCCCCTGCCTAGAATCCCCCAGTGAGGGGCTGGGGTGTGGCTCAGTGGTGGAGCCCCTGCCTAGAATCCCCCAGTGAAGGGCTGGGGTGTGGCTTAGTGGTAGAGCCCCTGCCTAGAATCCCCCAGTGAGGGGCTGGGGTGTGTCTTAGTGGTAGAGTACTTGCCTAGAATCCCCCAGTGAGGAACTGGGGTGTGGCTCAGAGGTAGAGCCCCTGCCTAGAATCCCCCAGTGAGGAACTGGGGTGTGGCTTAGTGGTAGAGCCCCTGCCTAGAATCCCCCAGTGAGGGGCTGGGGTGTGGCTCAGTGGTAGAGCCCCTGCCTAGAATCCCCCAGTGAGGGGCTGGGGTGTGGTCAGTGGTAGAGCCCCTGCCTAGAATCCCCCAGTGAGGGGCTGGGGTGTGGCCCAGTGGTAGAGCACCTGCCTAGAATCCCCCAGTGAGGGGCTGGGGTGTGGCTCAGTGGTAGATCACCTGTCTAGAATCTCCCCAGTGAGGGGCTGAGACCTTGGTTGAGTGTTAGAGCACTTGCCAAGGGCTAGGGTTGTGGCTCAGCAATAGAGCCACTATTCAGTGTGTGTGTGGTCCTAACACTAGGGGTGGGGAGTATGAACATGGTGAATCACACGTTATCTCAGCCTTTGGGGAACTGAGGCAAGAAGAAGAGAGACAGAGATGCATGGTGGTAACAGGTTCACTTACACTCTGATTTCTGTCCCACCTTCCCAAAGACTATGTCAGAGAATCTGAATGGGATCCAAAACATGCGTTTGTTCTCTGTCCCCACCTCCCACGCACATATATGCGCACACACACACACACACACACACACACACGTGTGTGTGTGAGTGAGTGTGTGTGTGAGAGAGAGAAAGAGAGAGAGCTCACCTTCCACCTTATTTGAGGCAGAGAATGTCTTGACATTCCCTGCTGTGCACGCTGGGATAGCTGGCCTGGGTGCCTCTGGAGTCTCCCATCTTGCTTCCGGATGCTGGTGTTACAGAAGTGCCCGACCGTGTTCAGCTTTTACATGGGTTCTTGGACTGCAAACTCAGGTTGTCAAGCCTTCAGGAAAAGCTCTTTACCCACTGATCCATCGCTCCAGCCCTAGAATGTTTGTTTTTAATTAGAAGGTGGTAACCTTGCTGTAAACGGTGCTAAAGAAAACTGCCTTACGCCCCAGGGCCATTCATTATGACACGTTCATTTCTCTTTGCAGTCTTCATTGCCTCTATAGCAATCCTATTCAAGGCAATTTAGCAAATGTTTTACCTGGAGAGACGGGGCAGGGTGGGGGCACGACGACACAGACACTCATGATGTGATTGATGGCTGATCATGGTTATCAACTTGACACACTTAGGAAACTGAACCAACAGCTGAGGAATCACCTCCACCAAACTGCCCTGTGAGCGTGTCTATGGGACATTTTCTTAATCACTAAATGACGTAAGGGGACCCAGACCATGGAGAGTGGTGCCATCCCTGGGCAGGTGGGCCTGGGCTGTGTAACGAAAAGTAACTGACCTTCAACCTTGGAGCTTTCCTGAAAGCAGCGGTCTTCCATGGTCTCTGCTTCTGTTCCTCCCTCCAGGAACTGAGTTGAGCTCTTACCTTGGTTTCTCTCACTGGTGGACTGTAAAGTATGACATAAAATAATCCTTTTCCTAACCAAGCTGTTTTGGGTCACTTTTGTATCAAAGAAAGAGAAAGCAAACTATAACATCATGTTGGCTCATTCCAAAAAACCCAAAGAATCCCCCCCCAAAAAAAATAGACCAAAGGAACAATTTCCAGGATGCCCAAGTTAGTGAACCCACGAGTTTTTAATTGGGTTACTAATAGCCATATGGGATGACTCAAAGACAGACGCATCACCAAAAAGCATACCCCAACATAGGTGACAACTCGCAAAGCAATCTTGGCACTTTCTGCATGGCTAACATGCAGCTCAACAGGTCAGAGAGTCTATTCTCCGTTAAGTGTTAACAACTTTAAAGGGGAGGTTTCCGCAGCGGAAGTGTTGCAGCTCTGAGGGGAAAGGTATCCTGGCAGTCGGGAGCCAAGGAATACCATAAAGTCACCCCACCCAACAAACCTCACATAAGAAATTTACTGGGAAAGCTACAGAGAATGGCTGCCTCTGCTCAGGTGAAAAACCATCAGGAGGTCTGCGTCAATGTCTGTGGCCTGTGTCACCTCAAGAGGCTTTAGGAACCATGGGAGTTGAAATCAGAGGGCCATGCTGAGCCAGCCCCGCCCTTCGCTGGCTCTGGGAAAACTGGCCTTGCCTCTCACTGGATGCTACAGCAAGAGAGCTGGTCCTTGCACATGAGAGAGGTGGCTCCCACCCCTCACCACAGGTGAGGGTGAACCGACCCTAAGGGCATGCATGTAGGGGAGCAGGCTCTGCCCCTTTGCCTGAGGCAGGTGACCCTAGTGGCCCAGACTGACCAATTTGGCTACCACCCAGGCCCACAGCTGGGCTTTAGGTTGACCCAGCCTAGCATCTACTCCATCTAGGTCCTGCTGGAGCTGCTGAAAGGACTGGTTGTGTGGAACAATACCAGTAAGATCTCCAAGACTCGGGAGGCCACCAGCTATCCATTGAAGACATAGCCATGATATGCTAGCTTTTTATTATTATAACAAAACGCCTGATACCATCAGGGGAAAAAAAAGAAGGAAAAAGCGACTGCCAATTTCCTAACTTTTAGTGTCTTGTCAGTTGACCCTGCCACTTTGTGGCCTGGGATGAGTACCATTCTCCCTCTGTGTGTTTATGTCTACCTGTCTCTTTTATAAAGACAGTGGTCATATTGGATCAGGGCCTACCCTACTGGCTCCTTAACTTGATCACATATGTGAGGATCTTATTTGCAAGTAAGCTCGCATTCTGAGATATTAAGGGTTGGGATGCCAAGGTGTCCTTCTGTGATGATGAGACACAATTCAAATCATGACTATAATCTAATCTGGGAAGTCACACCCTAGGGTAAGATACATCATTCTTGCCAAAGTATATTCTATTTTGTGTGTGTATATGTGTGTATGAAAGAGACGGAGACAGACAGACAGATGACAGAGAAAGATAGACACACATACACAGGGAGAGAGAAGTCTGTATATGTGATTATGTGTGTACAGGTATGCATATGTGCCTACGAAGACCAGAGGTCAACACTGGACATCTTTCTCTAACACTCTCCATATGTATTTTGAGACAGGGTCTCTCAGTAAATCTGGAATTCACCACTTCTGCAAGACTGCCTGGCCACAAAGCTCTAGGGACCTGCCCATCTCTGCCCTGCTTGGTACTAGGATGGCAAACATAGACCTGCATGTCTCACTTTTCACATAGGTGCTTGAGACCCACACTCAGGTCTCCATGCTTGTACCCCACTAACCCCACCAATGGCATTACCTCTCCACCACTATTCCCAGCATCATTTCTTAGAAGCAAGCCACTGGGTCCAGCCAGCCTTCAAGGTCACAGATGTCAGGGGGCAAACTATATTGGCCAGCACTTCCATGTGCACACCCAGAGGGAATGCTATGCTGAGTGCTCATTTATTGATTAGGCCTTGTGCGGGCTAGATTTATGTCGATTTGACCAAGATAGACTCATCTGGGAAGAGGGAACCTCAAATGAGAAAATGCCCCCACCAGATTGGCCTGTGATGTTTTCTTGATTGATGGTTGATGTGGGAAGGCTCAGCTCACTGTGGGTGGTGTGACCCCTGGAGCTGGTGGTCCAGGATACTATAAGAAAGCAACCATGAAGAGCAAGCCAATAAGCAATATTCTTTCACGAGCTCTGCTTCCGTTCCTACCTCCAGGTTCCTGCCCTGCTTGAGTGGCTATGACTTCCCCCAGTGATAGACTGCTTCCTGGGAGAACAAGATGAAATATGCCTCTCCACATTTCTCTCGGTCATGGTATTTTGTCACAGCAATAGAAAAACCCAAGACAAACACTTACCATGATTGTTTATAAATTAGCCCCTCTCTCCCTGCAGACTGTGGGCTTCCTGAAAATAAGAACTATGGCAAATCCATCACAAAAATATTGAATCACCTAGGGTTGGACTTGCTATGTGACGTGGCAGGTGTCTGGTCAATAATTATTGAATCAGTGAATGAATGAGAAGCAGATGCATGACGGCTCTCTCTTTCCTCTCTCTCCTCTCTCTCTCTCTCTCTCTCTCTCTCTCTCTCTCTCTCTCTCTCTCTCTCTCTCTCTCTATCTCTATCTCTATCTGTCTCTATCTCTATCTGTCTCCGCAATTTACTTCCAAACCTTCCGTCAGGAGAGCATCACAACAGACAATCGCCATTCTGTGCCTATGCTTAATGGACCCCCTCCTCCGGCTTGCCCAGTCTTCACTATTGATCAATGAATGAGAGAACTGTTAATCTAACGGGTTAAACGCAGCCGCATCTGCATACAGACAAATCACAGAACAAGCCAGACGTCTGATGACTAATTTTCCCTGCCGTTTAATAAGACCCATGAGGTACATCTGTTTCAATCACTCTGATCAGAACTAAAAACAACCTTAAACATGCTCTTGATGCAGTGTCTACCTGACAGGTGTACACGGAGCAATTATATTGTCTCCTGCCTTCCCTGGAAGTGATTAATGAGAACGCACATGACTGGCAGTTTCTGGAAAGAGGGTGGGGAAGGGAGTGCTCAGACGGGAGCCAGCAGATTCCACGGAGTCCAAAGGCTTGGAATGGTGTGTGCAGAGCCCAGCTGGAGCTCCCAGCTGGGAGGCGAATGAGGCAGGAGGCCAGAGGCTTAATTGGGAGCTTATCTGGCCACACAAGGCCCCTGTAACAAGAATTGGATTTAGAGATGAATACCAGTGAGTCGATTCAGCAAAATAATTATCCACAGAGCACACAAGGGAAGTGGTATCCCTTTGAGTCTGGGAAGAATTGTGTGGGCATGGGAGTTAGGGGCATGCTTTTGAATTTCATGTCTCTGTCTCTGCCTTTTGTTGGTTCCATGAACCTGAAAAACCTGCACATGCCTCAGTCTTTCTAAATTGTAAAATGGTTAGAATGGCCCTACGGGGAAAAAGGGCATAGTGAGTGTTTACGTGTTTGGCGAGGTTGGGGTTGGAGTACAGTGCTGGAGCACCAGCCTAGAATCCCCCTGTGAGGGGCTGGGGTGTGACTCAGTGGTGGAGCACCTGCCTAGAATCCCCCAATGAGGGGCTGGGGTGTGGCACAGTGATAGAGCCCCTGCCTAGAATCCCCCAGTGAGGGGCTGGGGTGTGGCTCAGTGGTAGAGCCCCTGCCTAGAATCCCCCAGTGAGGGGCTGGGGTGTGGCTCAGTGGTAGAGCCCCTGCCTAGAATCCCCCAGTGAGGGGCTGGGGTGTGGCTCAGTGGTAGAGCCCCTGCCTAGAATCCCCCAGTGAGGGGCTGGGGTGTGGCTCAGTGGTAGAGCCCCTGCCTAGAATCCCCCAGTGAGGGGCTGGGGTGTGGCTCAGTGGTAGAGCCCCTGCCTAGAATCCCCCAGTGAGGGGCTGGGGTGTGGCTCAGTGGTAGAGCCCCTGCCTAGAATCCCCCAGTGAGGGGCTTGGGTGTGGCTCAGTGGTAGAGCACCTGCCTAGAATCCCCCAGTGAGGGGCTGGGGTGTGGCTCAGTGGTAGAACCCCTGCATAGAATCCCCCAGGGAGGGCCTGGGGTGTGGTTCAGTGGCTGAACACCTGCTAGAATCCCCCAGTGAGGAGTTGGGAGCATGGCTTAGCAGTCGTAATACATGCCTGGGAAGGCTCTGAGAGGCCAAGCACCATCTATTACAATACACAGCTTGGGAAAGCAGTTTTAATTACTATCCATAGAGTGATCAATGCAAGTTAAAAAAAACGAACCCCTTCTCCATTGCTGAGGTTCAATAGCTGGTAATGAGTGAATGCAAATAAATGTGTCTGCTCAGACAGGACTGTTATGTGATGATTTACTCCAAATCAAAACAGTCCATCCTGGAGGGAGACTACTTAAGACTCAGGAAGTAAATAAAACTTACCAGTCTCAGAAAGTTCCTAAAACTTACAAGATCCACAAGCGCCCATCCCAAGGATATAGCCACAGTGATGATTGCTAGAAAAGAGACTTGCTGGAGAAGAGACTTGCTACCCAGCTGAACCTACTACAGGCTGTGCGGGGAGCTCCAGGGATGCAGCCTTTGTGAGTCACCACCCATGCTATGATGGTTTTGATGATGCAGTCACCAAGTTACCATTCCTACCCATTAGTAACCCTTCACCTGTATTTCTATAAGTAATGCTAATAAATTCATTGATTCACTAAGCTGGACCTGGATGGAACTAGTTTTCTAGATGGAGTTGATCTATGGTTGGTGACCTGCCTTGCATGAATAGACATTTATTCACATTTACCAAGGAAAAGTCACAAAACAGGGGCCCATTGGGGAAGGACCAACTTAGTGTATTAAACCTCCTTTTAAAAGGAGGGGAATAATGCACATTTCCCCATCACTCAAAAATTGTAACACTAATGACTTTTCTACTTTTTGTACGTTTTAATGATATCACTTTGTATCATCACTTCAACCAACCCTCTAATAATATTAATAGGTACATTTTACAAAGAACAAACCAGAAAGTGAAGACTTTTTCAGTATTCACACACACACATATGCTAACATACACACATACACACGCCAATGATCCATAAGGTAATACGATTATGTCCATGAACAACTAAATTGACTGAAACTTACAGATGTTAAAGGATAATGTAATGGTCTGTCCTGTTTCTTTAAGAGACAAGCCACGCCCACTCCCTCCCCTGTCTGCCTAGGCAAGCTGATCTTCAGCTTCCAGCCTGAGTCCCTTCTTTTTCCATCTCTCTAGAAGAGGCAGCTTTTGTCTCTCCCTTCTCCCCTTTACCCCTTCCCCCCTCTCTCCCTCTCTCTCTGCTCTTCCCCTTTTTTCCCTTTCCTTTCATAACCCACTAAATGAATATCTAGCTTCACTCCTCATGGCGTGCCTATCCATGTCTCTGTTTCTCACCCACCACGTGGCTCCCTGCCCAAGACCAGCCGCCTTTGGAGACCTGCAGCATGATCTTGTGGCTTGTCTACCCATCTCAGTCTCTCACCCACCATGCGGCTCCATACCTAGGATGTGTTGGCCCTCGTGGCCACTTGGCAGCTTCCTACCTAGGACCTGGCTGACTTCATGGCCTGCCATGGTCTCAGGACCCACTTCCTGCACTGCTAGGGGACCTCCAGTGTGACCTGCTCATGACCTGCTGCCCACTGCAGCCACTTGGGGACCTGCAGCATTTTTCTTAAACCATAACAGATGTGCCCCCATGTTACCCAACAAACATGAAGGTCCTATGAGGGGAAAAAATCAAGTGTCATTTTAGATGCAGATACTCGGATCCATCTTGGGAATTTCCACAGGGCTCCATCTTGGAGTACATGCTGGGGGCCACCCTGGAAGCTGGTTCTGTGCCATTTTAGATGTAGATGCTGGTTGCCATTTTGGAAGCGCATACTGGGAATAATTTTATGGCAGACACTGGGAGCTATTTTGAGATCAGATGCTGGGCACCACTGTGAAAACTGATATTCCTTGACACCATGACCTTATTTAAATCCAAGTGATTGAAAACCTTGTTTGTCCTCCACAGATACCATCTAGGAGAATTTTTTAAGGATGGAAAATTGATTCCCCTCTTTTGAATGTATTCATGCTGAGCAGGCTCAACAGCTTGGAGAATGAAAAGAAAGGCTGCCTTATGCAGCCACTGGAAGCCAGCTTCCAATCCGTGGAAAAGATGTGTGTCTTCCCAACAGGACACAAAAATGGTCCAAAGATGAGGTGAAGCCATGCCCTTCTGGCCATCCTCCCCACTTCATGCAAAACTCTGAAAATGTCTCTTTCCTCATCTTGTCAAAATCCACCTGCTGCATGATGGGGAAGCTGTCAGGGTGATCTATAACCCCCAGGCAGGCCTGGAATATGAGCTAAATTGCCTGAGTCACTGGGGATGATAGAGTCATTCTGCAGGAAATTGGAAATCAATTCTTGTCATCACTGTAGAGAACTCCTTTATCAAGCAGTTCACCGTGTAAGGCAACCAAGAGAACCAGGAGGCTAATACAGAAACGGCAACCTTATTCCACCTAACTCCCTCCCCTTCTCCCGGCAACCCAGAAGCTAACGCAATTAGACCCATTAACAAATAAATCAACCAAAACTCAGAGAAGCTAAAAGGGCATGCCCAAGATCACGGAGAAAAAAAAAAGTAGAAGAATCTATAGGAAAAACAAATAAACAAGAATTGGAAACAGACAATTGTCGTTGTGCTGGTTGTTTGTTTTTTTGTCAATTTGATGCACACTAGAGTCACCAGGAAAGAGGAACCTCATTGAGGAACCAATCGTCTCCATCAGACTGGCCTGTGGGCATGTCTGTGGGATATTTTCTCAATGGCTGATTGATGTGGGAGGGCCCAGCTCACTGTGAGCAGTTGAGCCTGGGCCACTGTATAGAAAGAGTGATGTGGGAGGGTCTTCTGTTTGAGTTGATTTCATTAGTAAATGAAGAAACTGCCTGGCCCATTTGATTGGCCAGCCCTTAGGTGGGCGGAGTAGATAGAACAGAATGATGGGAAGGGAAGTTAATAAATCGCCATGCCTCGTCTCTTGGGCAGACCGCCGTGACTCTCCTCTGAGAGAGTCGCCATGAAGCCAGCCACCAGGCCAGACACAATGAAGCTCCAGCCCAAGATGGACGTAAGCTAGAATCTTCCCGGTAAGGCACCACTTTGTGGTGCTACACAGATTATTAGATATGGGTTAATCAAGATGTGAGTAAGAGGCTGAAACTAATGGGCCAGGCAGTGTTTAAAAGAATACAATTTGTGGGGCTGGAGAGATGGCTCAGAAGTTAAGAGCAGTGACTGCTCTTCCGGAGGTCCTGAGTTCGATTCCCAGCAACAATATGGTGGCTCACAACCATCTATAATGAGATCTAGTGCCCTCTTCTGGCCTGAAGGCATACATGGAGGCTGAACACTGTGTACATAATAAATAAATAAATCTTTAAAAAAAAAAAAAAAGAATACAATTTGTGTGTTGTTATTTCGAGTAAAGCTAGCCGGTGGCCGAGAGCCAGGCAGGACGAAAAGCAGGCCTGCCTGCAGCTCCTTACTACAGAATGGCGCCCAACATGGATAACTGAATCCACAGAAAGCCTGAGAAAGCTTGGGAAAGAATAGAGTAAAGCATGTTTTCTTGGTAGCAGCAATTTCTTGGGTCTGGCTCTGCTCACTAGAGGCAAGGAAGCACTCTCATCTAAGAGAGGCTTCCTGACTCAGCTTTAGCTGCAAAACCCTGCAGCTCATTAAGAGGATCTGCCACAAAACACTTAAACGGTGTTGATGAAAAGCCAACCACATGCTTTTCGGTTTTCAGCTGTAGCAGGAAAAAAGTTGTGCTGTTTTAAAATGCCGGCTTTCTGGGCCATCCTGCCAGGGCACACTCTGACTCTTTCAAGCAGGCGGTCCTGACTATGGAGCTTTTGATTGTTGTTTGACAATGTTGCAGTTTGATTGCTGGCAGGGACCCTGAATGGCCACAGAGTTGTGGTGATAAACATGGCTACAGCCCATACCTCAGACACAAGGCTGGAATCGTAGAAAGCTAAGGAATGGGCTGGATCTAGCTGTCAAAGCCACGGCTTTAATCCTACTTATATTGCTTGGTAAATTAAAGACTCGTGTGGTCAGAAAAAGAGAAATATACAGTAAAGAAAGATTCAAAGACAAAGAAAACCTTTAAATGATTTAACTGTGTTAAAAATATATGCATGCTAAAGGTTAAAGTTCTTAGGGTAAAAAAGGAAGAAAGAAAGTAGTTGGGTGTGGTAGTACACACCTTTAATCTCAACACTTGGGAGGCAGAGGTAGATTGACCTCTGTGACTTCAAGGTGTGGCAGAACACACCTTTAATCCCAATGTCTGGGAGGCAGAGACAGACAGATCTTTGTGAGTTCAAGGTGCTGTAGCATGCACCTTTAATCCCAGCACTTGGGAAGCAGAGACAGTGGATCTCTGTGAGTTCAAGGTCAGCCTGGTCTAAAGAGTTATCCCAGGACAAAGATATACAGAGAACCTATCTCAAAAAAATAAAAGTAAAAATAAACGAAATAGAGGTTAAAATAAAGCCGTACAAAGATGGAAAATACACACAAAATCTTGATGCTGTATGCTATTATGCTCTCTTTGAATTGTTTGAATGCTGAGGAAGGAGCAACAGCTGCTAAAAGATATTTGTTTACAAATGCTGCTGAACTAATCCAAGATAGATATTTTAAAAATACCTTGACTTCAGAATTTGGATCTAAGGATATGATACTTTGGAAAAGAGATTATTCTTTTGTTTTTACAGAAAATGAGATCCTATGGATTGTTTCTATCCCAATATGCTATGATAGACCACGACCTCCTGAAAGGTTGCTGTGAACACCTTCAGAAATTACTTCACCCAACTGATGACTGAGATGAACCTGGCACACAGGTTATACCATGAAAGATCTGATTAACAGCATCCCCATTCAGTAGGAAGCAGTTTGGAGAAAATAACTGTGCCTATGTTCCCAAATATTGTTTAAAAATGCTCTTTTACATTTAAAGGGGAAGATGATATAGATATTAATTAAGTTGGATTGTTGTGAATCTTGGTCACTGATATTAATTTAAGGTCAATCTTGTTATATGTATTTCTGATCTTGATTAAGGTATTGTGATTGTGTAGTTCTTTTAAGAATGTAATGTATAATTAGGAAATATAGGTTGCTAATGGATAATCATCGATAATAGTAAAGCTTGTAGTCATGTTAGATTTTCTTTTTTTTTTTTTTTTTTTTTTTGGTTTTTCGAGACAGGGTTTCTCTGTGGCTTTGGAGCCTGTCCTGGAACTAGCTCTTGTAGACCAGGCTGGTCTCGAACTCACAGAGATCCGCCTGCCTCTGCCTCCCGAGTGCTGGGATTAAAGGCGTGCGCCACCACTGCCCGGCTCATGTTAGATTTTCTAGATATACAGAGATATATTTCAGTTAGATAGGCATACCTAATGTCTTTCAAAGACTATAGAATATGGCATTTTAAATGTTTTAATAACTTAAGGCTTTTCATGACAATGAGACATGTCTGCTCCTGGCAGCACCAATCTACTTCAAGAGGAAGATGGGCATCGAAGAGGCTCCTTATGGAGTTTGATAGCCATTTGGGCAAGAAACTGCTCTTGCCTGGACTGTTGGCATAAACTGGACACAAAGAACCCACAGAAAGAGGACTGCTGAACTTGCCTAAAGGTGAGATGATCTTTTGGGGTTCCTGATTCATGAAAGAGTCTGTGAGACATTCTACAGGACACAGCATATACTGACTGAATTGCCTTTGAAATTTCCTGCTTCATGGAAATGTCTGCTCGAAACTATGGGCCTGTAGGCTGAAGATGGATGCCCCAACAGTACAAAGGAACTTTGGGTGACTGTCCAGGCAGCAAGATGTCTCTGTGATTTCTAGAGTTTTGTAAGTTGCTTACTTCTCATTTACTTAGGTAACATTATATCCTTCTGGAATCTTTGATGGAGTTGAAGAATAGATAGATATAGTTTTCCTTTGTTATGGTAAAAGATCAAATGGACATAAACATTGTAACTGTAATTCTTACTTGATAACTGTTGTTATATGTAATTTTACTATGTTAAAGTTAAAGCCTTTCTTTTTTGTTTAAACAGAAAAGGGGGAAATGATGGAGGATTCTCGTTGGCTAATAAACAAACTGCCTTGGCTTTTTGATAGAGCAGGATTTAGATAGGTGGAGTAGACAGAACAGGAAGAAGGAAGTGAGGTAGATGGCTCAGACAATTGCCCCGCCTCTCCTCTCTGGGACAGTCGCATGACTCTCCTCAGTGAGACAGATGCAATGGAGCCAGCTGCCAGATCAGACATGCTGAATCTTTCCTGGTAAGACACCACTCGTGGTGTTACATAGATTATTCTGGGTTAAAGCAAGAGATATGAGAGTTAGCCAAGAAGAGGTTAGATATAATGGGCCAAGCAGTGTTTAAAAGAATACAGTTTGTGTGTTGTTATTTCAGGGCATAAGCTAGTCAGGCAGTTGGGAGCCGGGCAGGACAAAAAGCAGGCCTGCCTGTCTGCTCCTCACTACAAAAGAGAGCTAAGCAAGCCAGGGGAAACAAGGCTGTAATCAGCACTCCTCCATGATCTCTGCTCCAGTTTCTGCCTCCAGCATCCTGCTTGAATTTCTGCCTGTGGTGATGGGCTGTAACATGGAAGTGTAAACCAAATAGACCCTGCCCAAGTTGCTTTCGGTCAGGGTCTTATCACAGCAACATAACCTGTTGTAGAAAGTTTGTTCCCGGATGCTCAGCCCCAAAATAACCACCCAGAAACTGTATTAATTAAATCACTGTTTGGCCTACTAGCTCTGGCTTCTTATTGGCTAATTCTTATGTCTTAATTTAACCCATTGCTATTAATCTGTGTATCTCCACATGGCTGCGGCTTACCTGGTAAAGTTCCATCCCGGCGTCTGTCTCTGGTGGTACTACATGGCGTCTCCTGACTCTACCTACTCTCTCTCTCTCTCTCTCTCTCTCTCTCTCTCTCTCTCCATATATATATATATATATATATATATATATATATATATATATAACCTCTTCTTGGCTAACTCTCATATCTCTTGCTTTAACCCATATCTAATAATCTATGTAACACCACAAGTGGTGTCTTACCAGGAAAGATTCAGCATGTCTGATCTGGCGGCTGGCTCCATTGCATCTGTCTCACTGAGGAGAGTCATGGCGACTGTCCCGGAGAGGAGAGGCGGGACAATTGTCTGAGCCATCTACCTCACTTCCATATATATATATATATATATATATATATATATATATGGAGAGAGAGAGAGAGAGAGAGAGAGAGAGAGAGAGAGTCTAGCTATGTTCTCTTAAGTCATTGGCCGAGAGCAGCTTCTTTATTCATTAACCAATAAAAGCAACACATATATAGAAGGACTTCCCACATCAATAACCAAACTAGAACAGCCATTTTGGAATCAAACACTGGGGCCGATTTTGAAATCAGATACTGGGAGCCATTTTGGAATCAGACACTGGGTGCTATTTTGTAATCAGATAATTAGATGCCATCTTGGAATCAGACACTGGTTGCTATCTTGGAAGCCAGTCAATATCTCGGAGACATTGACAACCAAGAAGGATTTGAAGAAAAAGCAGTAAGAGAAAAAGCCATACGCTCATGGGTGGGTGAGTGTGTCCATGTGGTTTCAGAGGTTTTAGTCCATGACCACTGATCCCTATTGATTCGAGCAACAAAAAGCATCATGGCAGGAGTGTATGGTGCTCAAAGCAGTTCACTTCATGGTGGCCAGGAAGCAAGGAGGAGAGGAAGGGGCCAGGTTCCAATATCACCCACAATAAGCTAACTTCCTTCCACGAAGCCCCACCTCTTCTAAAAACAATTTATTGTATTTTTTACTATTTACTTTATTTGGTGTGGGGAGAGAGAGAGGCCCTCATGTACTGTGGTACAGAGGTGGGGGTCAGGAGATGACGTGCAAGAGCCCATTCTCTCCTTCCACCACGTGGGCCCCAAAGATCAAACTCAGGTCTTCTAACTTCGCAAAAAAGTGAATTTACCCACTAAGCCATGTTGCCAGCCCTATGCCCTACCTCTTAAAGGTCCCATTCCATCCAAAGAGTGCCATAGGTTGGTATAACACCTTTAACACATGAGCCCTTGGAGAGCATCTGAGAGTCAAACAATAGCACTCTATAAGCTGTATATCTACTATATAGGTAATCTGGCAGTGAGGTTCTTCCTGGAGCCTGCTATATATATTCCACCAGTGCTGGGTTAGCCTAAGACAGCTAACAGTCACCACAGTCCCCTACACTGCTACTGTATCTGAAAACACAGGGACACTTTCAGATCACCCCGATCAACAATTCAAGGGGACTGGGTTTACTTTGGGTCACTGATGGATTTTATTGGTAATGGATTTTATTCTTATGTATTTAAAGACAAAGCAAGAGCTTTAGAGCTGGTGCTAGAGAGATCGCTCAGTGGTGAAAAGTGCATATATACTAGTCATACAGTGTTGGGTGGAGGCTGTTTGCTTGTTTCCTGGCTGCCCACATATGCACATCTACACATCTACACATACATACACACATCTAAACATCTACATGTATACATGTATACACATATACAGAAGGACTTCCCTCGCCAATACAGAGGACCCAAGTCCAGTTCCCAGAACCCACATTGGGAAGGCAGTTCCAGCTCTAGAGATCCAATACCCTCTTCCATCCTCTATGGGAACTCACATACACATGCACATACACACAATATATTTTTTAAATAGAGCATCCGAGTTATTATAGGCCCATACCTGTAATCAAGTACATACAAAACACCCACAGAAAGACCATGCGTTTGAAACTAGCCTAGGTTACTTTAAAAATATTAAAAAATTTCTAAATGTCTGTCAAAAAAGAATCTGGGGACTGGGAAGCTGGCTTGATGGGTAAAGTGCCTGCCACACAATTATAAAGACTTACATCTGGATTCCCAGAACGTACATAGGAAGCCTAGCATCGTGACTCTTGCCTTTAACCCAGCATGGTTGGGAGAAGGCAGAAACAGACAGAGCTTGGTAAGTTCTCTGGCTACCTTTGCCTAGTTAGTGAGCTTCAAGGTCTGTGAGAGACCCTGCCTCAAAAAAGATAAATAAGTAAAGTGGGGAGCTATGGGCCCCACTTTATATGTATGTATGTAAGTACACACATGCACAAAAGCACTCACACACGCATGTGTACTCACATGCAAATACCTCCACTGTTGTAACTTGCTGTGATCAACACCAAGGCCAGTAGCCACTTGGAGGAATAAAAGGATTTATTTCATCTTCACTTCCGGGTCACCATCCATCACTGAAGGAAGTCAGGACAGGAACCTGGAGGCAGGAGCCATGGAGGCAGACTCCTTTCCCCGTCTGGCTCGCTCATCCACTCCTGCTAAGCTAGCTTTCTCATACCGCAGAGGCTCACCTGCCTAGGAATGGGATGATTCAGGCAACAGTTGGCTGGGCTTTTCCACCACCCATCATCAATCAAGACATAGCCATAGGCCAGTTTGGCCTAAGCAATTCCTCAATTGAGGTTTCCCTCTTTCCAGGTGACTCTAGGTTGTGTCAAGTTGACAATAAAAACCAACCAACACACCCACTAATAACTACCACACATGCACACACACACACACACACACACACACATATTCTATGCCATATACACAAACACACACGTTCAAACCCTGACTCGTTTATTTAAAATGTAGTCTGCTACATAATATTAGAAAGCATTGAATTTCCCTGAACCTCATCTATCTATATTTTTTTCCACAGACATCGAAAGCAGCATCCTTCTCTGGGTAAAGGGATAAGGAACGACCTCATCAATGCCCGTGCTATGAAACATCAATTGGCATCCAGTTCTGGCATAACCACTTATTCATTAACCAGGTAGGCTGTGTCCCAAACAAGTAAAACGGCTTGCCTCAAACCAGTTCACTTGAACTATAATGGAATTAATTAACATTTATTTTAGATTTATGAAACGCTTTTCTCATTCACCCATGGTTCACTTTGGAATATGGATCTGAGAGGCCCTTCATTTTATCTTAAGGGGGAGATGTTTGGAGTGAATTAGGGTGGAGCTCACAACATCAGAGGTGGGTTACTTTGGTAAGTCCTTTTCATCCGGCCCTGAGTCGAGTTTCAGTTTGAGTCTCCGTGAGGGTGTCTGAGACGGGGTGGAGGGTTAGGGTGCCACAGCACATGTAGAAGTGAGACAACTTCCCTTCCTGCTTGCTTTTGAGGCAGAATCTCTCCTGTTTATGCTACTCCAGACCAGCTGGCCCATGCGTTTCAGAGCAAGTCCTGTCCCTGCCTCCCATCTCAGCCGAGGAGTGCTGGGGTTACAGGTGCCACCGCATCCGGCTGCTTCCCATGAGCTCCGGGGATCAAACTCAGGCCGCCCATCTTGTGTGGCTAATGCTTTTACCCACTGAACTATCTCACGGGTCATAGAATGAACACCTACCTGATCTGCAGAGACTTCGGGGTGCCCATAAACTGTGAGAATTCTTCCCTGGGGAGATGTGTGTCCTCATAAGGACACGATGACCAAAACAAATAAATAAATAAATAAATAAATAAATAAATAAATAAATCCACCAGCATTCACCCTGAGGAACCAATGGGTTTTCTGGGCTTGCTTGCAGATTATGGGGTAGGAACTGGAGGACTCCAAAGTAGCCACAATAGAAAGTATTCACCTTGCATAAGTAGCTTCATCTTTGGTTAATCTTCCCCAAACTACATATGCTAGCATCTTCTGAGACCCAAGGCTAATTAAAGTTAGAGAAGAATTACAAATAGCTG
Organism: Arvicola amphibius; assembly: GCF_903992535.2. Lineage (NCBI taxonomy): Eukaryota > Metazoa > Chordata > Mammalia > Rodentia > Cricetidae > Arvicola > Arvicola amphibius. The sequence goes on from NC_052056.1 coordinate 92,164,948, forward strand.
GAGGGGGGTCCCTGGAACCTCACGTGAAAATCCAGTAACCCTCCCCACACCCTTCTTTGGTGGTGGTGGTGGTGGTGGTGGTGGTAATGATCCCTATGAAAGGGTCCTTAAACTCACCATAGGGTCGGGACCCACAGGTTGAGAACCATTGTTCTATAGACTATCAACAGACATCAGGTGAAATCTGGGTGGCCTCTTGCAAGTAGGAACCGCTGACCCAATGAAGACGGCAGTTGTTTTTGATCCGAGAACCATGTCCTATAACACCATAGCTTACCAGTCTTGATGGTTCTAATGAGCTTCCCTGTAAGAATTATTCTAGAGAATTCTGAGCATTGCAGGCTCACCCTATCAAATGATTTCCACGGTCATGATCGCTACAGGAATAAACATGTGAAGACAAACACATCAGATGGACTTTCACACACTCATGCTGTTATCCTTAGAAGTAACGTGTACCAAAAGGCTCGTGTGCCTGGAAATATTGCTCCCCAGATGGAACCTTGAGGAGGGAGACTGTCACTGGTGGGCGTGGATCACTGAGGACAGGTCTTCAGGTTCCATATCCCTGTCCCACTTCCTGTCTGTCCCCTGCTTCTTAACTAAAGATACGTTGAAAGTTATTACTTCAAGTCCCTGACACCATGACTTCTCCATCACAATGAACTGTGCCCTCAAACTGTGAGCCACAGTGGACTTTTCTTTCTTTTCTTTAACTTTGATTTTATGTGCATGGGTGTTCTGCCACATGTATGTCTGTGCTCTACTTCTGTGTATGTGTGTCTGTGCTCCGCTTCTGTACCTAGTACCTTGGGAGGCCAGAAGAGGGTGTCAGATTCCCTGTACTAGATCTACAGATGGTTGTAAGCCACCATGTGAGTGGTGGGAATCGAACCCAGGTCTTCTGAAGGAACAGTGGGTGCTGTTAGCCAATGAGTCATCTCTCCCCCTCTTTTCTTTTCCTAAATTGTCTTATCTGGGTATTTTGTCATGGCAACAAAAATATAATTAATACAATGAATGGCAAGCCTGTTATCTTTCTAAAATCTCTCCCTCTCTGTCTCTCTCTCTCTCTCTCTCGTGTGTGTGTGTGTGTGTGTGCATGCGCATGCGCGCATGCGTGTGCATACACATGACCACATATGTGAGTGAGAGCATGGACATAGCATGGCACACATGTGTAGGTCAGAGGACAAACTTGGGTGTTGGTCTTCACCCTCTACCTCGTTTGAGACACGGTCTCTTGTTCACTGCTGTATACACCACGTTAGCTTTCCCATAAGCCTGAAAGGATTCCCATCTCCAGCTCCCATTCCCCATAGAAGCACAGGGATTACAGACACGCGCCATTACTCCTGGCTTTATATGAGGCCTGGGTCTCTGAGGTCCTCACACTTGTGCGGTAGATAGATGCTTTATCCACTGACCCATTTTCTCAACCCTGGTGACTGAGCATCTCTGAATCACTCAAACCCCAAGTCGACCCAGCAACGGAGCACAGGCACCAGCTCTCTCTGGATGGCCGCTCTCCCTGCTTCCAGCGTAATTACCTCCAGCATCCTCCCTCAACAGGCCGGCCCCTCGGCGGCGGCGGCGCCACTGCTGGCTTGGACTTTTTTAAAAAACAGAAGATATGTTTTCAAAGCCCCCTCCTCCAGATGAAAAGGAATCTGGTTGGAAAGTCTGCCCCGCAGATGGCCAGGGTCAGATGCAAAACAGCCTGGGTTCTGCATTTGACGGCCAGCAAGGAAGAAAAACAAAGCTCTCTGACAGGGCCTGCTTGCCTTCCACGCATTCCTTTGTGCCAAAATTCAAGATGTGTGTGAGGCCGCCTTTCAATAACGTTCAGCGTGTTATGCTCCGAAATCTTTGAAGTCTCTCTGATGGCAAAAAGGTTTTCTTAAGTTATTGGCCTATTTTATTTTTTTTTTCTAAAGCAAACTATAAGAGCCTTACGAGCTTCAGTTTCGCAGCTCATAAATATTTGCGCAGAAGCGGTAGCTAGACCTTCAGGGCTTTGCTCTGTTTGGAAGAAAAAAAAAATCAAAGCGGAGAGCCAGGTGGGCGTCGCAGCCTCCATGGCCCCTTTTGTCAAACTGAGGACAAAGCCACTCTTCCAGTGACCGAGAAGCCTGATTCATCAGAGAACCAAGAGGGAATGGAAAACTTAGCTGATCTCTCCAGCACCTGGCTCTACTCAAAGCACTGACCTGCATTCAAAGGCATTGACAATCCTTCTCACATACTTCATCTGACCTAGAACCTAGTGGGGGTGAGTGGGGGTGGGATGGGGGACAGTGGGTAGGTGTGGGAGTGTCTATGTGAATGTCAAAGTTCAACAACATGCATGTGTTCTTATGGAGACCCAAGCCCGACGGCCCAGTGTCTAACTCACTCCCCTGTGGTGGAATATTCCTTTACACTGTGTGAAAATGGGTCACTGTGATTGGCTTAATAAAGAGCTGAATGGCCATTAGCTAGGCAGGAAGAGGTTAGGCCAGACTTCTGGGGCCGGAGAGCTCTGGGAAGAAGAAAGGAGCCAGCCAGACATGGAGGAAACAGGATGGACAGTACACACTCAGCTAACTGAGCCACAAGAAAGAACATAGATTTCAAAATCTGGCTTAATTTAAGTTATAAGAACTAATTAAGAACAAGCTGAAGCTAAGACCAAGCTTTCATAATTAATAATAAGTCTCCGTGCCATTTATTTGTGAGCTGGTGGTTCTGATGAGAAAATCTGTCTGCTCTCTCCACCCTCTCTTTTGAAATAGATTTTTATCACTGAATCTGAAACTCATCTATTCAACTAGGCTGGCTGACCTGCAAGCCCTGGGGGTCATCCTATCTCCTCTCCCCTCCTCCCGCCCCACAAACTCTGGGATTACAGACGTGTGCAACCATACCTGCCTTTGACCCAGGGGCTGGGGATCTGAACTCAGCCCTCATGCTTGAACAGTGAACAACTGAGCCATCTCCCCGGGATCTTACCATGTACCTTTTCCAGAAAACTCTGAGCTCTCTATGGCCTGTTGCACCCATCCAGAATGGTCTGACTGTCCCCGCTCCTTTTCCTCTCGAGGCTCATGAACTAATGCATCTGCCTGGTTTTCCTAGTTGAGGGACACACCTTCAAGGTCTTCTTTCTCTGCCATTAAATTTGATGAGAGAATCAGACAGACCAGAGTTCAAATCCCCCCTCTGTTATTTAATCAGTGCTGATACCTTTTGGAAGAGAAAACAATGAGAATTAAAATAAAAAGGGGACACATATGAAACTCCATGTAGGGCACATAAAAGGCATTTCAGTTGTCACCAAAAGGTGTTCAACCTGCAGTCCATTGGACACATGTGGCCCAGAATATATAGAAATGTGTCCCCACCAAAAATTATATGCTTACTTAAGACATGATTGTGCGTGTGTGTATGTGTGTGATTTATTTTTTAACGCCATTACACAGTTTTCAAGTGTGAACTTCGTAGATGAGAGTGTGGTAGAGAGAAGCGGAAAGGCTGGCCATACCAGCACGCACTTCAACTCACACAGCTGGAAAAGGGCTCAAGGTGCATTTACTGAAGGATTGTTCCTTCTGTGTCCATGCTTACATATAACCCTGACCCTGACCTACCTCTGTCTGTGTGTGTGTGTGTGTGTGTGTGTGTGTGTGTGTGTGTGTGTGTGTGTACATGCACAAACACAGATTTGGAGATTGGTACCCTAGGCATTATGCCTAAATATGTTCCATGTTGCTCATGCCAACCCCAGGCCCCTCATTGGGGGATTCTAGGCAGGGGCTCTACCACTGAGCCACACCCTACCCCCTCACTGGGGAATTCTAGGCAGGGGCTCTACCACTGAGCCACACCCCAGCCCCTCACTGGGGGATTCTAGGCAGGTGCTCTACCACTGAGCCACACCCCAGCCCCTCACTGGGGGATTCTAGGCAGGGGCTCTACCACTGAGCCACACCTCAGCCCCTCACTGGGGGATTCTAGGCAGGGGCTCTACCACTGAGTCACACCTCAGCCCCTCACTGGGGGATTCTAGGCAGGTGCTCTACCACTGAGTCACACCTCAGCCCCTCACTGGAGGATTCTAGGCAGGGGCTCTACCACTGAGCCATGTCCCCACCTGTCATTGGCAGGTTCCAGGCAAGTGTTCAACCACTGAACTATCCTGCCAGCCTTTCCTTTTATTTTTAACTTTGGGACAGGGTCTTATAGCCAAAATTCACTTTGTAACCCAGCAAACCCTGAGCTTATGCTCCCCCTGACTCAGCCTCCAGAGCAGATGGCACGAGGAGGCCAGTTCCATCACACCCAGATTCCCTTGTCTCTTTGTGACAGAGCCTGACAAGGAGAGAGGATCCTGTGCTTTCTTTCCCGGTCTTCACCCTTGACGTTCTCCCATGGGCTGTGAGCATCACTTCCTAGCGAGGACAGTTTAGTTGGACCAGACACAGAATGAGCACCATGCTGGTGAGAAGGGAGGAAGAAGGAAGAAAGAGCTAGAGAGATGGCTGAGAAGTTAAATAAAAGAAGCTGCTACTCCTGCAGAGAACCTGAATTTGGTTCCCAGCACCCATGCAGGGCAGCTCACAAACCCCCTGTACCTTTGCTCCAGGGAATCCAATGTCCTCTTCTGACCTCTGGGGGCATCTGCACACATGTCACATACTGCACACATACTCACACACATTGCACAATACATACACACACACACACACACACACACACACACAAAGGTGGACTGAAAATAAAGGTTCACCAGTCAAGAGCATTCTTCCAGAGGACCTGGGTTCTGTTCCCAGCATCTACACCATGGCTAACAATTGTCTATAATTCCAGTTTCAGAGGATCCAATGCCCTCTTCTGTTCTCTGCAGACAATGCACACACGTGATGCACAGATACACATGTTGGTGAAATATCCATACACATAAAATAAAAATCTCAAAAAGTGAAAGAAAGGAAGGAAGGGAGGGAGGGAGGGAGGGAGGGAGGAAGGAAGGAAGGAAGGAAGGAAGGAAGGAAGGAAGAAAAGCAAGCAAAGAAAGAAAGATTAAGCAAGGGATCTATCTGATGGGGGCGATTTTTCAATTAAAATTCTAGGTTTGTGTCAACTTGACCAAAGCCTAAGCAGGAAGTCATCATGAAAGCTATTTTGAATACTAATAATAGTAAATTAAAAATATAACTAGGGGCTGAGAACCATGAGGACTTGGAGACCTGAGTTCAAATTCCAAACACATCAAAAGCTGGATATTGAAGACAGTCGCTTAAAAGAAATCCCACACTAGCTCAGAATTGAGAAATAGATGATTATTTATTTAGGAGTAAACTCACAAATCAGAACCCTCTGCTGGAACGGAGATCAGAAACCGAAATCTGCAGCCCGAACGGAGGGAGAGGCCAGAAAAGAGGGCGGACACAGGCTCTGCATCAGCATACATGGTATAGGAGGCCATGCCCCAGTGAGCGGGTTACCATTAGCCCAATATGACTGCAAATGCCTGTAAGCCAGCATAGAGGGGCAGAGACAGGGGCATCTTGAGAGCTCAATGGCCATACACCTTACAAAACTGAGGGACTTCCAGTTCAGTGGGAGACCCTGCCGTAAGGAAATAAGATGAAGAGCAATAGAGGAAGACACACAAAGTTTTGCTCTGCTCTCTCCTGCACACCACACACAAACACACACACATATACACACACAGGGGAGGGCTAGAAAGATGTCTCCATGTTTATCTTAAGCACTTGTTACTCTTCCAGAGAACCCAGGCTCAATTCCCAGCACCGACATGGTGGCTCACAACCGCCTATTACTCCCATTCCAGAGAATCCTGTGCCCTCTTCCAGCTCCCGCAGGCACCAGGCACACACCTGGTGAATAGACATACATGCAGGCAAAACGCCAAACACATAAAATAAATTAATTTTTAAAGTATGTGTATGCCTGTGTATGTGTGTTATATGCATGTGTGCTTAGACAGCAGAGGAGATTAGGTTTCTGCTCAATCCATCTCCAAGTTATTCCCTTGAAAGACAGCCTCTTGTTGAAACTGGAGCTAGATTGGCAGCCAACAAGCCCTACTGATTATTTCTTCATCACAACCTCTTCCTGACAACCCTGGTATTGCAGGCACATTGCTAGGCACACCTAGCTTTTCACATAGGTGCTGGAGATTAGAATTCAGATCCTCATTCTTACACAAGTTGTCTTTCCCTCGGAACCATCTCTCCAGCTCCTGTTTCAGATTTTTTTTTACTACGTCTTGGAAGGTTTTCACTGACAGGTAGAGGTTACAGTCTCCCCACAGCCTGGCAGCTTATCTCAATAGCTCTGCGACACCGGTTCCAGTCCTCCAACAGAACTTCCTGCCTCTACCTGCCCTTATCGGGAGAATGCCCCGGGGCCTAGAGGACCGACCTTATCTAAACTCTAAATGTTGTCTCTAACCAGAGGCCTGCTTCATCTTTAGTTTAATCCTTGGCACAGATTTCTGATAAGAAGACTCATGCTAGGAGCTCTGTTATAGGACTCTACTGTCACATACAAAGCCTTGTGAGAGCAGCGTGCCATTTAATGCAAATTAGGGTTTGTCCCCAGGCTCCCCAATCCTATATATTCCTTATACTCTGGAATAAAGTTGAGCTGATTCACCGAAGTCTGTTTCCCCAATGGCTGTCTCCATTCGTGTTCGCGGGCTGCATAGAAAGCTTTCCGTCACTGCTTCTGCCTCTTTGCCCTCTGGGACAGATGGCCAACAGGTTGAGAGGGAAAAGAGGACACCCACAGTTACCTTTTTTTTTTTTTGGTTTTTCGAGACAGAGTTTCTCTGTGGCTTTGGAGCCTGTCCTGGAACTAGCTTTTGTAGACCAGGCTGGCCTCGAACTCACAGAGATCCGTCTGCCTCTGCCTCCCGAGTGCTGGGATTAAAGGTGTGCACCACCACTGCCTGGCTCCCCACAGTTACCTTTATCCATCCAGTTGTGTGACTGTGTATACACATGTGTGCATTCATGTATATATGTGTGCTGTAAGCTGGGAACCACGTGTTCAACCACATAAACCACTAAGTGACAACTTCCCCATTCAAAACACAATGGAAAGACTCAAGAGAGCAAACAGAGGTACCTTCTTTGGGGGTGGGGAAGAACGGGGTATCGGCATCCTGTCTTATTCCTGAGAAGGATCCCTCCCTCCAATCTGCATGCAGTACTTACAAAAGCAAGTCCAGTGCCCGCCTTTTCTCCCCAGCTCTTGCATACAGAGGAGTAGAAGAGACATATATGCAGATATTCAGCTTCAGAGCTGGGGGAGAAGTAGGACCTATCAGAGTTGCCTTATTTTGGCTGAGGCTCAATTCTCCCCAGCTGTCAACTGGGAACACAAATCAGGTGGTCCCCAAGGTCCTTCTCATCTAGACATCTTTGTTTCTATGACTTTCTGGACACCAGCCTTAATTGTTGTCTGGTTTACTTTGGCCACAAGCAACACTCCTTCCAGACTGCCCGCTGTATTGCAGTTTTCTCAGAGTGGAAACTGCTTTCAGTTTCCTTCTTTCCAGGAAGAAGTAGGGAGGCTCATAAGACTCAGGAAGTAAACAACACAAAAGTCTCCAGAAGTACCTGAAATTAGTAAGATCCACACGGCTGGCCCCTCCCCAAGTTGTTAGGAGAGGCGCTACAAGGTTTACAGCCTGGTCTCACTTCTGGTCCATTGTCTCTACTTTCTGATCTGCAGATGATAAAAGAAGCAGCAGCAGCCTAAATCCAGCCACCTCCAGTCAGCTACTGTACTTTCTCTATGATGGAATGATGTCACCTGAAACTCTGAGCCAAAATCAAACTTTTTTCTCTTTAGTTACTCCTCTCAGGTATTTTGTCTCAGCAATGAGAAAATCCGGCACAGATTCCAAGTCCATGTTCCTTTCTGCCAATATATAAACTAAACAAAACTCCTGGCAGGTGTAACTCAATGGTAAGGTATTTACCTAAAATTCACTAATGACTGTCTTGTGGTGTGGCTCAGCTGTAGAGCACCTGCCTAGAATCTCCCAGTGAGGGGCAGAGGGTGTGGCTCAGTGATAGAGCCCCTGCCTAGAATCCCCAGTGAGGGGCAGGGGTGTGGCTCAGCTATAGAGCCCCTGCCTAGAATCCCCCAGTGAGGGGCTGGGGTGTGGCTCAGTGGTAGAGCACCTGTCTAAAATCCCTCAGTGAGGGGCTGGGGTGTGGCTTAGTAACAAAGCCCTTGCCTAATTTGTACAAGGCTCTATGTTCCATTCCCAGCACTAGAAGAAAAAGAAGATAAGAAAAAGATGCAAAAGGGGTTCATCCCTAGGTATGCCCTCTTTGGAAAATAATGTCGGCCTTCATCGTATTCTCTTTAAAAACCTTTGAGGAGTTGGCCCATAACAGCTGTCACAGGGTTCTGGGTGACCTAAACTGATGCCCTCACATACCCCTGTCTAGCTGGAAGATGGAACAAGCCACTAAATCCTTGTAATTCAAGGGAGGCTGTGATAGAGATAAATTGCTGAAGAGGGATAAATACGGATCTGAGGGGCTTAAGAGGCACAGATCTGAACAGATGGATGGAGAGGTGATGTGGGGAAGGCACGCTGGGTAGCTCTTGATGCTGCCGTGGGAGCAGTCAGGAGGATGAGCACTGGAGAGACATGAAAGCAGACATGTGAAATTCTTGCTTTGTTTTATGATCTGTTGTTGAGACCTATCGTTATGTAGGTCACAGTGGCCTGGAATTTGCCATCCTCTTTGCCTCTACTTCCCAACCTACAGAGATTATAGGCATGTACCATCCCAACCGTAGGCATGTACCATCACACCCATAGGCATGCACCGTCACACCCATAGGCATGCACCATCCCAACCGTAGGCATGTACCATCACACCCGTAGGCATGTACCATCACATCCAGCTAGTCCTTCTGTTTGTCATCACTATGACTGTTGTTGTTGTTGTTTTCTTTTTCCTTCTTATATGTATATAGGGTGTGTATACATGTTCATATGTGTGAGAGCTCACACATGTGTGCATGTGGAGACCCAAGACTGATATCTGAAATATTTCTCAACCCTTCTTTCACCTTATTCTTCTTGAGACCCAGAGCTCACTGCTGTAGCTGGTTTCCTCTGTAGCCAGTTTGCTTCCTGGCTCCTCTGTCTCTAGATTCAAAAGCTGAGATTAGAGACAAGCTGTAGTTACAGGCAGACTGCCACACTCACCTGTCATCTAGTGGGTCCTCAGGATCCAAACTCTGGCCCTCTGGCTTGCGTGACAAACATTTTAACCCCTGAGCCATCTCCCCAGCCCTATTTTTGACATTTGGAAAATGTACTTATTAGGTCTCATGAAGTAGAGGCTAGCCTCGAACTCTAGAAGTAGCGGAGAATAACCTTGAACTTCTGAACCTCTTCCTTCCACCTCCCAAGTGCTGGGTTATAGGTGTGTGCCACCACATCCGGTTTAAACAGTGCTGGAGATGGAGCCCAGAGCTTCCTATGAGGCCAGAAAACATTACCAACTAAGCAACATCCTTAACCGTATTGTTTCTGGGGGAGGGGTGCGGAGGAGGGTGCTTCTTAGGACTGAAACTCAGTGATGGAGAGCTTACCTAACACACATGAGGTCCTGGCTTCAATTCTCAGCACAGGGAGAACTTTCTCCCCGAAATCCAAAATTCATTTATCCATCCAATCGATTATTCATTGACTCAAGAGCAATTTAAAGGCATGCAATGCTCTCCTGGTGTTCTGAAAACCAACAAAAAACAAACAGGAAATGCTCCTGGCCTGGCCTTCACCGGTAGATGGGTAAAGCCCACGATTTAAATTAGTGACCCAAAGCAGGTACTAAAAGAAGATGCAGGACAGTCTCACGCAGTCAGCACAGGGCTCCCTACTGCCTTCATCTCTCGAAAACCCCCAACACAGTGGCAGAGTGGCAGGCTCAAAAATCCCTGGCTATTGGAGCCCTTGGCAGTTCCTAGGAAAGGGCCCCCTGCGGTTTGCTTTCTCCTTCCTCCCCCCACTAGCCCCTGTTCCTCTGGTCTGGCCTCCCAGGGTTAAGATCCCTGCCGCCCCAGCCCCTGCTTCCCCACCACTCAGGGGTTAACGCTTTTGAATGCTCCCTGCAGGGTTCGAAGTGCAGCTGTTACTGCCATTTGGACATTTTCTTTCTCCAAAACCTCAGCTGCCTCTTGGAAACAACCACAGTGCCATCTACTGGTAAAAGGTGCGTATTGTAGGGGATACACTGAGACTTGGGGTTATTGGTTTCTTTCCAGCCAATAATTGCTGCCCTTGAGTGTGGTGGTCTGGCTACCTACATGAGCACCAGGAGTAGTGTTGAGTGGTCCTGATTCCTACATGGGAATTCTCAGAACCCCCGAGATGCCATCAGGAACCTGGAATCTCAAAAGAAAAAGGAATGAAGGCTGCTTAAGGCCTAGGATAAGAGAATTAAGTTCTGTAGACTTCCTTTTCAACAGAGAATTCGCCCTCTGGTAAGGCAGTGGGTTGAAATTTCTCTAAGCCAAGAGCAGACAGGAAAGGTCTGGGCTAGGGTAGGGGTCGACCTCTGGGCTAGGAGTGGAGCTCTGGGCAGAGATGGAAGACTAAGCCCGGAGAGGAGCACTACGCTGGGGGTGGAGCACCACGCTGGGGGTGGAGCACCACGCTGGGGGTGGAGCTCTACGCTGGGGGTGGAGCTCTAAACTGGGGGTGGAACACCAAGATGGGGGTGGAGCACTAGGCTGGGGTGGAACACGAGGCTGGTGGTGAAGCTGTGGACCCAGGTGGAGGACTAGGCTGGGGGTGGAGTACTTGGCTAGGGGTGGAGCTCTGGTCCTGAGGGTGTGACTCTGGGCTCTTGCAGAGATTAAAGGTGTTAGAGTCCTTGACTAGCATACTAGCTTGTCTGTGGCCCTGGGTTCCATCCCAGGACTGCAGATATAAAATGAAGCAAGCAGCAGAGGAACAAGCCCCGGGAGAGTGCAGCGAGGCTAATGCAAGGGTCCTGACAGGAAGGTGAGGGCAAGGCCAGGTGGCGGCTCTTTCAGATGGCGATGCGCTGCCCAGTAGCCTGTAGCCTGTAGCCACGCACTGATATCCTGACTGCGATGTGCCGAGCAGATGGAGCGACTGAGACACCCTCCAAGATCCTCAGACAGAGGCCCAGCAAGTTCAACCTTTGCTTAAAGAAACCAGAAGGACTGTGGAAGGAACAGGTTTAGGAATGAGGACAGAAAGTCAGGTTGAGGTGTTAAACTGCAGCAGAGGTACCGGGGCGGCGGCTGAGTAGGCCAAGTGCTTGCCACACAAGCATGAGGGCTGAGTCAGTTCCCAGAACACATGTAAAAACAAATGGGCATGGTAGCAGGCCCTAATAATTTGCATGCTCAAGAAGCAGAGACAGGCAGATCTTTGGGGCTTGATGGCCAGTCATCCCAGCCTGCTTGGGGAACTCCAGGCCAAATAGAGACCCTGTCTCAAAAAACAAGGTGGATAGCACCTGAGGAAAGACAGTCAGAATTAGCCTCTGACTTCTACGTGCACACTGGCACACACATGAACATGTGCATATGTGCATGTACACACACACACACAATCCACAACCGCTGACATCTTAACTCTCCTGCGCCCGTGGGATTAGGTTACCACCCCTCCATTCAGACCTTCAAAAAGCACTAACCAGGCGTACACAATCCTGAAGCATCTCAGAGAGGAGGCTGCAACCTCTGAAGGAAGCAGCGCCTCCTGCAAGGGCTGCAGTTCGGATGGAGGAGGTATGCGACCTCAGCAGGTTCAAGAGTAACCGCAGAGGAAGCTGGCAGGGCATTGCACAACCCTTCCTGGGGAGACATGCAAGGGAGGGGGTACCTTCAGGAGCAGGGATGGCCTAGTGATGGCCACATACATCACCTGAAAGCACACCCAGGCATGGCGAGGGTTACAGTGGTAATCTCTGGAGGCCGAGAGAGTACGGGAATGCAGATGGACAGAAAGAAGAATTTCAGATATTCAAGGCCACAGACATGACTGTAGTTCACGATAGGCTGGGATAGACTTTGTGAAGATCAAGAAGACAGAAATTCGAAGGTTCCAGCAATGCAGAGAAGAAAAGGAAGTGAGGCATGATGGTGCACACCTGTAACCCCAGCCCTTGAGAGGCTGAGATGGGAGCCTCAAGAGTTCAAAGCCAGCCTGGATTACACAGCAAGTGTGAAGCCATCTTGGGCTATATGAGATCCTGTGTCAAAAAAAAAAAAATAGAGCAGCAAAACATCAAGGGAGGGAGAGGGAAGAAAGGAAGGAAGGGGAGAAAGGAAGAGAATAAACGAGACAGTAAAAGAAAGGAAGGGGGCTAGGTGAATGTCTCTAGTCCCAGCACTTGAGAGACTGAGCCAGAAGGACCGTGAGTTTGAGGCTAGCCTGGGCTTCATAAGGAGATCCTGTCTAGAAACAGATGGGACGGCAGAGGCGACGCAAAGGATAAAGCACTTGCCATGAAAACATGAGAACCGTAGCTTGGACCCCCAGCACCCATGCAAATATCAGGTGGGTGTAGCATCTTACCTGTGGTCTCAGTGCAGAGGAGGCAGAGACAGGGGATCCTTGGGGCAAATTGGAAAATTAAACAAGTCAAATCTGTGAGCTTTGGATTCATACGGGAAACCCTGCCTTAATATTAAAATGGGGAACAATCCAGAAAAATGCCTAATGTCAACCTCTGGCATGCATGTGTGCGCACACACATGGGCAGAGGGGTTAGGAGAGAGAGAGGGGAGAGAGAGAGAGAGAGAGAGAGAGAGAGAGAGAGAGAGAGAGAGAGAGAGAGAGAGAGAGAGAGAGAGAGAGGAGAAATCTGTGTGCATGTGTTGAAACAACACAATATTCCACTAATAGGACCAATCCTTACATGTTAATCAAAGAAAATAAAATAACACGAAATCTTTCCACTTACGCTACGCCTGTCTGGAAGCCGACTGTCTGCATATTTTCTTGATTTTCCTCTTGATCTCCTCCTCCTCTCCAGGCTACCACTAATAAATCACAGCATTCGGTGCTGTTTTTAATAAATAGAAAGATCGCAGCACGATGGCGGCGCGGCGGAGTTCGGCGTTTGTTTGATGGAGGTAACACTTCCACAACAAGATGCATTTCTGTTCCTGCGGTCATGATTAAAAACAGAAGTCGAGCTGCATGTTGATGGAATCAAATGATAGCAGGCACACTTTGTGAATTCTAAAAACAAAAGGAACAGGCTGAGGGGACAGCTCGGTAGTAGAGCACCTGCCTAGAATCGCCAGCCAAAGGGCTGAGGACCTCGCTCAGTTAAGAATGTCTGCATGCAATCCCCCAGTGAGGGGCTGGGGATGTGGTTCAGTGGTTAGAGCCCTAACCTAGAATCTCCCAGTGAGGGGATGGGGATATGGTACAGTGGCTGGAGCCCTAACCTAGAATCCTCCAGTGAGGAGCTAGGGATACGGTTCAGTGGTTGGAGCCCTAACCTAGAATCCCCCAGTGAGGGGCTGGGAATGTGGTTCAGTGGTTGGAGCCCTAACCTAGAATCCCCCAGTGAGAAGCTAGGGATACGGTTCAGTGGTTGGAGCCCTAACCTAGAATCCCCCAGTGAGGAGCTACCGGCATGGCTTGGTGATCGAACTCCTATCTAGAATCCCCCTGTGGGAGACTAAGGGCAGGACTCCGTTGTAAAGCACTTGACTAGAATCCCCCAGTGAGGTCTTAGGGGTGTGGCTCATTGGTGGAGCATATGACCTAATTCAGCCGTGATTCTCAGCCTTCCTAATGCTATAATACAGCTCCTTATGTCGTGCTGACCCAACCATAAAATTATTTTTGCTACTATTATAAATCACAATGTAAATATCTGTGTTTTCCAATGGTCTTAGGCGACCCTTGTAAAAGGGTCCACAACTCACAGGTTGGGAACCGATTATTTAGAGACTTAATCCAGCCCCTTGAGAAAGACACATTCTTGAGAGCAATGCCCTGATGACATTATAAATCCTCAGTGCCCGCTCCTTCTGGTATGGTTGTGTTGAGGAATCAAAGCCTTAACATGAGTTTGGGGACAGACAGCCTTCCCTGAGATCTCTAGGCATTTTAGCTTAAAGACAAAAACCAAAACAGCTGAACATTGCTGTGTGTGCTTGGAATCTCAGTGTTCACATGATAAAGGATATTGAGGATGAAAAATTGACTGCACAGCAAGCTTGAAAACAGTGTGTGGCTTTTTACACACCAGAAGCAGACTGATTATCCCAGAATCTGGACATGATTGTTGTAGACCGATTTGCACTTGACTGAGACTAAAGTCAGCCTACTTTTCTCTACCCCAGCCCAGACTAAGCTGCAAATCTCACTTTGACATCCCACACACCATTAGAGACAGTGTCTCACGTATCCCAGGCTAGCCTCAAACTCTATATGAAGCTGAGGAGGAATTTGACATCCCAGTCCTCCTGCTTATACACACAGAGAAGTGCTGGGAACACAGATGTGTGCCACCACATCTGGTTTATGCAGTGTTGGGATGGAACCCAGGGAAGCTTCTACCAAGTAAGCCATACACTCCAGATCCTTCCATGAGGTTCAGTAACGGGGAGGGGCTCATGGCACAGTCCCAGTTAAAGCTTGCCTGGCCCTCAGATCAGAAAACCTTGACCTGGGTAAAGCAAGCCACAAGGGTTGTCACTGGTCAATGAGTGAACATACCCCTCCATCTTTGCTTGGGGCTGGGAGCCAGTACACTTCAGGAAAGATAAGTCAATCAGAATCCAGGCTGCACAGACAGGCACAATGTGGGAGCAGAAAGACTTGGCCAGCGCATTTTCAGGTGTAATTCAAACACCTTGTCCGTTTGGAACTATCAGGGTTTACTGTAACCAGATAACTTCATCCTGCTTGCTGAGTGACCTGTGATGATAGCATTGGGGCAACCAAGTCTGCTTAGGCCACTTGCAACTCACAGGGCAGGCCCATCCCTGGAGGAGGAGTTTCAGATATCTGCCGAGAAAGCCGGTATAAGACTTCCAGAAATCCCAGATGCAGATGCTAAGGTGTGGTCATATATCTTCCTATTCAGTTGATAAAGGAAAGTTAGAAAGAATCAGCATAGGGCTGAGAATAGTTCAGCAGGTAAAGAGCTTGCTGCACAAGCCAGCTTGGCACCCCCTGCTCCTTGTTCAGATCCCCAAAATCTAGATAAAAGCCAGGCATAGCACTACACCCTTCCTGACTGTCCTGGAACTCACTCTGTAGACCAGGCTGGACTCGAACTCACAGAGACTCACCTGCCTCTGTCTTCCAAGTGCTGGGATTAAAGGTGTGCACCACCACTGCCCGGCAGCAGTCCACCCATCTATAATCCCAGTGCTTTTCAGTCTAGATGGGAGACCTGAGTAGGAGAGGGTTGAAGACTCTTGGGCCAGCTAGTCTGGCAGTAAACACTAAAAAGACCCTGTCTCAAACAGCTGGAAGGAAAGGATGAACACTGGGAGCAGGGTGTCCTCTGACTTCTACATACATACTGGGCTTGTACTCACTTGCTCTCACACACGTGACCATACACATGTCATACACACAAAAATAATGGGGAGGGGGGACTAGACAGAACTATACTTTTATCTTCAATGAGAACTTGGTCTCAAGTAACCATACCCTTAACCATGTCCAGATCTTTGAACCCTCAAGCAATCCAAGTAATGTTTCTTTAAGCATGCTCAAAAAACCTGAGGCCATGCCCTGCTGTGGCAGGGGCCATGTTGGTATCTGTGGCCCATGTCGCCACAGAAGGCCATGAGGATGTCCGTGGTCCACGCTGACACCTGAAGCCATGCTGATGTCCATGAACCATGTTGCTGACAGACACCATGTTGATGCCCATGGCTTGTGCACCACTGAGGGCCATGATAGTGTCTGTGGTCCATGCTGTGGCCAAAGGCCATGTAGATGTCTATGCTCTGTGCTCCCACTGGAGTCCATGTTGACATCTGTAGTCCATGTTACCACCAAAAGCTATGTTGATGTCCATTGCTCATGTTACTGTCAAAGGCCATGGGAATGCATTGGGTCTGTGCGGCCACCTAAAGCCATGGTGATGTCCGTAGTCCATCTCACCATGAACCACGTTAGAGTCTGTGGTTTGTGTTGCTATGCTGATATCCGTGGCCCATACCGCCACCAAGGGTCATGTTGGTCTCTATATTCTGACTTCAGTTGGGCAAAGTGTGGGCTTATATGGCCGGTGTTACCACTGCAGGCCAAGTAGATTTCCAGGGTCTGTAAGACCCCCTGAATCCATGTTGATGTCCATGATCAGTGCCACCACTGAGGGCCATGATGTGTCTAGGACCTGAGCTGTGGCCGAGGGCCATATGATGTCCGTGGTCCATATGATGTCCATGGTCCATGTTACCACAGAAGGCTGTGGGTTTTTCCATGATCAGTGCTCCTGCTACACAGCTGAGAACGATTGGCATAGAAGGCTTTAGTGGCAGCCTCTCACCGTCCCCACCAGAAGGAAAACCGTCTAGACAGGAAGCCACTGGGATAGGAATGCTGAGGTGTCTGGTGGGCAGGGGTGGGGGTGGGGAGGGACTCGCTTTTCTTTAAGGGGCTGCCCACTGGGAGTTTGACCAAGCACCAGGGGGTATCTGGGCAACACAAATTGAACTTAGTTTTTTTTTTCTTGTTCTTTTTCTTTCCTCCTTCCTTCTTTTGTTTTGGGGAGGTCTTCAGGGTGGGGGACAGACCTGGGAGGACTGAGACGTGAATGTGATGGGGGTGCATTATGTGAAATTTCCAAATAATTCATAAAAATATTGTGTTTAATTTTAAAAAAGAGGGCTGGAGAGATGGCTCAGCAATTGGGAGCGCTGGCTGTCCTTACGGTGGACCCCGGGTTTGAGTCCCAGCACCCCACATGACCACTCATGGTTGTCTGGGACTCCGATTCCAGGGGCTCCAATACCCTCACATAGACATGCATGCAGGCAAAATACCAATGCGCATAAAATAAAAATAAATTTTAAAAAAGCTCAGAAAAGTTGGAGCCCATGAAATAGCCCACTGTGTAAAGGTACTTGCTGTCAATCCTGATGGCCTGAGTTTGATCCCACAGACCCATCTGATGGGCGGAGAAAACCGACTCCTCCTAGGTGTCTCTGAGCGCCACACAAATGCTGTGGCATGCCCATGTATACATACACACATAAACACACACAAATAAACAAAAATAAGTGTAATAAAAAGAAGAAATGCTTAGAAGGCAGAGGGAAACAGAAAGGAGGGAGGGGAGTATGGGCCGGGATAACATGGCTGAAGTTTGATATTGAGTGAAAATGTCCTTATGAAGCTCAGGGCTGGCACAGAAATGTGTGGCATTAAAAAGAGTCAAGAGAAAAAGGAGGAGAGGGAGGAGGAAAAAGAGTCGGCAGTGAATCAATGAGTGGTCAACTTTGTCCTACCATGATGGGGCAAGGTCATTATGTACTGAATATTCGTGTCCCCACTCAGATTCACATGTTGACTTTCTAATCCCCAATATGCTGTTTTTAGGAGGTGGACCCTTTGAGAGGTCATGAGGTCATGAGGGTGGAGTTCTCACAAATGGCGTTAGTCCTCGTGTGGAGACCCTAGCAAGCTCCCTGTTCTCTGTCATAGGAGGACAGAACGGCACATCCCTTTATGAACCAGGAACTGGAAACTCACCAGACATGGCCTCTACCAACACACTGAGTTTCCCAACCTCTAGAACTTCAAGGATACCTGTTTGCTGTTTAAATCTACCATCGTATAGCATTTTTGTTATAGTAACCCAAATAGAGGAGGGGTGAGCTATGTAGTAAAATTAAGAGGAGAAAATCCAGGGTAAAACCAGGTTTCTAGCTTTATTATCCAAGCTGAAAATGTCACTGAAATCACAGTGGCCTACCCCTGTTGGATTCCTCACCTAAACCCTGCAAGGTCATAAGCCAGTGTACCTAGGGAAAATCCACTTCACAAATCCCTATACAGAAAGTGGTTTCCTCATTCATATCAGTGTGGCTCAGTACCTAACTTAAGGAGGAAGGATTTATCTAGGCGTGTTGTTTCAGAGGTTTCAGTTCATAAATGTTGGGCAGGTGGGATAGAAGAGATGATCTCATCACGGCTGATCAGGGAGCAGAGTGTTAGATGGGAAACGGGCAAGGATAAGATTACCCCCTAGGACTCCTTCCTACTCCTTGCTCATTGGACTGCTTCCACCAGCAAGGCTGCATCCCCTAAAGTTTCCACAACCTCCCAAAACAGCGCCACCTGCTGCATACCAGGTGAATAGCACGTGAACCTGGGAAGGACGTTCCAAGTTCAAACTCTTATACTTCAGTCTATCACAGCAAGGACACTGTCCCTGAAATGGCATTTCCAAAGCATTTTCCCCTTCTCTGCTTGTGTTTCCACCTTAGGAAGCTGAAGACACTCGGTTCAGGGGTACTTATCTCTTCAGGAAACTGATCACCAATTTTAAAAAGATAATGGTGACCTGAGAATATGGCTCTGTCAGTAGAGTGCTTGCTTGCTTGCTGGCTGGCTTGCTTGCTTGCTTGCTTGCTTGCTGCTTGCTTGCTTGCTTGCTTGCTTGCTGCTTGTTGCTTGCTTGCTTGCTTGCTTGCTTGCTTGCTTGCTTGCCAGCAGGAGGACCTGAAGTCCACGCCCAGAGGCCATGTGAAAAAGCCAGGTTGTGGGCCAGAAAAATGGCTTAGTGGGAAAGCCACTTGCTGCATAGTCCTGACAACCTAAGTTCAGTCCCTGGAACCCAAATAAAAAGTGGAGGGAGAAGGGGCTGGAGGGATGGCTCGGTGGTTAAGAGCACTAGCTATTCTCCTAGAGGACCCAAATTCAATTCCCAGCACCCACATAGCAGCTCACAACCATCTGTAACTCCAAGATCTGACACATTAACACAGACATACGTGCACACCAATGCACATAAACTAAAAATAAATAAATAATTTTTTTTAAAAAGGAGAGGAAGAGCAACAGTTCTACAAAATTCTTCTCTGACCTCCACACATGGGCTGTGGTGCACACACAAACGAGCGTGCACATGCGCAAACACACACACACACAAATGAGGGAAGGGGAGAGGTCAGAGAGGCATGGGGTCACACACTTATCCCAGAATGGAAAGGCAGAAACAGGTAGATCATTAGGAACCACTGACAGCTAGCCCAGCCTAATTGGGGAGTTCTAGGCATGCAAAAGAGCATGTCTCAGATACAAGATAGATGGCTCCCAAGAAATGACACCCTAGGTCATCTTCTGGCCTCCACATGCACTCGCGTGCACATACACATGCATATGCGAAGAAACAGAAACGGGTCTTCAGTTACAGTAGAGGAAATTTCAGTCCTAGAGCGTCCAAAGCCACTTGGCCTGGAAACTACCCATTCCTGTTTCCACTCAGTGCCCTGACTTCTGTCCAGGGGTCTTTCTCCTTCCGCCAAGCTGCTCTGTGAAAGACTCAGAAAGCAAATGGTTTTGTCTCCAAGGTTATGAGCCAATTGAGGCTAAAGGGATCTGTGAAGAAAATGTTAGAGACTAGGAACTCTGCCCAGGTCCTTCAGTGGGGTCAGATTTCCTGTGCGCTGCTGAAGAAACACAGGCATTAGCCCAGAGAACTGGCTGACCTCACTCAACAGCCTCCCCGGAGCTGGGAGCTTTGCCATAATCCAGCCTTGCCGAGAACAGCAGCCCTCTCTCTGCACAATCTAGTGCAGACGTGTCTTTGAACTGAGGGTAACTGCTCAAGGGAATAAGGGGTCCTTTGGAATCGGGGTCCTCTTGTAGCATAGCATCCGCTAGCCTCTTGGCTCTGGCAGTCAGGATGAAGCCCTCAGCCGCCGAGAGGTCTCTGAAAGAAAGCACAGCCAGTTGGCACACGTCCAAGCACAGCTGAAAGCAGTCTACAGGGGCCCATCTGGAGCCAATCAGTCACACTGGAGTGAAAAATAGCAGATGTCAGAGTATGCCAGCCGCCCCGGGAAACCCCAGTCCTGCCACCCTCCACTATGGCCTCACAAATCATCCCAGTTCGCATTGCTCACTGGTGCCAGGTGGCCTCTTGGCTTCTGGCTTCCCCACTGCCCCAGAGACCCAGTTGTGGCTGAAAAACAGCTTTCAAGCTGGAGAGCAAGCCTGGATTCTCCGCTAGGGAGGACTGAGGCAGCTCCCAAGTTCCACATACTCACAGGGACGCTTGGGGACATGCGGTCCAACTTGGCCTTTTCTTTCTTATGATTGATTTTTCTATTTTTATGTGCATGAATTTTTTTGCCTACATGTATGTATGTGCACACATATGTGCCTGGTGTCCGCGGAAATCAAACAAAGGGCCTTGGATCCTCTGGAGCTGGAATTACAGACCATTATGAGCCACCTTGTGGGTAGCGGGAATCAAACCCAGGTCCTCTACAAGAACAACAGATGCTCTTAAGCGCTGGCTAACTCTCCAGCCCCAAACTCTGCTTTTTTACAAATGGGGAAACTGAGCCCTGACCAGTGACCTCTGAAGAGTGGTCAATGACGACCTCTAGTACCACGTCGGGCAAACTCAGTTCTCCGTGAGGCTTGTCTTCATCCTAAATTCCCTCAATAGCAAGTCAGAGGCAAGAGGTTGGACAAGCAGATGCACAGATGAAGAGAGGGACAAATAGGTGAGTGGGTGGGTGGACGGAAAGATGACAGATAGATAAATGGATAACAGATAGAGACAGACACGTGCATGAAGGGGTGGGTGGGTGGGTGGAGATAGGAAAAAAATGAGAGATGCTCGGGGGCTGGAGAGATAGCTCAGAGGTTAAGAGCACTGGCTGCTTTTCCAGAGGTCCTGAGTTCAATTCCCAGCAATCACAAGGTGGCTTGCAACCATCTATAATGAGATCTGATGCCCTCTTCTGGTGTGCAGGAAAACATGCTGTATATAACCAATAAATAAATCTTTTTTTAAAAAAATGAGAGATGCAAAAGATAGATGGAAAGAAATGGTAAGGGAAGAAGAAGGTCTCCAAAGGGGAGAATATATAATAAAAACAATATGCATACAGACATAGCAGGGCACTTTCTTTCTCATCTTTGGCCCATGAAGAGTATTGTCAAGGGCCTGAGTGACCCATAATGTGTTTCTTCTCACCTGTCATCAGGCAAAGGTATTAGAGAAGCCCATATTAGTTGCCACCACTGGCCACATCCCTGAGCCACAGGAGACATTGAACAGGACACTCACTGCACCTCACCATACAGGAATCACCTGAGTAAGACCCATGAAATAAGAGCTTTCCTATGGGTGCAGAGACCCACAGCCAAACACTAGGCCGCTCTCGAGGAACCCTGCTGAAGAGAGGGAGGAAGGATTATACTAGCCAGAGAAGTCAAAGACATCACAAGAAAATGCACAGAAACCACTCACCTGGGCTCAGAGGGGTTCATAGAGTCTAAAGAGACAAGCAAGAGCCTGCATGGGACTAACCTAGGCCCTCTACATATATGTAACAGTTGTGTAGCTTGGTCTACTTGTGGGAGTCCTAACAATGGGAGCAGAGGCTGTCCCTAATGCTTTGGCCAGCTTTGGGGACCCCATTCCTCACACAGGGATGTCTTGGCCAGCCTTAATGCACGGGGAAGTGCTTAGTCTCACTGTGACTGGATATGCCATGCTCTGTTGATACCCACGGGAGGCCTGGCCCTTTCTGAGCAGAAAGAGAGTGGATGGTGGGGAGGGATGGGAGTAGAAGAGGGAAGGAAAACTTCAATCAGGATATAAAATAAATAAAGTTTGGTCTTTTTGGTTTTTTGTTTTGCTTTGTTTTTTAAGGAGTTTTCCTTGTCAATCTGCCCTCACTTTGGAGTTCATCATTCCAGCTACTTAGGAGTGCTGACACAGGAGGATCACAAGTTCAAAGCCTGCCAAGAGCGAATTCAAAGACAATCTGGGCAACTAAGTCAGTCCTATCTCAAAATAAAAAAATAATAAAAAGAGAATGGGAATATGGCTCAGTGTGTAAAGCACTTACCTACAATCCCCCAGTAAGGGGCTGGGGTGTGACTCAATGGTAGAGCACCTGCCTAGAATCCACCAGTGAGAAGCTGAGGTGTGGCTCAGTGGTAGAGCCCCTGCCTAGAATCCCCCAGTGAGGGACTGGGGTGTGGCTCAGTGGTAGAGCCCCTGCCTAGAATCCCCCAGTGAGGGGCTGGGGTATGGCTTAGTGGTAGAGCACCTGCCTAGAATCCCCCAGTGAGGGGCAGGGGTGTGGCTCAGCTGTAGAGTACTCTCTACAATCTCTTGATATTTATCAAGGTAACTAAAGCTGCCAAGCACAGTTCTATCAGTTTTTCTTTTGTCCCTGTGACAAAATATCTGACAGAAACAGCTTAGGAAGAAAGATTTCTTTCAGCTCCCAGCTTCAGTCCAACATGGTGGGAAGGTATGATGGAAGGCTCTTCACAAGCTGTGGGTCAGTGAGAATGTCTGAGGGAGGAGGCTCTTCACACACTGGGGGCAGTGAGTGTCTGAGGGAGGAGGCTCTTCACACATGGGGGGGGGGGCAGTGGGAGTGTCTGAGGGAGGAGGCTCTTCTCACACACACAGGGGAGGGCAATGAGAGTGTGTGAGGGAGGAGGCTCTTCACACACTGGGAGGGGGCAGTGAGTGTCTGAGGGAGGAGGCTCTTCACACATTGGTGGATCAGAAAGCAGGAAGAGGGACAGAAGTGGGGCTTGGCTGTAACTCCTAAACTCCCTTGGTGACCTTCTTTCACCAGCCATGCCTCCTGTCCCAAAGGTTCCATTATCTTCCAAAGTAGAGCACCTGGCTGGGAACTAAGAGTTTAAGCATAGGAGCCTGAGAGGGACATTTCCCCATCAAGTCAAAAATGTTATGCATAGGAAAAGAACAAAGTAGAGGGCTCAGGAACATTCCAGACTTTGGGCAGTCACTGGGAGTCTTGAATCCTCTCCCTAGTGGAGAAGCAAGAACTAAAGTCGAGTATAAAACAGATCCCCTGTCCTGTGGGGTTCAAGTTTGTTTTCCGTTGCTGTCATGAAATACACTGACCAAAAGCAACTTAGGGGAGGAAGGGGTCTAATTCATGTTATAATCCGTCATTGATGGAGGTCAAGGGATCTGAAGTAGAAGCCATGGATGAATGCTGCTTGTTGGCTCACTCACAAGTTCACAATTAGCTGGCTTTCTTCACAGCTGGGGACCTCTTACCCAGGGAATGGTGCCTCCTGCAGTGACCTGAGCTCTCCTCCATCAATTAACAATCCCTAAGAGGCATGTCCACAGGCTAATCTGATCTGAGAAACTCCTCAATTGAGACTCCCTTCACAGGTGACTCCTGAGTGCCTCATGTCGACAGTTAACGCTAACGGGACAGGCATTATGAAGGTGAAGAAACACCTTTGCTCTCTCAATATTTTTTGCTGGCTTCAATTCAAAGAATGCATGTGTGCCAGGGCTGGGAGAGAGCTCAGTTCGTAATGTGCTTGCTGCTCAAACAGCAGGATCTGAGTTTGAGTCCCAGAATCTATGTTTAAAAGAGAAAAAAAATAAGGTGAGGGGAGCAGAATGAGGGGAAGGAAGGAGAACTGGGATTGATAGGTAAAATTAAAAGAGGAAGAGAAAGAAAGAAAGAAAGAAAGAAAGAAAGAAAGAAAGAAAGAAAGAAAGAAAGAAAGAAAGAAAGAAAGAAAGACAGAAAGACAGAAAGCAAGCTCTGGTGGTTTACAATCCCAGCACTAGCGGGCACAGACACAGAAGCCTGCTAGGTCCTTCTTTTCCTACTTAGTGAATTCTAGATTCCACTGAAAGACTCTGTCTCAAATAGCAAGGTGGGGCCAATGAGATAGCTCAATGGACAAAGGCCTTCTACCAAGCCTGAGAACTGAGTTTGATCCCCTGATACCACCATGGTGAACAGACAGAACTAACCCCTGAAAGTCGTTCCCTGGCTTCCATAAGTGTGTTGTGGTGGGCACACACAGACAAACGTGTGCACAAAAAAAATGTTAAATATATTTTATATATATGTATTTATATATGAAACTGGAGAGATAGCTAAGAGCTCTTGCAGCTCTTGCTAAGAGTCTAAGTACAGTTCCCAGCACCCACACCGTCTGGTTCACAATGACCTGTAACCGTAGCTCCATAGAATCTGATATTTTCTTCTGGCCTCTGTAGACACCTGCCTTCACATTCTCTCTCTCTCTCTCTCTCTCTCTCTCTCTCTCTCTCTCTCTCTCTCTCACACACACACACACACACACACACACACACACACACACACCTAGTCCCTTGGACAGACAGCCAAAGGCAGGGTTGAAATAAATATTCTTCCCCTCACACTGATCGCTCAGGGCTGATCACTAAATTCAACTCACCAAATCCAAGTGTGCCCACCCAGCCCCATCCCTCTGCTGTGCTCAGAGCCTGACCTGCCTCATTGACATGCAGCAGTTGTTGCTAAGGCTCTCCGCTTCCAGATCACTGAAAACTAGGGCTGATTTGAAAATGTCAGGCTCTCGTTAGCAATTCCGATGGCCACGGCGGTAATTATGCCTTTTCATGTTTCGGCGTGTTACGCCGCATCAAAACTGACACAGAAGCCTGGTTTTATAATATCACAGCCTGGAAATAAATGTCTAGAATGATATGAAAATGTACTAGGAAGAGATTAATAACTGTTCTTCTAGGAAGAAAGATAGCCCTTTTCAACCACTATATTATATATTTTTCCCCTCTCAAAAAAAAAGCCTCTCTGATAGTGACTCTCCTTGAGGGGCACTGAATTATGTTATCATTCACAGGCTGTAATCACCTCTGTCAGCAGCTGGGCTGAGCCACCAAAGGCAGCCGGAGGGGAATCCAGAAGCAAGAGAGGCAAAGAGTGCCAAGCCAAGGACTCTGGAATGGATGCCTCTGAGCCCAGCCCAGCCCTAGCCCAGAGTTCCCCTTCCCAGAGGCACAGCCTGGGTCTCCTGATTTATGGGCATCTCCAGCAAAGCATGATGGTTGCCTAGGAATCAAGGAGGCACAGATTTGATGAGGATGATGGTGTGCACCTATTATCGTAGCATGGGGAGATGGGGGTGAAGCAGGAGCATTGGGCGTTTCAGATCAATCTGGGTTCCATATCCAGATCTTGTAATAAAAAGCTAATAACCAACAAAAAATAGCTGTTTACCCTTTGTATTAGTCAGGGTTAGAATGAATGTCTCTATATATAGAAAGGGGATTTTTTTTAGAATAACTTATAGGCTGTGGTCCAACCAATCCAACAATGGCAGAATGTAAACAAAAAGTCCAAGAATCCAGTATTTGTTCAGTTCATAAGACTGGATGTCCCAGCTGATCTTCAGTATATGATGGAGTCCCAATGCAGTAGACTCTAATGTTAGCAAAGAAATGGACTTGCTAGCAAGATGAAAGCAACCAAGCAAAGAACAAAACACCCTTCTTCCATGTCCTTAGATAGGCTTCCAGCATGTGTGGCCCAGGTTAAAAGTGTGTCTTCCTGACTCAAGATCCAGATTAAAGGCATGTGTCTTCCTACCTCAGAGGTCTGGATTGGAAGTAGATCTACAGGTGTGTCACTCATTTCTGGATTTTAGTTCATTCCAGATGTAGTCAAGTTGACATGCAAGAATAGACATCATGCCCAGTCACTGAGCCGCCGCCGAGGACTCAGCTGCCTCCCCCTCGAGCCCCCTCGCTTCCCGATGCTCCTTCCCCCCCTCCCCCCGCCCACCTTCTCCCGCAGCAGCCTTCCTCAGGCCGTTTCCACCGAGGAAAAGGAATCGTATCGTATGTCCGCTTTTCAGAACCTCAACTCTTTCGACCCCTTTGCTGATGCAAGTAAAGGTGATGACCTGCTTCCTGCTGGCACTGAGGGTTATATCCATATAAGAATTCAGCAGAGAAACGGCAGGAAGACCCTTACCACAGTCCAAGGGATCGCTGATGATTACGATAAAAAGAAACTAGTGAAGGCGTTTAAGAAGAAATTTGCCTGCAATGGTGCTGTAATTGAGCATCCAGAATATGGAGAAGTAATTCAGCTACAGGGTGACCAGCGCAAGAACATATGCCAGTTCCTAATAGAGATTGGACTGGCGAAGGACGATCAGCTGAAGGTTCATGGGTTTTAAGTGCTTGTGACTCTGAAGCTTAAGTGAGGATTTCCTTGCAATGAGTAGAATTTCCCTCCTGTCCCTTGTCACAAGTTTAAAAACCTCACAGCTTGTATAATGTAACCATTTGGGGTCCGCTTTTAACTTGGACTAGTGTAACTCCTTCATGCAATAAACTGAAAAGAGCCATAAAAAAAAAAAAGAAAGAATAGACATCATACCCTGAATGACAGCATTTGGCTGTGTAGGAGAGATTTTGTTTTCTGTAGTCTCAGCAAGGACGGTCCATCTGCAGGGCACATGCAAGAGGGGAAACTGGGAGAGGAGAAGAAAAAAGAAGAGGAGGAAAGATGAAGCAGAGGAGGGGGAGGAAGAGAGGAGAAGAGTTAGAAACAGGAGGAGGAGAGGGGATGGGGAGAATGACTTAGAGGAGGAAGAGGGTGGAGAAAAATGAGAGGAGAGGAAAAGGAGGTGGAAATGCAGAGAGATGAAAGAAGGGGAGGGGGTAAAGACATAACGGGGAGGAGGAGAAGAGAGTAGGGGGCAGGGGGAAGAGGAGAAGAGAATGGAGGGGCTGCTTTGAATGAGAAATGACCCCATAGGCTCCAGCATTTGAACACTTGGTCCCAGTATGGAGTGGTGGTACAGTCTGGCTAGGGAGCGGGGCCAGCTTCGAGTGCTGGTAGCCACTTCCTGCTTCTAGTTTGTTCCCTCTGCAGTTAAAGATGTGAACTCTCACGTTCTTGCTCCTGCCCATGCACCTACCTGCTGCCAAGCCTCCCCACCGTGATGGACTCTTATTCTTCTAGAGCGGTAAGCCCCAACAACCTCTTCCTTCTGCAAGTTCCTTTAGGCTGTGTGCTTTATCACAGCCATAGAAAAAGTAACAATGCAGTGGTCATCAGAACCCAGCTTCCCCAAGAAGAACGAGACCATGGGTTCTACCCTAGCGATGCATAAACCAGCATGGGGCGGCAGAGGCAGGAGGATCAGAAGTTCAAAGTCTTCTTTGGCTACACAGCCAGTTCAAGTCCAGCCTGGGCTCATGAGAACTTGTCTCAAAAGCAATAAGAGCTTTCAAAGATGCTAAAAACACCACCCCTGAAGGACCACAGGACTCCTGAAGAGCTGCTGGCCTTTAGTCCACTTCAGAAGGCTGCAGAAGCCAGAGTGTCATGTCAACAAAGGGTATATAGACTCACCAGGGAGAGGCGAAGGCAGGCAGGCAAGAACCCCTTATACCTGGACTGCCCGAAGTTGCTGCCTATTATGAAGGAGAATCTTCTCTTCTCAATTAATCCTTCCAGGAAATGACCTCACTGACCCATCTGGAGTCTTGGGGAGTCCAGATAACTCTGCATCTTCATCCCCAAGAACATAGCACCACAGAACACAGACATGGCTCTCCCAGCCTTCCATCGGACAGTGACCACTTTGTCAGGCCATGGGCAATGGGACGGGGAAGAGTGCTGATAGACTCTGGGCCAAATATGTATCACAGGGCTGAGCTATATAAGGAAGGAGTGGGAGAAGGGTATGCCTCGTCTCTAAAGCAAACAGCAGTCTTCAATAGGCAGGAATGGGCAAGATTAATGAGGCCAGCTACTGCCAACTGCTTATAGGGACTCAAAGGCTTTCAATGTCAGGATATAATGATGACAGGGTAATTAGAACTAATTAAGAGAAAATAAAGCTGAGAGTGGTCTGGTGGGTCCTTTATAGCTGAGCCTAGAAGTGCCTCCAGCCCTCTTGGAGACTGTGTTACCCAGACTTCTTATTACTATAACAGATATTTGAACTGCAGGAGGAAAGGTTCTATGGGTTCAGGGTTTCAGAGGGTTCAGTCTGGGGTTGGCTGGCTCTGTTCCATCGGGGCTACAGCAAAGTGAGTCATCATGACAGCAAGCGAAAGCTGCTCATCTCACAGAGGCTGGGAGCAGGAAGAGAGCACACTTATACCAGCAAGATACAGCCTACTTCCTTTTTTATTCTAGCTTGTGGGATGTTTTTGTCCATATTCAAACTGGTCTTTCAGAAGTCTCCCAGGAATTGCCCTCAAAGACATCCCCAGGAGTACGCTTTACAAATCTCCTAGGTGTCTCTCAAATCCACTCACGCTCACAATCAAAACGCACCACAGACTCTGGGAAACCTCTAGGGTGGACCCCTTGCATCACCATTCCACTCTCTCATTCCTATGGAAATGCAGACCCCAGGAACCAGGGAGACCTGTCAGTCAGTACAGTGCTTGCTTTGTAAGCAGGAGGGCCTGGGTTTGAATCTTCAGCACCTACGCAGAACTCGGATATGTCTATGTGCACCTATCCAGCACTATAGGAGCGCGGAGACAGGAGGATCACTGAGGCTCTGTTCTACTTTGCTCTCTGTTGCTGTGATAAAAAACCATGACCAAAAGCTTGGGGAGGCAAAAGTTTATTCCACCTTACAGGTTACAGTCCATCATGAAGCCAAGGCAGGAGCTCAAGGAAAAACCACAGAGAGATGTTGCTTACTAGCTTGCTTGCTCTGGGACTCAGCTACCTTTCTCACGTAGCTAAGGCCCACAATGGGCTGGGCCCTCATACAACAATCAGATCAAGAAAATTCCCCCACAAACATGCAATATGATCGAAGCCATTCCTCAGTTGAGATTCCCTCTTTCCAGGTGTATCAATCTGACAACCAAGATTAGTCCATCATAGGCTCTATGAATTTGCCAGCTTAGCTCCAGATTCAGTGAGAGATCCTGTCTCAAAGGAATAGAGTGGAGAGTAACAATAACAGGACACTCAGCATCCTCCTCTGGCCACTGCACACAATGAGTTCATGCACACATACATACATATATGTATACACCATACACACACATTACACACATACCACATGTACTCACATACACACACAAATACATATACTATACATACACATAGACAGACAGACAGACAGACAGGTTGGTAAGTAGACAGAGAGAAACTTTTTCATTAAGCCAAGCATAAAGATGCACACTTGTAATCCCTTTAGGGAAGGTGGAGAGAGGCGGATCCCCGAGCTCACTGGCCGGCCAGCCTTGCCTGATTAGTGAGCTCCAGGTTCAATGAGAGACCTCATCTCAGAAAACAAGGAGAGGCTCTGCTGTTTAAGTGCTTGCTGCAAAAATTTGGCAATCTAAGTTCCATCCCCAGAACCCACATAAAGGTATAAGAAGGGAGAAACCCTATTCCATAAAACTGCTGTCATACAAGAGCACAAGTGCAATGGTACACACGTGCGTGCATGCGCGCGCGCATGTGCACACACACACACACACACACACACACCTGCCATTAAAATTAAAATAAATAAGATAATGAGAAGGGGGGTTGAGAGCTGGCTCAGTGGTTAAGAGCACTTGTTGCTCTTGCAGAGAACTCAAGCCTGGTTTCCAGCACCCATGATGGGTGCTTCACAACCAGCTGTAACTTTAGTTCCAGGGGATCCTACTCCCCCTTCTGGCCTCCATGGGCACCTGCACTCATGTGCACACAACCCTACAAAGATAAGCACATACATTACATTGAAAATAAATAAATGAAATATTCATATGTGAAAGGAAGAAATGAAAGCTTGTGGTAAAATTGTCATGAATGAGCAGCAGGAGGCTGTGTGTATGTGGGACATCAGCCAGCTCTGTGAACTAAGACTAATCCTAAGCAGGAGTGGTGACAAGAGGCCTGTCGTCCTAGCACTCAGAAGGCAGACGTAGGAAAATGATGTGCTCAAAATATGTCTGGGCTATACCGGGAGTGGCCAACAACTTACTGAAATATTTTTCTCAAAATAAAATGTAAAGAGTTCTGGGGTGTGGCTCAGTGGTAGAGCCCCTGCCTAGAATCCCCCAGTGAGGGGCTGGGGTGTGGCTCAGTGGTAGAGCCCCTGCCTAGAATCCCCCAGTGAGGGCTGGGGTGTAGCTCAGTGGTAGAGCCCCTGCCTAGAATCCCCCAGTGAGGGGCTGGGTGAGTGGTTCAGCAGTAACGTGCCTGTCTAGACTATCCCAGTGAGGGGGTTGAAGGGCTACTAAACCCCAAAGCTAGCACATCACAGAAATGTGTTCTTAAAGTTGGGGTGGTTGGGAAACCCAAAATCAAGCCTCTGGAAGATCCCATGTCCCCCAGACTTGCTTCACAAATACATCCAAACTCTAATGTTACATCAGGTGGCTCATGCCTATCACCACAGTACTTGGGATGCTGAGGCAGGAAGATTACAACCTCAAGGTCAGTCTAGACTACCTTGTAGAAGGAAGCGGCGGGGCTGCGTCCCGCCACCCAGCTGCCAGCTAGCTTTACAACCGAAATAATTACACGGAAACTGTATTCTTTTAAAACACTGCCTGGCCCATAGTTTCAGCCTCTTATTGGCTAATTCTCACATCTTCCTTTAACCCATATTTAGTAATCTGTGTAGCACCACGAGGTGTGGCTTACCAGGAGAGATCTTAACCTGCGTCCATCTCAGAGAGGAGAATCATGGTGACTCACTATGGTGACTGCCTGAAGCGTCTCCCCACTCCTGCTACCCAGCATTCTGTTCTGTCTACTCTGCCTACCTAATTTTCTGTTCTCTTAAAGGGCCAAGGCAGTTTTCTTTATTAATAATGAAAGTAACACATAGACACTCCTCCATCACTACCTAATGAGCTCTCGATCTTAAAAAACCTAGTGATCTGGACATGGTGGCACATACCTATAATCCCAGAACTCAAGGGGAGGATGGAAGAAAATCAACCACTGAAGGGCAACCCCATCCACCCAGCAAGTTCAAAACAGGCCTGGGCTACACAAAATTCTGTCTCCAAAAAACAAAACCAAAAGCTGGGGAGATGGTTCAGCCAGTAAAATGGTCACCTTGCAAGCATGAGGATCTGAGTTCGATCTCCAGAACTCATACTAATATAAATAAATAAATAAATAAATAAATAAATAAATAAAAATTCCAGGCACAGTGGCATATGCTTATAACCCCAGCACTGGAGAGGCAGAGACTGAATTCCTGAAGATGGTGGTGAATCACTGGCTAACCAGTCTTACCTACTTGATGAGCTCCAGGTTCAGGGAAGAGAACCTGTCTCCAAAATACCAAAAAAAAAAAAAAAAAAAACCATGAAACAAAACAAGGTAGATAAGCAACCGAGCAGCAGCAACCAAAGTTGTCCTGTAGCCTCCACAGGCATGTCACACACAAGCATACACATGCCACACATATGCACACCAAGTCACATATATGCACATGCAAGCACACACATGCACCAAACAAAAGTAAGCGTGCATGCACACACACACACACACACACACACGACAAAAGAACAGAGTCCCACAACTCAATAAAGCACAACACAAACAAAAAGCCTGCACCGTCACATTCCCCCTCCCTGTTCAGCCTAACAAGTCTAAAGCCTCAGAAAGAAAAAAAAAATCTTTAACCCAATTATGTCAAACCCCACTGGATCCATTTGATCTGGGAAAAATATCATGGCTGGCAATCACGGAGAATATTAAGGTATTAGCAGCCACGGTTTTAGAATTGCCTTGGAAGGGAGCTGGGAATAATCGCACATCAATTGCTCAAAAAATCAGCAGTAAAAGAAATTTACATTAGTGTATAAATTACCCTCCCAGCAATATAAATTAGGATTTTATACCTCCTAATGACAACAGTACAGGCCCCGGGTGTGCTAGGCAGAGCTCCTCGAGGAGGGAGCCGCCGAGCCCTCCATCCATCAGGCACCTGGGTCCAAGCGTTAAAATGAGAAGCAGAAGTGACTTGGATCCAACCCGCCTGCCTGGAAGGCAGCCCAGCTGGAAGGTTCTCCAGCTCAGCCAAGCACCGCCAGGGAAGGCAGACAAGCTCTTCAAAGCTCATACTGGGTTCTGCGGAGTGCAAAAACAATTTGCCTCCTGTGGTCCTCCCCAGACCTTCTAGGGAGACAAAGGCGCTGGATTCTCCTGCAAAGCTGTTGCGTTAAAAGCGCTTTTGTAACGAACACTGGGAGTCCAGTTTTGCTCTGTGCTGCTACTGTAACAGAAAGCTTCAGAATGGAATCAGAGGCTTAAACCGGGCGTGGTAGTACACATCTGGAATCCCAGTGTTCTGGAGGTGCAAATAGGATGGCCAGGGGTTCAAGGTCATCCCTGGCTACATAGCGTATTTGAAGCCTGCCTGAAATGCTAAGGAATGGACACTGGGCCAGCTGGATGACTCAGCAGGTAAAGGCGCTTGCTGCCAAGCCCGATGAACTGAGTTTGCGCCTCACAGCCCATACAGTAGCAAGAAAGAACACACTCCCACAAGCTGTCCTTTGATCTCCACATGCACACTGTGACAAACACACCACAAAGAGACACACACGGACATACACACCACAGACAGACAGACAGACAGACAGACAGACAGACAGACAGACAGACAGACACACACACACATACCACATGAAAATAAAAAAAAAATAAGGAAAGGATGATTAGGAGTAAGGGAGGGAAAGGGGAAATAGAGAAAGAGATACAGAGAAAGAGAACAGGGCCCTGGAGAGATGACTCGGTGGTTAAGAGCATTGGCTGCTCTTTCAGAGGTCCTGAGTTCAATTTCCAGAAACCACATAGTGGCCCACAGCTATCTATAATGAGATCTGGTGCCCTCTTCTGGCCTGCAGGCAGACATGCAGGCAGAACATTGTATACATAATAAATAATAAAAAAAAAAGTTAAAAAAGAAAGAAAAAGAACAGATATTTATTTATTTATTAAATATTTATTTATTGTGTATACAATATTCTGTTTGTGTATATGCCAGCATTAGAGATGGTTGTGAGCCACCATGTGGTTGCTGGGAATTGAACTCAGGACCTTTGCAAGAGCAGGCAACGCTCTTAACCACTGAGCCATCTCTCCAGCCCAAGAACAGATATTTAATTCTCGTAGTGTGGATGCTAGGAAATCCAAAGTCAAAGGTCTTGTCCCGTCATTCCTGTTAGATGGCAGAAGGACAAGACATAGGGCACTGCCATCTCAATACGTGCCAGAAACCAGAAAGATTGGTTTTATTTATTTGTAGTTTTAGAGGGGTTCAGTCCATCCTGGCAGGTAAGAGCCAGTGGGTGGCTTAACTGATGGCAGTAGGAAGTGCACTCGACTCTATTCATATCACAGTGGACTGGGGACAGAAACGCACAGGGGAAGGGGGGCTGCATACAACCCTTTGAATCCCGCAGCCTGGACCCATTATCACTGGATGTTGCCATGTCAGGCTCTGCATTATTTACTTTTCTTGTCATGGTGGCCAAATACCTGACAGAAGCAACGTGAAGAAGAAAGGATTTATTTAAGATCACTGTTTCAGAAGGAGCAGTCCACAGTGACGAGGAAGGCACAGCAACCGCTGAAACTCCAACAGGCTGCGGCTCTATCATAGTGGTGGGCGCTCGTAGTCCAACTTGGCTCAAATCTTGGCAGATCAGAAAGATCATTAATTCCAACTCCAGGGGATCCAATTCCTTCTCCTGGTTTCTTCAGGAATCTACACTCATGTGCACATGCCCACACACATACATACACATGCCCACACACACATATACACATGCCCACACACACATATACACATGCCCATACACACATATACACACACATACTGTTAAAACAAACTAAACCTTTAAAAAGAAAAAAGACAAAGTCTAGACTAGACTAGACCTAGACTATATATTCTTCAAGGCCCCCATTCCCAGCTAGCATCTATTACTAATGAGGCTACAACCTCTGAACACAGCATCACTGGATGGGACCAAGTGTTCAAACAAGATCCTACGGGGGACCTTCCAGATTTGAACCGTAACAGAATCTGACGTCCCAGATTAGATTGGGAATTGTTTATGGGTTCCACAGTGGAGCTGTGGGGAAAGTGGGGTTAGTATCCATGTCGTGGTTTATAAGTTATATAAGATCATTCTAGTGACTGGAGACGCTAGAACCTTAGTGTGTTAGGTATTTTTCCCGCTGTTCTGGGAAAATACATGAGAGAATTTAACTTCAGGAAGGAGGGGTTCATTGTGATTCACAGATGGTGCGTACAGTCTAACGTGGTGGAGATGGCATGGCAGCAGGAGCGTGAGGCGGCTGGTCACACGGCATCCACAGTCAGGAGGCAGGGAGAGATGGACGCTGGTGCTCAGCTCGCTTTTTCCATCTTATTCATTCTGGAACCCCAAACCACAGGAGGTGCCACTCACATTCAGAGTGGGTCTTCCAAATTCAGTTAGACCTCTCTATAAATGCTTCACAGACACCCAGAGAAGTGCCCCAAGTGACTTAGATCCATTCCAGTTAACAATGAAGATTAACCATCGCACTTAGGGTAGCTGATATGGATGACCCCTCCCAGGACGAAAGATGAGAAGTAATGACGTAAAAAGACAGAAGACATGCCGGGCGGTGGTGGCGCACACCTTTAATCCCAGCACTTGGGAGGCAGAGGCAGGCGGATCTCTGTGAGTTCGAGGCCAGCCTGGTCTACAAGAGCTAGTTCCAGGACAGGCTCCAAAAAGCCACAGAGAAACCCTGTCTCGAAAAACCAAAAAAAAAAAAAAAAAAAAAAAAAAGACAGAAGACACCAGCAACCTAAAAGAGAAGCAGGAGCCAAGGCTTCCTTCTCTCCTGAAGGTCAAGGTCAGTCCTTGACCTCAGTGAGCTCCCCCACAGGCTGATTCTCAGGCCCCAGATTGACTTGCTCAATTAATTTAGATGGGAACCTGGTCTCCATGAGAACGTTTTCTAATAAAAATAAAAAAAAAATCCCTGCAGAATAAAATGTTATGTGTCACTTGTCAACAAACCTCCATGCATTTGGATGAAATAAACATCTGATTCTGGAGAGAAAAAAAACTTAATTAAAACTGCTGTTGGCGCTCAAGTGATTTACGAGATCACTTCCAGCCTTCGCCCCAACGATTCCCTGGAGAGACACCAATTATCTCCCAGGGATGTTGGGAAATTCTCAAAATACTCTTCTCAACAGCATGAATCTTTAATACATTTTAACTTTCAAAAAAAATCAGATCACATAGCACTTTTTCCAGAAAGATAATGCTGCAAAATTTGGAGGGAAGCGAAATTTAAAAAAAAAAAAAAAAACAAAAACAAAACAAAAATTGTCAACAAATCTTGGAAAGCGACAGTTTGCATTAACTCCATCACTGTGACAAAATGCCAAGGGCAGATCATTTCAGGTGAGGAGACATTTTCTGCCCACGGTCATTGACTCCATGTTCATGGTCCTATGTGAGGCAGAGTATCATGGTGGATAGGTAGTAGTGAAACCTAACTCATCACCTTACGGTAGCCAGAAGAAAGAAAGGAAAGAGGGAAAGAGAAGGAGAAACTACAAACAAAATATACCCTTCCACTGGGTGGTAGTGGCACACGCCTTTAATCCCAGTGCTTGGGAGGCAGGGAAGGGTGAATCTCTGTGAGTTCAAGACCAGCCTGATCTACAGAGTGAGTTCCAGGACAGCCAGAGAGCTACACAGAGAAACCCTGTCTCGAAAAACCAATATATGTATATACACCCTTCAAGACCTCAGCCTCAGAGACCCAAATCCACCAACCAGGCTACTCATCCCAGTAGGCATTAAGTTATGATTCCATCAATAGTTGAATCCACTGATGAGGTCAGAGCCCTCTTGAGGTCCAAGGTCCCAATGCCGAACACTACTACATTTGGGGTCAAGACTTCAACACATGAGATTCTGTGGAGGTGACATTTCATATTTGAGTGACAGCAGGGATAACAAGTTTTTACCCCAGAACTTCACGGGAAGCTTATTGTAGCACCACTGAGTACCAGGGAATAACACCTGAGATTGACCCCTGGCTTCCAGGTACATGAGCACCCAGGCAGGCACCCCTATGTACACAAACCTACAGAAACACAAGAGAATCCTAACCTGTGCTCTATCAGTTATTATGATTTTAAAAATGAGGAGGAGTGCAGGGAGCCGATTTGCCGGCCACCATCACAAGATGGCGCTGAGCCCCTGCAGCGCCGAGTAAACAACTCCATATTAGGCAAGGCTCTAGACAGAACCTCCCTCAGGCACGACCTGTGTCCACTCTCCCTATATAAGCAGCTGCCGTTTAGTGCTCGGGGCCCCTCGCTTCAGCTCTCCCCTTAACCAAGAGGCTCCAATAAAGCGTGATTTGAGAAGAATCCTCAACTCGGTGGTTGTTCTTCCCTGCTGGCCAGGGGGGTTCGCCGCAGAGGAGGGTTATTGAAGGGTAAATAAAATGACGCATATTGAAATTCCTGTGTTGGCTTACATATAGTATCCAGCCCCAGCCTTAAACCATCAAAGTGTAAGATCAAATAAGTCCTTCTTCCCTTAAGTAGCTTCATGTCAGGTATGTAGTCACAACGATGAGACCATAGGGAATATGGGTAAGTTGAAAGAGCCATAACTAGGACAGGCGTCATCTCAAAGGAGTATCCCATGCCCTGGGCTGGTTAGTTTTAAAGGTCAATTTGTCATAGACCCATTGGAGAACAGAGCCTCAACTGAGGAATTATCTAGATGAGGCTGGCCTCTGGTCTTGTCTGTGGGGAACTGTCTAGCCTGTTGACTGACTCAGCCCACTCTGGATAGAACAATTTCCCCAGCAAGGGGTCCTACATAGTTTAAGGGAGTAAAGAAAGTTAAGTACTAAGTATACAACAATCATTCATTTCTCTCTTCTTACTCTTGACTGCGGATGTGATGTGAGGAGTGGTTTCAGTTTCTGCCTTAATTTCCCCTCAAAGATAGACAGTAACTGGCTAACGTTAGCCAAATACACCCTTTTCTCTTTCTGAGTGGATTTTGGTCTTGGTGTTTTACCTCAGTAGAAAGAGAGAGGCTGGAGGAGGAGGAAGAGAAGAGGAGGAGAGGGGAGAAGAAGAGGAGGAGAGAGGAGGGGAAAAGAGAGAGGAGAGGAGAGGAGGGTAGGGGGAAGGGGAGGGGAGGGGAGGGGAGGGGAGGGGGAAGGGGAGGGGAGGGGGAAGAGGAGGGGAGGGGAGGGGAGGGGAAGGGGAGGGGAACAAGCCCCTTTAGCCATCCCAGTTAGGGACACTCTGATTCATTTTCTTATACTGTCATCAGCTGTCTTATGTTGAACTGCAGACTTGGGACTCCACGGAAAAGGGTACAGGGCTCCAGATAGATGAGGACAGCTGAGCCAAGGAAAGAAAAATGCCCAAGGAGTGACAAGCACCCACCCAGGAATGTGACAGCGTTCAGCAAGATCTGTTCCAAGAAAGATCTGTTCCCTGACAAATCCCTCCCCAGAGTAAACTCCCAGTAAGTGCTAATAGCAGAATCCATAAGAAAAAAGGCTCCCATGCACAGAGCATATTCCTGAGGGGCCACTTTGCTTCTCGCTGTGTGTAGTTACGGCCCTCTGAGGAGGGCTGTCTTCCCACCGATTGCTTGTTTCAACAGAGCAGAGGGCCTGAGTTTAACAGAACCTGACGAGCATCTTTCAGCCAAGCAAGCGATAGGGGGAAAAGGGAAATGGATGACAGGAGCTGACAGAAAGCAATGCAAAATGGATGTGAGAGCCCCGGATTCAAGACCATAAACTAGGACTGAGGAGATAGCTCAGCTCAGCTGGCATGATGCTTGCCAGCAAAACCTGTGAACCTGAGTTCAGTCCCTAAACACCACAGAAAAAGAAAAGAAATACAAAGCAGGTTGGTAAAAGTACATTGGAATCCCAGAACAAAAACCTCCTGGGCTCACACTACCAGCCAGCCTGGCATGACAGGTAAGTTCCAAGCCAATGAAGAGATTCTGTTTTAAATAATATTTGTCTATGTCGTGTGAGGAATAACACCTGAGATTGACCCCTGGCTTCCAGGTACATGAGCACACAGGCAGGCACCCCTATGTACACAAACCTACAGAAATACAAAAGAATCCTAACCTGTGCTCTATCAGTTATTATGATTTTAAAAATGAGGAGGAGGGTTATTGAAGGGTAAATAAAATGACGCATACTGAAATTCCTGTGTTGGCTTACATATAGTATCCAGCCCCAGCCCCTCACTGGGGAATTCTAGGCAGGGGCTCTACAGCTGAGCCACACCCCAGCCCCTCACTGGAGGATTCTAGGCAGGGGCTCTACCACTGAGCCACACCCCAGCCCCTCACTGGGGGATTCTAGGCAAGGGCTCTACCACTGAGCCACACCCCAGCCCCTCACTGGGGGATTCTAGGCAGGGGCTCTACCGCTGAGCCACACCCCAGCCCCTCACTGGGGGATTCTAGGCAGGGGCTCTACAGCTGAGCCACACCCCAGTCCCTCACTGGGGGATTGTAGGAAGGGGCTCTACAGCTGAGCCACACCCCAGCCCCTCACTGGGGGATTCTAGGCAGGGGCTCTACAGCTGAGCCACACCCCAGCCCCTCACTGGGGGATTCTAGGCAGGGGCTCTACAGCTGAGCTAGCTTGCACCTTAATATTAGACTCCTCCATCTCCAAAGTTGTGAAAAATACAATATATATTATTTATTTTTCCTTCCTCCCTTTCTTTTCTTTTTGGTCCTAGGGTGTTGAATCCAAAGCTTTGTTCATGCTAGGTAAGTACTTTATCATATCCCAAGATCCATCACCAGTTGAAAACGTGATCCCTAACCAACCCTACAAGGTCAGTGACAATAAAAGTAATCAACATACTTGGATATTGAGCTGTTTTTTAAGTGTTCTAAATGCTTACAATTCTTTTTTTTTTTTTTTTTTTTTTTTTTTTTTTTTTTTTTTTTGGTTTTTCGAGACAGGGTTTCTCTGTAGTTTTGGAGCCTGTCCTGGAACTAGCTCTTGTAGACCAGGCTGGTCTCGAACTCACAGAGATCCGCCTGCCTCTGCCTCCCGAGTGCTGGGATTAAAGGCGTGCGCCACCACCGCCCGGCCTAAATGCTTACAATTCTTAATAAGATGAAGCAGACATAATTCTGCTATTGTACAAACTGAATACAGCCACTAAGATTTTTTGTTTTGTTTTGTTTTTAAGAAAAATACACTAGGAGAAGGTTACATGGGTAAACTGTTTGCTGAACAAGTGTGAGGACCAATGTCTGGATTCCCATAATCTACATAAATGCTGCAACAGTGTTGTGGCCCAACTGTCCTGAATCCCACTGAATCCCAGCACTCAGGAAGCAGAATTGGGATCCCCGGAGCAAGTTGGCTAGGTAGGCTCACTGTTTAGGCCAGCTGCCCATTCAGTGGGGAGCCTCACCCCTCAATTAATAAAGTGGAGAGTATCCAGGAGGTGGTGGCTCACACCTTTAATCCTAGCACTTGAGAGGCACAGACAGGCAGATCTTTCTGAGTTTGAGGCTAGGCTGGTTACAGAGCGAGTTCCAGGACAGGCTCCAAAGCCACATAGAGAAACCCTGTCTCAAAAAACCATAGATAGATAGACAGATAGAAAATAAATAAATAAATAAATAAATAAATAAATAAATAAATAAATAAATAGTGGGTAATGATCTAGGAAGACTCTGGACATCAACCTGAGACTCACACACACAAACACACATATGCCCATGTACCTGCACACATACACAATCCCACATATATGCATATACCAAGTATACATATATATATATATGTGTGTATATGTATATGTGTATGTGTATGTATATGTATATGTATAAAACCAATCCTGAGGTAAAAATACTTAATGAAATAGTAATGAATAGAAGTTAGTAACATACAAAATGAAGTATAGAGATGGAGACAAAAGCATCATGAATTCTAGGGCACCCTGGGGCTCTATGGCAAGTAGCCATCTCCAAAACAAACAAATAAGGGCCAGTGATGGCTCAACTAGTAATAGAGCTTGCTGCCAAACCTGGCGACCTGAGTTCGATTCCCACGACCCCCATGTGGATGGAAAGTACTGGTTCCCACAGGTTATCCTCAGTTTTATATGCACGCACCATGAAATGTTCAGAGAGAACAACAAGTGAAAATGTTGTCTGTTAAATTAAAACAAACACACCGACCAACAACACAAATGGAAGGGGAGCCATGGGTGGCCCCAAGGTTGACATCTTGGCTTCTCTGAACAGTGTGTGGAGAGGTTGCCTTTCTATCTCAGCTCCCCACAAGAGAAGAGAGATGAAAAAGTGGTCTCTGATCCCAGGTCAGCGGCAGTAAGATGCTGACGTTACTGTTGCCATGGGTAGCCAGCCAGGCAGGTTATTTACTGCTGAACACCACCCATCAGAGCAGGCAAGTCGCGGGGCGGGTCAACATCCAGCCTGTGTTCAGCTTCCGACCTCATGCCCCTGACTACAGGGCTGCGTCTGTCTAAAAAGGGGGTGACTTTTTCTCCTCCTCTCAGATGACTGATAGGATCCCGCTTCAAGAAGGTTTTATCCTCCCTGGTCGCTCCGAGTCTTCCACTCCGTTGTACTAAGACGACCCCGAGGCCCCTTGGAGCCGCGCTGTTCTGTGGCTCAA
Source organism: Arvicola amphibius (assembly GCF_903992535.2). Taxonomy (NCBI): domain Eukaryota; kingdom Metazoa; phylum Chordata; class Mammalia; order Rodentia; family Cricetidae; genus Arvicola; species Arvicola amphibius. Next base: position 92,205,691 of record NC_052056.1, read on the forward strand.
CAACGAACTACTCTGTGAGCTCAACCGGGTTCTGCTCTGAGCCCTCTTAGCTGAGGGCTCCTTTTGAAAGAATTAGAGCCGGCTTTCTTGGAGAAAACCCTCGGTGATCCCCTGCCTCTCGATGCCGAGAGCTCTGGTCAAAGCTGTGAATTTCCATCACAGGGCTTTCTCCCGGCCGCCTCCCCTGTCTTTCATTAATCTGCTCATGGCAGTGACAGAAAGGCTCCCACTGGCAGGAAGCAGGACGCATCTGCCGGCATCCACAGGCAGCTGCTGGCAGTGCCGGATGATGGACGTGCTGTCCTGAATCAACACCTTCTCAGATTCAAGCACAGGTCTGCGAACAATAAGCAGTCTGTATCGGGTGGCTGCATGCGTGAGAAGCGGGTTGCCTGGGCTTCGGGGAACCCGGTGCGAAAGCACAGGAAGCTGGACTGGGAGGTGGCTGTCTTGGTACAGTGTTTGTTGTGCAAGCGTAAGGACCTGAGTTCAATCCTCAGAACTCACGCTGAAGAGAAAGAGAGAGAGAGAGAGAGAGAGAGAGAGAGAGAGAGAGAGAGAGAGAGAGAGAGAGAGAGAGAGAGAGAGAGAGAGAGAGAGAGAGAGAGAGAGAGAGAGAGAGACCAGAGTGATAGTAAACACTTATCTCAGCACCGGGGAGGTGGAAACAAGAGGAGTCCTGGGGCCCACTGACCAGACAGCCTTGCTTTCTTGGTGAACTACAGACTTATCTTAAGAGGGGGCAGGGAAAGGTAGGCACAAGCCAGATAGCTCAGCAGATAAAGACAGTTGTCATTAAGCCTGACAGCCAGAATTCGATCCCCAGGACCTACTTGATAGCAGGAGAAAAGGGACCTCCAAAAGTCATCACCTGACCTATACACACACCAAGGCACGCATATGCCCACACACATACATACAAAATAAATAACTAAACTGTAAGAAAAAAGCTTTTTTATTGATTCTTTGTGGATTTCACATCATGCATCGCAATCCCACTCACCTCCCTGTCCCTTTGCATTTGCCCTTGCAATGCCTCTCCCAAGATAAAACAAAAGAAAATTTAAGATAAAGTAAAAAAAAGTCCAATCATGGAAACTGCAGTGTGACACAGTGAGTCACACAGTAAACCTAAGTCCATGCTTCTTACTTGCAGGCACTCATTGCAATGAGTAGCAGGTCTGGTTCCAGGCATCTGCTACCCTATCGATACTGGGTCCTCACTAGAACACCTCTTGAGTATCTTGTTGTTGTCCTGTGTGGTGGAGATCCTGCAGCTTTGAGCTGCAGGCTTGCTCCTTCACATTCTCCAGCAGACCGCAGATTGGGTAAATGTTGGGATGAGCCAACTCATAGCCCCGGTTCTGGGCCTGGGCAGTTGCTGGGTTGGTCAGTCCACCAGCTCTTCCTCAGCCCCATCACCAGGGCAAGCTCTCCAGACTGCCCTGTCTAACTCACCCTATGCAGTAAACAGCGAGGCGTGGGGCCAGTTCTCCTGCTCTCATGCCCTGAGCTGACCCACACCTCCACCACCAGGGCCAGCTCTTCTGTGTTGCCCAGACGAGGTACAGGTACCACTACTGTGTTGAATGCTGCAGCTGGTGAGAGGCAGGGCTAGCCCTCTTGCTCTTGTGACCTCAAGGACAGTTCTCCCACCTGCCATAGGTGGGGGAGAGGAGCTTCTCTCTATCACCCCTGCTACCAACCAGATCTCCCAGGCTCGGATTCTCAGGGCCAGCTTACCCATGGCCCTATCAACGGTGCCCAGGGTAGGTGCGTGACCTGCTCTCCCGGGTGCTGCAGCTGGCGAGGGGCACGGTTAGCTCCCTCATCTGCCAGGTGGCAAAGGAAAAGGAGAGGAGGGCATCTCGCCCTTGGCATGATATGGCAGATGAGGGGTGCGAGGCCATCTCTCCCATTCTCATAACTTCAGGGCAGGCTCACCCGCTCACCAACCAGCAGGGTCAGCACAACCGTGCTACCCCGGGCGACGTGCAGGGCGTGCTCTCAAGATAGCTGCTGCCGCTGAGGTCCTGGGGCGGCTTACCGGTTCTCATGATCTCGGGGCCAGCTTTCACACCTGGCACCCGTGGTGAAGGCTGAGGGGAGTTGTTCTTCTCTCGTTCACTCAGGACACAAGATGACGGTTGGGGGCGGGACCAGATCTCCCATGCTTACATTCTTGGGGCCCCTTACCTGAGCACCTCTTTGCCCAGGCGAAGTGCAGGGCCTGCTCTCCCTAGTATGGCAGCTGGGGAGGGACTGGGTCAGCTCTCCCATCTACCACAGGTGGCAAGCTGGAACGGGGAGATGGTATCTTTCCTCACCCCTACCACCACAGGCAGACAAGGGGATGTGGGCGGGACCAGTCTTCCGACTCTCATGCCCTGAGGGCCAGCTTGCCTTTGTCCTTGCCAACAGGGTCATCTCTGTCCTGCTGCCTAGGGTGGGATCCACTGTCTTGAGTGCCGCAGTCAGTGAAGGGCAGGGCCAACTCCAGGCACTGCTATATCCTCCTGGCTTTCGGTGGCGACAGGACCCCCAGACATCAACACACACCACAACTGTGGCAGGGACCCCTAGGTAAAGGCCCTTGGCAGCAACCAAGGTCTGGACATCACCATGGCCCCGGGTGGCAAGCAAACCTCCCACCTCAGCTCACCCCTCACCACCTTCACCTCTTCAGATCTGCCTCTCTCCATCCTGTCTCTTCTGTCTTCCTGTATTTGCTCACTGAAATAGAGTTGTGGCACCGGACAGGCCTGTGTTGACTCCTTCCAGACCAGGGCAGAGAGCCCTGGTTGGATGTGTGGATCTTCCTCTCCCACTCAGTCTTCAAGAAAAAGTTTAAAAAACAAAAACAAACAAACAAACAAAAAACAAGGCAGATAACTCATGAAGAATGACACCTAAGGTTGTACTCTGGCCTCCACACATGCACACACACGTATATTTGAATACCCACAAATATGTGCACGTGCACACACACATAAAACTGCTGCCGATGACTCATCTTGGTTGTCAACTTGACTACACCAGAATCAGCTAAAACCTAAAGAGCCTGGCGCTCCTGTGAGAGATTTTCTTGGCTGGATCCTCTGAGGTGGAAAGACTTGCCTTAAATCCGGATCATTTGATGTCCGAAGACTCGCAGTAAATCTGGGCCACACCAACAGGTGGCAACTTACATGAAAGGATGTGAAGAAGGGAAATCTTGTGTTTCGCCCGCTCGCCTCCCTCTTGCTGCCAAGTTCAGCTATCCTGCTGCTGAGCTCTTCCTTTGCCTGAGTTAGAACCAGCTTCCAGGAGATTCCAGCCCAGAATGACTAGCAGCCTCCCCCAAATCCTCTGGGACTCCAGCACCAGATTGGGACTGCAGAAACATCCAGTCTCGGGGGCTGAACAATGACTGGACCTTTGGCCTTTGCATCGGGAGACAGTCATTGTTGGACGAGCTGGATCGTAGCCGGTAAGCTGCTCTAATAAATCCCTTTTAGAAATGTATACAAATTCATTAAAGCCATTCTGTTCCTCTAGAGAACTGCTTCCAGTTAGCTCATCCTGAGAGTCTCCTCTCCAGCAAAGTCAAGAATGGGGCTTTCCCTGAGTCCTAAGAGACTAAAGGCGCTCCTCAGACAGATGCCAAAGACCGGGGCTGTGTATCTGCCCTTTACCACTGACAGAAGGACCCCAGGAAGATTTATAGTTAATATTCTGCTCATAGACTGATGCCCCAGGGTTCACCTACCATGATCTGTTCCAGCTATCCCCTTCTTTCCTTCTATTCCCTTACAAACACTACCAAATGCCTCTTCCATGCCAGGTTCTACGCCAGCTTCCATACTCCACAATGAACCCAAGTGTGGCCGACTGAAAGGGAAGGGTCCCGTAGGTTCATAGATTTGAATTATTGGTTCCCAGTTTGGTGGACTGTTTAGGAAACATTGGGAGGTGTGGCCTTGTTGGAGGTGGTGTGTCTCTAAAGGGTGGCTTTTGGGGTTCCAGAAGCTCACACCAGGTCCAGTCTCTCACACTCTGCCTACAACGTACGGATCAGGTGTGAGCCCTCAGCTCCTGCTCCAGTGCCACGCCTGCCTTCCTGCCGCCATGCTCCCCGTGTTAATAACGAACTAACCCTCTAGAACGGTAAGCGAGCTCCCAGTTAAACGCTTTTCTCTATAAACTGCCTTGGCCATGGAGTTTTGTCGCAGCAACAGAACAGTAGCTAAGACACCAAGTCCTGCTGTGGAGGCTCCCACACAGTAGATATGCATGATTAATAAAAACCCAGAGACAGATATTGGGGTTCAACCTGAAGGTCAAGAAAGCAAAGCGGCCAGCCGCTGGCTCTTACCTCTACCTCAGTCCAAAATGGCGATCCTGCCTCCATGAATCTCAGAATGAGACTGACTGAGAGCTGTCTCCTCCCGTCTTATATTCCTCTCGAGTGCTGGGATTAAAGGCGTGTACCACTACCATCCGGTTTCTATGGCTAACTAGTGTGGCTACTGGGATTGAAGGTGTGTGTCACCACTGCCTGGTCTGTAAGGCTGATCAGTGGGGCTGTTTTACTTGCTGATCTTTGGGCAAGCTTTATTTACTAAAATACAAATGAAATGCCGCCACAAAGATGGCCTGAAAGTTTCACTATCAATCAGATCTCTGCCATATGGGGGGAAATAGGCTAAGCTGACCCAGTATTGAGCACACAGCTCTGTGGGAGGCTAGATGACAGAACAGAAAGGAAGAAAACCTTATCATAAACCTCATCAAGGGACTAGAGAGGTGTCTCAGCATTTAAGAGCATTTACTATTCTTGCATAGTACCAGAGCTCAGCTCAATTCCCAGCACACACATTGGCAACTCAAAACTGCCTGTATCCTTCTCCTTTCTCTTCCTCCTCTCTCTTTTACTCTTTCCCTCCTTTCTCTCTCTCTCTCTCTCTCTCTCTCTCCTCTCTCTCTCCTCTCTCTCTCTCTCTCTCTCTCTCTCTCTCTCCTCTACCTCTGTGTGTGTATCTCTCTTCCCCTTCTCTGTTTCTGCCCTCTCCACCTCCCTTCTCTCCTCCCCTCTCTTCTGCTCTCTCCATCTCTCCCATCTCTCCCAGGGCATCTATGCACCTTCGAAACAGAGAGGATGAGGGACAACTCACTAGGAAACCTCCTGAGGTTCTCTAAATGTTGGTGCATCCGCAGCTTGGCCATGATCTTGAATGCTGATTTACTGCCATTTTAATATCTCGGCAAGTGAAGGGCGCCCTCATAAAGCATCACAGCAGCCCTCAAAATGGAGAGGGATGGCTTCCTTTGTTCCAGGCTGTGAAACTCCGTCCTTGAGATCTGCAGTCCAAGGGGGAATCTTCAGCAAAAGACAAGAGTATTAATACCCATCCAGGCAGGTCTCAAGGAGAGAATAACTGCACAGCCATGAATGTGGAGATGTTCTAACAGACTCAGCGGTGTCTCCAGAGGGTGGCTGCTCATGACAAGTGCATGCAATGGACTCTAGAATCAGGTAGCAATGCCCAGCTGCCCAGTGTGGGTGATGCAGGATCCTAGGTGCCATCGCATTCTTCCTTCTGCCTAATAACATTTCCATCCTCTTTGCTTCCATAATTGTGATCACCTCATAAATGATACTAACTAGGATAGTGTGTCGTTTTTCTCCATCAATTAGAGAAATGAAAGGCGGGAAAACAGCGCAGAGAAAAGTGAAAGTGGAATCTATTAACAATACTTACAGACTTCCTGTGGCTGGAGAGATGGCTGGGCAGTTAAGAGCTGATGCAGAGGACCCACATTTAGTGCCCAGCATCCACATTAGGTTACTTTAACTCCAGCTTCGGGAACCTGATGCCCTCTTCTGGCCTCTGTGGGTATTGCACTCACCTGTGTGCACACCCGCGCGCGCGCACATACACACACACACACACACACACACACACACACATACAATTAGAACTGCAGATATCTCAGGCAGAGTAGAGGCCCTAGCACTTGGAAACCACTCACTCTAAAGGGGTCTGTGTTTATCTTAGGTTCAAATACTCCCTCCTGATGACCCCTTTCTCTCCTCTATTGGTTCTAAGGGACCAATAGAGGCACAAGGATTGGGCCCTCTGCTTCCATCCACAAACATGGAAGCAGGTACTGATTGGTTCTTCCCTCCTGGGGCGCAAGCATAGAAATCATTGCTGATTGGTTGGAGTCTATCATGAATTAGCAGACTCTGGTGTCTTAATGGCAAAGAGGAAACTGACTGCTCTTAGGGAAACAGAAACATATGTCCCTTCCCCCTCTGGGGAGCCTGCAGCTTCCTAAACATCTCCACTGAAGAGGATTTTTGTGGTGTATATGTGTGTTCAGGTATACACAGGCATGGTGCACATGCGGAGGTCAGAGAACAAACTCAAGGTTAGTCTTCAGGGGCCTTGCACTTTGTTTGAGATGGTCTGACAATGACCTGAAACTTCACCAAGAAGCCAAGCCTGTCTGCTTGCAAAGCTTCCAGCAATCTGCCTGCCCCCACCTTCCACTTGCCATTACACAGATAGTCCATGCCACCATGTCTGGAACACATCTTGGCTCGGTGTTTCAGGAAAGTTTAGCCCACCATGGCAGGGAAGACATGGTAGCTCGAATGGGTCAGTCCCTGGGGGTAAGACCTTACAGTAATGCCTCCTCCCATGAGATTACCCAGAAAGCACCGAGATAACGAGACCAGAAGCGGTGGCCGCCCTCGGATATCTGGAGCCCAGTGACTCACCTCTTTCAACCAGATCCTACAATTGATCAAAGGTACCAACAGCTGGAGACCGGCTGTTCAAATGCTATGGCCACTGTCTGAGATCCAACCCACCCTAGTCCCCAGGGGAGCACTGTTCAGAAGTGAGGTCTTGCGGGGAAGGGTGATGGGATCATGAAGTATCTGATCAGATCAATAAATTTACCCATTGATAGCACTGTAGTCTAATGGAATCTCAGGAGTGTGGTGATTAACTCCCAACTTGACACAACCGAGACTCACCCAGGAAGAATCTCAGTGAGGGAAGGTCTACACTGGCTTGGGGTGCGGACTTGTCTATGGGGGACTGCTCGGCTTCTCTTCCACCGCAAGGATAAAATACTCTCACCAAAGCAACCTAAGGGACAAAGGGCTTGTTTTGGCTTGTACCTCCAGAGGGATTAGGGAAGGCATGGCAGCTGGCAGGGAAGGCATATGGCTGAAGCCAGAGACCAGATTGTCACACTGTACCCCAAAATTAGGAAGCAGAGATTGAACAAAACATGAGGACAAGCTATAAAACCTCCAAGCACACCCCAGCGTCAAACTTCCTTCAGCAAGGCTCCACTTCCTAAAGGCTCAACGTCCGTCCTAAACAGAGCCACCTGCTGGGAACCCAGCGTTCAAGCGCATGAGCAGATGGGAAACTTACATTCAAACTTTAATGGGCTCCATCTTAAAGGGGGCGGGATGGCTGGAGAGGCGGCTCAGCTGTTGAGAGAGCATACCACCGCTCTTCCAGAGAACCCCAGTTTGGCTCCCAGAAACCCCATCAGCACTCACACTGCCCTTAACTCCAGTTCCAAGGGAACTGGTGTCTGCGAGCACACACACATACACGATACACAGTCACACAGACAAATGAACACATACATAAATAAAAATAAGTCTTAATATATATGTGCATATATTATATACATGTATATACTGATTTAAAATAACATATTTATATATTTGTGTGTGTATGTGTGTGTGTGTGTGTGTGTGTGTGTGTGTGTATATATATATATATATATATATATATATATATATATATCATCACAGGGTGCAAGCATCCAGAGCTTTGCCTTATGATTAAGCAAGATTGTCTGAGCTGCCCCATGGTGCTGATCCTAACACAGGACCCCAGACTACTCATGCAGCCAGTCAGCTAAAGAGAGCTGCATGTAATAAGCCTAACCCATCCCAGGTAGCCTGTGATTCCCGATTAACCCTGCACACCCAGAAGTGACCTTTCACCCAGGAAAGGGAAGGACCCCTGCCTGCCTGCCTGCACAGGTTCCTGTTATCTTCCCAGCTTTCCCGGCGCTAAATCACCCAACAATGGCTGCAGGTCTAACCGGCTTGTAACAGATTTGTTCACGGATCAAAGTCATCTGATCTGAGCCTCTGTAAACTGACCCCCGGCATGGTGTGCGCAGCTGGAGGTCTCTGCACTGAGGCTGAACCAGGCAGATGGATTAGTGGGGAGAAAGGGCCTCTGAGTGAGTCCCCTGGAACCTGCTCACCCCAAGACCCCAAAGCACGGTCCTCACATTTCTCTCATCAAGCTTTGTCCTGGATAACAATGAGACAGACGTGAGATTTATTAATAGGTGAGTTGTTTTTTCTTTTTTTTTCCTCCCTCTCTCACCTCACTGCCTCTCGCTTATCCTGCTTAAAAGAACATAGTAGTAAATCTCTTTGTAAGAGACTTGATGGGGTCAAAGGAGGTCTAAGACGTTGAGGAGAGAAACCTTACAGACAGGAGTTAAAGTCTTCAAAACATGGAGCTCCGAGAGAGCCAGTGAGATGGCTCAGTGGGTAAAGGCGCTAAAGGCGCTCTCCACGGAAGCCTGACGACAGGAGTTCAATCCCTGGAACCCTCTGATGTTGGACGGAGATCTAAGCATAGACATGCCCACATGTGTTCGCTACCTTCCTGTTGCTGTGACGACACACCATGACTGTGGGGGTTTGAAGAGGAACGGCCCCGTAGACTCATGTGTTTGAATGCTTGGTCCATAGGGCCTAGCACTATTAGGAAGTGTGGCCTTGGAGGAATAGGCGTGGCTTTGTTGGAGGAAATGTGCCACTAGAGGTGGGCTTTGTGGTCTCAGAAGCTCAAGCCATCACTTCTTTGCTGTCTGTGGATCCAGGTGTTGAACTCTCAGCCACCTCTACAGCACCCTGCAGGTGACCATATTTCCTGATGCAATGATAGTGGACTACACCTCTGGAACTGTAAGCCAGCCCCAATTAAATGTCTCTTCACAGCAATAAAACCTTAACTAAGACAATGACCTATACGACTTACAAAAGAAAGCAGTTGATTGGCCTTCAGGTTTCAGGGTCCCTGGCAGTGAAACAAAGGCATTGGCAGCTGGAACAGCTGAGAGCGCACAGTTTGATTCCTAGGTAGGAGGCAGAGAAGGGCACACTGTGCGTGGCACAACTCTTATTTGAAACCTCAGAGCTTGCCCCAGTGACACACCCTTCCAACAAGGCCACACCTCCCTATCCTCCCCAAATCATTCCACCAGCCAGAGACCAAGACCATGTGAGGCTATGGGGATGTTCTCATTCAAACTGCCACACCACAAAATGCATCATGCACACACAAGGAGAGAGAGAGAGAGAGAGAGAGAGAGAGAGAGAGAGAGAGAGATGAG